>NC_090937.1:622612234-622941226 GCF_040938575.1 Ambystoma mexicanum
TCTAGCTCATTGACTTTGAAGGCTTTAAATGAGCAGTGCTGAGTGAGGGGGCATTTAAGCAGACTTTTGTGGGCTGTGATACAGTGGGTGATTGGACCAGTCGAGTGGTATAGGATCTGAGTAGGTGATAATGGGCATTGCTTTTGTTGTGAGTGGGGGGGGAGCACAACTTGCTTAAGTTCCATGGATCCGTACAGTGCAAAAAGAGTGCTTTCAGTATGGTTGTCGGCATGCAACTCAGGAACTTTCACATCTCCAAAAAATACATTATTAATGTGACTAATTTCAAAGGGAAGAGTAAGTTGTAGATGTTGGCAATGAAAGATTCACTCCTGTGAGGTAGTCTGTAGATGTGGTGGACAGTGATGGATTCCTTGTGCGATAAAGGGAAGCGATAGGTGAGTGATTTGAATGAGCTTGCTCTGGGAGAGCGGATGACGGAACTTGGCCAATTGCTTCTGTGAATAATTGCCACTCCACATCCTGCCCTTACTGGCCAGTCATCATGTTTGATGCAGGAGCTAGTATGACACCAAAAACTTGGGGGTGTGATGGGGTAAACCATGTTTCAGTGATAGAGAGGGTGTCATGGTTGTTGTAAGAGACAAAGTCAGTGACCTCTGTGGTGTGAGTGACCACTAATTAAGCATTAAACAACATGAAGGGGCATGAGGTCTTTTGGTGATGGATTACGGCAAGGGTGATATTGATGGGGTTCACTTGGGTAGCTTGCTGGGCCTGTCCAGGGCACTTGGCCTTTGAAACTCTAGTAAGGGTGGGGATAGGCTGTGGAGTGAGGAGACACACAGTGATGTGTTCTGACGGGTAGTAGTAGCGACTATTTTATAGGTGAAATTCAGGAAGTGAGTGTGTCCTGAACAAGCTGTAGATGCCGGCTAGGAGCACACCTAAGGGGTACTGTTGAAAAAGGTGATGGTGGAGCAACTGAGTGGAAGGGCCTGGTCACATGACCTGCAGCCTCCTCAATGGTTTCTGCCTGGAGCCTAACTGGAATCCCTAAGTAGGTACCTGGAAGGAGCAGAAAAATCTTGGTGGGCAGAGCAACTGAAGGGCAGGGCTTGGTCACATGACCATCAACTTCCTCAATTGTGCCTGTAATTGGCTGAATACATTGTATTGGGTATTTTTAGGACAAGTGTTCATTATGACTCCTGATCTTGAAAGGAAAGCAAACCTTACTGAAAAAGGGCATCACCATCAGTGTGCGTTAGTCTGATGCCTCCAACTGGGAAACCGTATTACCTCGTTCTGCTTAACCTGGGTCCCTGGGTATTGCAACCCATAACTAAATGAATGATTGTGTGCACAACTGCAATATTAAGCACAGGCTGTAGGCCAATGTTTTTTTTGTGAAGTGGTTTGTAAAGCCCAGAGTTTGTTTGATTCTGTTTAAAGTGAATCACATTATGGATTTGCTAACTCACTTTTCACATTTGCATGGATGCAAATATTGCTAATGTACATTGCGCTGTTACTGGAAAAAATAGTACTTGTAATACATCAGTGAGTAAGTGTGCCACTGTGTTTTTTAATGTTTTCAAGTCTTTTGGGATTTGACACAGTCAAGCTCTACTACTTCATATTCCGACACCCACATTGTCATGATCAGCAGTATACTATCCAGCACGTGTGTTTTTTCTGGCTTGGTCTATGAATTTCTGGGCAGCAGAGACTTTAAATGTAGAGTGGCAAAAGATGCAGATAGTCATCCTATGAGGTGTGTATCTGTGGGTGAAAGCTATGGAGACCTTTCACAGATCAAACAAGCAGTGATTGCCCCAGACCTATGCCCAGCCCTTCAAACACCTCCAACTTGACACAAAATACATGGAAAATGCCTGGCATCTGTTTGGACCATTAAAGATGACACTGGAATGAATGCTGGGCCATAATTCTGTCTATATCCCTAGTCATCTTGCCCACAACAACAATTCTTCTGCTACTGGCAAATTGCCCAACTTGCCCCATACTCCCATCTCTCTCTTCATGCTTCCTGCCATACCATGTCCTGCCTTCACCAGGGATTGCAACAGCCCGCACACATAGAAAAACCCTGTGGCTCACTTCTGCCTGACTGCTGCTCTGGCTCACTGTACCCTACTCCAATTGTATCCAGTAGGAACATGGCTAGGAAAAGCCAAATGACAATGCTCTCTGGTGAAAATCTCCAAGTACTGGTGGATGAAATAGTGAAGGAGGAGGGAAGCTACTTTGGATTTAAGATGATTTAGACCCTGACTTGTGCCTGCTCCAAAGCAAGGATGGCCCCCCAAACCCTTGCATGGTACAAAGAAGCCCTTTGCAGCGTGAAACAGTGTTTACCCCTATGCTACCTCACTCTGTACCGTGCAATCTTCCGAGTATGCCCAGATTTGTATGCAATTGTGAGACTGACAAACAAATCCTAACACGGTCTAGCCCCCCTTGGGCAACCATGCATCGGTCTTAGACAATCTTAGACAATCTCCTAGGGGGGTGTGGAACATTATACCCCCCCTACTTTCGAATCTCAGGGCCTATGTGCACTGTGTTACTCCTATCTTACGCCTAACATACACCTATCTTACTCCTATGGACACAAAACACAAGACACAAAAAAAACACAAGAATCGATTCAATTATAACAATAGAATACATTTATTCATACATAACAAGGCAAGATGCCTAAAACTATGCCAATCTCGAATTTGCACCTTTATACTTTTGGTGCAAATCTACCATGCAGTGGATAACTATAGGCCTTAAAGGCTTCTAATACAAGCTATCAGTGTCTAATGCAATATACATATGGCAAGTGCCAGCATTCAGCATTCCTCTCCAATCCACACCATGTTTCACACTCACTCTCTTAGACAATCTCTGTCTGATTACCCCAACTATCTCTGTGTGAGTGTCTGTTCTAATCAATCAGTTTAGGCCATAAACCATACTTCCCATTTGAGTCTCTCCTCTCCTGCTACTCTGCAACCAGCTAGTCAGTGTCACTCAAACTGCCTCAAGCCTTTGCCAAGCTCTCGATCTCACAAAGCCATCGGATTCTGCTGCACCAAGACACTTCCCCCTCAATCTCAGAGTCAGCTCCCTCAATCTCTCAATCTAAAAGAGAGCAGCTCCACCCAAATCTCCATCTACATCTCCACCATCTAGGACCAGCTCGAACAAACTCCATCAACATCTAAAAAACTCCAATCTCTTCACCTCTGGTTATACTATTCCATGACGTATACAAATCCCTATGGTTACTTCATTCTCTAAGCTAAGAATGTCTCTTTCTCTGTCAGCATTTCTACAATGCCTGAAAGTCTGTGTTTGCATGTTTTTTACTTCATGTTCTTGTCGTGTTCTTTGTCAATGTGACATTTCAAAGCATATCTCTATCTCATGGCCTATTTCTCCATTCATTCCACTGTTGGCTTCCCTCTTTACGTGTCTGTGTGCAAGGCTCTCCCTGCAGAAAGCACACTCTCCCATTCTCCATGTGGCACAGACCCCACCTTTTCTCTCTCTGCAGCACACCAGCCATGCTGATTAGCCAGGCCCTCTCTCTACTAAGGCAAAGGTTGTGTTATCGGTCTGCCTGCCAAGCAACTGTTTACGAATACATGTACACTGTTAACTCATAACAACTTCACAGTGCTGCGGCGCTTCTGTGTGTCTTCATTCAATGGAATGACATATAATGCCAGCTAAATGCTTTCTCTAGTCTCAAATGTAGTGCCTAACACAATACCAAGCACTATACTCAAAGCATAATGCAAATTCTAAGTGCACACTCAATGCATGGTGTCTCTACAATGCATACATGTGTACATGTAACTACATGTGTAACTACAAAACATAACACGTGTCTCTAAATGGCTCTACATGTCTCTACAAGTATAACAGTGTGTCTCTAAAGCACTACATGGCACTTCAAATACGACAGTGTGTCATTCGATAAGCAAATTGCAAATGAATACAAAGTGGCAGTCTAATATGTGGATAGTAGGATAGGTGGAGTGCCTCACTATCTGCGCTCCCAAACAGTGTTCATAGTCATCGTTTATATAAGGGTCAATAAATGTATACACAAGTTTCCCTTAGGAAGTAAAGATAGCTGACAACAATAATGTACTTAAGGTTGCATACATTTAATCAACACAAAAGAAACACCACGCCAACACGTGTTTCAGCCCTCTCTGGGCTGTCCTAGCTACTTACATTGACTCCTGTATTAAGGACCTAGTACCAAAAATCCCAGCCTTTTTGAAAGATACCAGGCATATCTTACAAATCCTCAATAATATAACTTGGAAATCAGATTACTTTCTGGTTACCTTATATGTTACTGAATTGTATACGTCAATAGAGCATACACTAGCATTAAAAACTATAGAACATTCATTCAGATCCCATTCACCATCACATGCATCTCATGTTCAGATGCTCAAGAGCTTTGTGGACTTTACTCTTAACCACAACCAGTTCATTTTTGATGATCAATATTATACCCAAACCAAGGGAATCGCCATGGGTGCCAAATATGCCCCCGCCTTGGCTAACTTATTAATGGCGTACTTTGAGGACTTGTACATCTTTCACAATAATCCGTACATTGAGTATATCCCTGTATGGAGGAGATACATTGACGATGTCTTTGGAATATGGGCAGGGACACAAATTCAATTTAAGGATTTCATGCAATTTCTGAATGAAAATAACTTGGCGATTCAGTTCACTGGACAAATTGATGCCACATAAATTATGTTTTTGGATCTCAAAATCTATGTAACTAATGAAACCTTACAAACCTGTACATTTCATAAAGAAACAGCAGTAAACTCTATTCTACATGCCAGTAGCAGTCATAAAAGAAATGTTATCAATAACATACCGCCGGGGGAGTTCCTTAGAGCTAGGAGGAACTGTAGTGAAGATGCACAATTTGTAGCAGAATGTAAGTCAATTGGAACCAGATTTCAAGAGAGAGGATATACTACCTCTATCATCCATAACGCATTAAGGAATGCCAAAACAATAACGCGTTCCTCACTCCTTGCACAGACCACGGGAAAACAACCAAAAAGTACGACTGGATTTCCACAACATGTGAATTTTATCACTACATTTTCAAGTGATTCCAAATGTATCTATTACATCCTGAACAAACATTGGAATCTTTTACAATTAGACCCAGACCTGGTGACGTATATCACAGAGAAACAAAGAATAATTTTCTCCAGAGCACCAACTCTCAGAAACTTACTCTGTCCATCCTTTCTGAAATCTAGCTCCAACAGACAGGATAACTGGCTCACTCAGAACATCAGACCCAGTGGCTTCCACAAATGTGGGACCTGTAACTTTTGCCAATTTGCATTGTCTCCGACTGAAGTTTTTTCTTGTCATGGGAATTTGAGAGTTAACATCATGGACTTCATTAACTGCTGCTCTAAATATATTATATATGGAATGATACTTGTATGCAAAAAAGTGTATATCTGGATTACCATCAGAGAGCTACGAATTAGGATTAGAGAACATCTGTCCAATTTGAACAGTCAAGATATCAAATTGCCTTTCGCAACACATTGGCAAAAAGAACACCAAATGGCACACAGAAGTGACATCAGATTTGTGGGCCTGCAGCATATCAAGTCACATGCAAGAGATGGAGACAGACAATTGAGGATAAGACAAGCAGAAGCATGCATGATCTGAAGGCTAAGATGTGTCCAACTCGGTCTCAACCAAGAACATGAACTGAATGTATTTCTATGATCAAAAAGTGAAAATGTTAATTAAAACAATTGTACACTGAGACTACATGAAGTGACCACATCACAATAGATGAGGCAGTGCAATCAGGGGCTATCTGGTATCTTATATATTCATTCATATTATCATTGTATTTGTGCTCAATCAATATTAGCAATTTGCCAAGGTACCTTGTGAAGCTCACATTATGCAGACCACCGTATTCAATCAGCCAGTCTGGCTGTTACATATCACTTGACCTGTATACATTAGTGGCTAGCAACTGTGGGATGACTCTTTCTGACTATCATAACAACTCCCCTAATTAAGGCCTGCACTTTAGTCATCCCATTAGCATCAGCATACATTTACAGTTCGCTAATTAGACTAATAGCAGCATACGTATCACTTGACCTGTACACATTAGTGGCCAAAAACTGTGGGATCACTCTCTCCGACTACCATAACAGCTCCCCAAATTAAGACCTGCACCTTAGTCATCCCATCAGCATTAGCATACATTTACAGTTCTGTAATTATTTATTTTATTTTTATTTTTTTAGATTTGTAAAGCACACTACAGCCCTCTAGGCTACGAGGAGATACTAATAGCAGCATATCAGGCCTACCATCAATTGTGATGATTCGATGATTGGTAGAGCCAATTAAAATTATAGGCGTTACTGCCACTCATACATGATATACATTACCCCAAAAAACTAATATTTAGAAGATTAACACTGGAGCCATTCCATTAGTACTCATATATATGTTCAACTGAGTGAATTGTGTGCGCTAAAATACAATTCATAGGGGCATATCGGCCTACAATCACCAATTTTTCATTCGCACGTGGTAGTGAGCGCACAGTGTTTAACTTCTACTCAGCCATTTAACTAAATAATATTCTTTTAAGAGGAAGCTTATGCACAATTGAGACGATCGTGTGCACTAATTTGTGGCATTTTAGCTTATATTCACCAATATTCTTCCATGTGAGGTAGAGAGCCCACACCTTTTAACATTTGGTCTGCTACTTCATTGGAATACTCTCTGTAAAGGAAGTTTATGAGCAGCCCAGCACGTAGGTCACTCGGCAATCAGAATTCCTAAATTGGCCCAGCTTGCTCTCTTTAATTTCGTTATACCTTCAGCTTTAATGGTAAAATGCCTTTATATATTTTTGACATATGTAACCTTTGTTGGGCACATAGCTATTAGTGGGGATGTTCCGACCTACTTTTAATAACTTAGCAAACTAACACGATTCGGAAGGCACGGCTGAATACAGAATCCACGACCAGCACTCCAATTGGTCACATGACCATAGCTCATATCTTCGCTACTGAGCTGCTATTGGTTAGCACTGACAACACCTACATTATTTCCAAGGCGCGACCGGAAAGCCAGCCAGAACGCCAGAGACACACGCATTCAAGCGGCTAATTGATAAGCTGACGAAGCACTGCAGTAAATCACTCGTCCACAGCAAAGCGTTCACACCGCAGGCTCTCTTAGATACGCACTGAGTGAATCCATGCCATTTTTGTCTTTTTCTTTCTTTGCACTGTTATTAGAACACAAGAATAATGAATGTTAACACACGGGACACCTTGACAAAACTCATTTCTTTGCGAGCTCAAGAGAAAGTACATGACCGGAGGGTAAGCGCCAGTTAATTATTATATACTGTGACCACGGAATGGTCTAAATTCATCTCTAATTATTTTTACTTCTTTGGGCCAAAAAGAGTCATTTTCCTTTATGTATACATAAAAAAATTCTTTTGGGGCTAAAAACAGTAATTGGTTACTTTCTTAGATTTGCACACATGAATGGAATTCAAGCAAATTCTTGGTAAACGCTCTCTACACGACAGACAACTACATGTCTTATATCACCAGGTACCCCTCTCTCATGAACTGCCTTCTCTCTCTGTGATGTGGTCTCTTAAAATCTAGCAGTTTTGGAATGTTTTGTGACGATGACTACATTAGAATATGTATCTAGAATGAGAACATGCCTGTCTAAACTAATGGGTTTTCGCTCTTTTTTCTCTCTTTTTTGTTCCTTCCCCTTCCCTTACCCCTTTTTTCTTTGCTGTCTTTGTGCACTTACATTTATGTTTGATATCCTTATGTTGTCCTAATCACAAATTGGTGATAATTATGGATATGCTCCAATGTTTGGGTTCAATGTACTATTCATTTTTCAACCCTTCTTGATAGTAACATATTTCTTTACGCCCTGAGGATGGCCCAGAGAGGGCTGAAACACGTGTTGGCGTGGCGTTTCTTTTGTGTTGATTAAATTTATGCAACCTTAAGTACATTATTGTTGTCAGCTACCTTTACTTCCTAAGGGAAACTTGTGTATACATTTATTTACCCTTACATAAACGATGAGTATGAACACTGTTTGGGAGCGCAGATAGTGAGGCACTCCGCCTCTCCTACTTTAGTTTTTTGGAATGGGTACCGGGAAACCCCTTTCCATGCCCCATTACTGCAGCAAACTTTGAGAAACAACACTGACCCTAACTGCATCAATAGTCAGAGGCTGTGCGCAACTACCCGTTTGTGGCTAAAATCTTCTCAGACTTTTCATTAATATGTGGATAGTGTAATGATGCTACTTCTTCATGTATAATGGATAACTACAATGAGTCTAATGATGCTATAATGTGGTGTAATGATTCTGTAATGGTAAAAAATCAGGTGTCTCCAATGATCAATTTTTACATAATGTTTGATCCTGTACTGCAACCTACTATTACCGCAACCATGATTCCCATTGATAATGTATATAATGCGCCACATATAGACGATGACATCTTCCTACCGTGTGTTAATACTACTGCGCTACCCGTTACTGATGCACACAATGTTCCAGTGCTTCATAAGGCCCTGTTGCCACACATTGCCACCACTGCCTTGCCACCTGCTGTTGCTCCGAATATGCTACTGCCTCATTATGTCTTGTCTGAACCAATGCGTCAAACCCTTTGTTGCCACCACCTTGATACACCTTGTTGATGCCCACAGTGTTGTGCCCACAAAAGATAATGTTGTGCCTGCCACCTTTATGCCACCTGCTGTTAGGCCGAATATGCTACTGCCTCATTATGTCTTGCCTAAACCAATGTGGCAATCTTCTGTTGCCACCACCTTGATAACCCTTGTTGATGCCCACAGTGTTGTGCCCATGAAAGATAATGTTGTGTCTGCCACCTTGATGCCACCTGCTGTTGCCCCGAATATGCTACTGCCTCATTATGTCTTGCCTGAACCAATGCAGCAACCCTTTGTTGCCACCACCTTGATTCCCCTTGTTGATGCCCACAATGTTTTGCCCATGAAAGATAATGTTATGTCTGCCACCTTGTTGCATCACAGTGTAACTGGCACTGCGCTCCCTGTAGCCCACAGCACCACTCCCAAACTTAACGACCTGCCTGTACTTCTGCTTCCACCCACTGCTGCCCCTACAGTGTTACCTAAGGGGACGCTCAGTGTAGCTCGGAGTTCTAAGGCTGCTAAGGCTGCCCAAGCCAATTTCCCTATACCAACGCACCCTGATTCACTCAGCTGTCCCCTAATTAATCCACGGTTACTTCCAGCCCATGCCTTTGATATTTATGACCTCATCATGAAAGGTAACTTAGCTGGTCATTACTGAGACCTGGCTCCATGGTGCATCAGGACCGGCCCTTGCAGTAGCCCTCCTCCAGGGTTACACCATCTTTAGGCAAGATTGCCCTATCGTAAAAGGGGTTGGGGAAGCCCTCACTGCCAAGGAGTCTATTTCAGCCAGGAAGGTCCAAGGTGAACTAGGCTGTAACAGTGACTATCTACTTGTGAAGGTTAGCCATTCACCCAACTGCACCATCACACTCCACATTCTGTACTGTCCCACTGGAACCGTTACAGACTTCCAGGAGTCCCTCTTAAATGCCATTTCTGACAGCCGTAAAAAATCTACAAAGTCAATACTCCATTGTGACCTTAATCTGGGCCTGAACGATCCCTCTGACTCACACGCAGCCTCACTCAACAAAGCCCTCCCTACCTTAGGCTTTAAACAAGCAGTCACCATCCCAACCCACATAAAAGGTTGCACCCTTGATTGGATTGCCCACTGTAAGTGCCATCCCTCCATCACCTCTATCACCCCCATTCCTTGGTCTGAGCACCACGCCATCCATTTTGAACTCAAACTCTCCAAGGGACCCAAGACTCATCAGCCCCTACTCCCACACTCCCAAGCCAAGAGCTCCCGCCTTCTTGCCAAGGAGAGACTCCTTCCTCACCTTCTTGTTGCGGCATTTCAACCACCCTTCTCTATAAACCCTGATAACTTGGCTGCCAACTTCAGCTCCACCATCTCTCAATCCGTAGAGACTATAGCACCTCTCACACTCAAGAAAGTTAAATGTACAAAACACACTAACTCCTGGTTCTCAACTGAACTCCTTGAACTACGACCCAAGAAAAGATCTGCTCTCTCATCCTGGCTAGCCAAACCTAATGACGTCACTAAACTAATTTTCAAAACCATATCTAAAGAATACAAAAATGCCATTATTAAAGCAAAATCAAACTCATTTAACACCAGGATATCAAATGCAAAGTCTGGATCTAAAGAGATTTTCCTCATCTTTAGACAACTGGACTCCCCAGTGCCCACCCGCCCACCCTCTCTAAAGACAAGGAGTGCTGTAACAGTGTAAGGAAGCCATGTTTTACAAGCTGAATTGACTGCAGAATAAAATCATAGATCACCAACAAGCCCTGGGAAAACACTTTTCAACCATCCTCAGTAGACCCCCCACTGATGTTCCTCTCTTCTCCTTTAAGGAAATGAGCGAGCTAGAAGTGGAAGCGCTCCTCAAATCCATCAAACCTTCTAATTGTAAAGGAGACACTTGTTCAGCCCAGCTGATTAAAGAGAGTGCTACACCTCACCCCATTCATCACAGCATTCAATAATACCTCTTTCACCTCTGGCCATGTCCACGGCTGCCTTAAAGAAGCTTGGGTATGGCCGCTTCTGAAAAAAAATTACATTTGACCCTAGTATCCCTGCAAATTAACGGCCTATCACCACGGTCCCTTTTTTACTCAATATTCCAATTCAAATATTGTTGGACTATTCCAAATATTCAATAGTCCAACAACCTGCTGGGTCTCAGACAGTCCAGCTTCAGGCCTGTCCATGGTACCAAAAAAGATCTATTGGATTTAAAAAAACTGATTGATCACCTCAGGGATGCAGGAAAACCAGCACTGCTCTTGCTCCTAGACCTATCCGCAGCATTTGTCTTGGTGAACCATGGCTCTCTCTGCCACCACCTCTCCTCTGCTGCTAATTTCTCACCTGATGCTACAGCCTGGATAACATCATTTCTCCAAGAAAGAGTAATGAAAGCTTTTTCTGGTCAAGCATGTGCTAACCCTAATTTCATTAAGTGTGGGGTCCATCAAGGATCCTGCATTTCACCTACCCTGTACAACCTACTCAAGGGGCTTCTCTTTAACTTCATGGATGAGTGTGGCATCACATATACCAACTATGCTGATGACACGCAGATCTTCATCCCCTTTGCAGGTGACTATGAAGCAGACAGTAAAACTCTCAATTACATTTACTCAGAACTTTAAACATGGATGGCTGAATATTGGCTTTGTTTCAATAGTGAAAAAACAGAGATTTTTCTCATAGGTTCTCCAGGAACACTCAAGAAACTTGACTTAAAATACAACTCCTTCACAGTAGATAACACTCCCATCATAGTCTCACAGGTAGTGAAAACCTTGCGGGTCTATCTTGACTTGAACATCACAATGAACAGACAAGTTAACGCCATCTCATTGGCTGCGGCCTACCCCTATAAACTGATCACAGCAGCCAGACCGTTCCTAACTAAACAAAACTGCCTTACTATAGCCAGAGCAATTATCGGTTTGAGGGTGGACTATTGCAATGCCCTTCTAGCTGGCACTTCCTCCAAAAATACTAGAAAACTTCAGATGGTCCAAAACAATGCCCTGAGGGCAGCTACCAGCATCTCCAAACATGACCACATTTCAGCAACAAGAAAGCTTGTCCACTGGCTTCCTATCAGGGAACGCATCATGTTCAAAACCCTTGCTTTCACCCACAAATGTCTACATGACACCGCTCCCCCATACCTCTCACAAAGGATTGCCAAACCCTCCTCTGATAGACCTACCAGAAGGACCTACCTAAATAGGATAACCATCCCCAAGACCCTTAGGGTGAGGGCTGGAAGAGCCAGCTTTCCGGTCATGGCAGCATCCAACTGGAACTCACTCCCATCACACATAAGAAACATTGGGCCTCATTACTAGGTTGGAGGTAGCCATGCCATTTATACCGGCATGGCTACCCCCAAACTCGGGTCCGGCTCCGGGTCCCATGAAAGGGGAATTACCGGAACATTCCGACCTTGGTGGGCCCAGTAATTCCCCTTTCGGAGGACCCAGAGCCGGTACCACCCCATTCCCATTTGAGCCCACATAGGGCTAAAATGGGAAAGGGGAGGATGGTAGCAGCGATACCATTCATAACGGTACCGTTGCTAGCATCCAGTTCTGCTCGCGGGTGCCACTCTGCATGCCTGGTCTGACCAGGCGTGCAGAGCGGCACCTGCGAGAAGAACTTGTTATGTGGCGGTACAGTGATAACGCTGCCGGCCGCACTACCGCCACTATTGTAATAAGGCCCATTGACTCTTACACTGCATTTAGGCAAGCTGTCAAAATGTTATTGTTTGTATAAACTTCATTAGCTGAACATTTTCTGGAACAAACTTCCTGTATGTGATTGACTGTACTGTATTCTATGATGCCCGGCCTCCGCTAACTGTAACCATGAGCCAAGCCCAAATCCTGTAACTAAGACATATTCTTGCAACAGCGCCTTGATGTCCTTGGGCTGCAGGGCACTTTACAAATTCAAATGAATAAAAAGCATTGAAATATCGAAAGTAGGATTAGTTTTACCTCCCCCTTGAGTGGTCCCATTTGCCAGCCTGAAGATCTGCTTGCAGTTCTCTGTCCAACTCCTTACCAGCATCCTGTGATGCTTCAGCTAGTGCGTTCACTGCAAAAGAGGATGTGCCTCCTGTTTATATCTGTCACCTACTGAAGAATTTTTGAGTTACTTTATATAATTTATAACTGTTCTTTTATAACGCACTTAATACCAGAGACCAGTTTCTCAAACCTGTGTTGCTATGCATTGTAAAACACGTTGGCCCTGAGCTATCCTGCCGGCCTTTGGGAAATTAAGCATTTTCCTTGGGGTGTCCACTCACTATATGCCACTGGTTGCCACAAAACATGACACAAAGCATAAAGCATACAAACAACATTCAAATCAGACTCTACTACACCACTCCAATAAAATAACTAATTGCAAACACCTGCATTCTGCTTAACTGCCACCCTGTACCTGTGCAGACACATGGAATCAATGAACTCAGCATACACTCCGCAGACATACTCTTCCTTACGGAAACATGGCTCAAACCCAACCAAACACTCATTATCCTGGACATGCTTCCCTCATACTCCCTCATCCAGCACCGGCACTGGCCACACAAACAAGGTGGAGGCATTACCATCATATTTAAAGATTCACTCACACTTATCAATCCCACTCACCTCCCATACACATCCACTGAAGCCCTCCCTCCCACTTGCTCTGCTCCATCACACCCATACCACACCTTTCTCCACCTCAACTACCACCCCAATACACAATCCCAACTTCCACACTGACTGGACTGACTTCACAACTAACAACCACAGCTCCCCAGCAACAATATCTACCTTGGCAACTCACTCTACTCATACCCTAAGACCTCATGCACCTCATCAACTCCCCCCCCCCACACACACAGCTGGCAACACCCGGGATCTTTTGATTTCAAGCACAAACCATGTCTCTATCGAAAATCGAATCTGGGTGTCACAGCCACCACCATTAACCATGGTTCAACAGTTCCCTCCTTGCTATCATGCAGGAAACCAGACTCATAGAAAGAGCCAGGCAAAAATAACCCATGCCCGCCATAAGAACACCACTCAAACAATACCACGACAAATACAAAAACAGCAATACACAATGGCAAAGCCACCTATTATCTCTAAGAACTCAGAACCACCACTAATCGTACATAGAAGCTACTCAACATTGTCAAATCCCTCTCCAAGCCACCATCCACAATTCCCAAACACTCATTTACTCTAGTATACAATGCCTCCAATGACTATTTTAACTCCAAAATAAATGCCATCAGGCAAGTCTTCCCCATTGCTCTTCCTCTCCTACACTCTCTCCCAAACATGATAAAAACATAAGACACATTACCCTTACTGCCAAAACAAAATGTGTACACTTCCTAGATGATACATACCCACCTCAAGGTGCATCCAATTGCATCAGCACTGTTGCTCCCCATTGGCTCAACATTACTAACTCCTGTTTCTCACATGGCACTATCACCTCTGCACTCAAAACTGGGCAAATCTCACCCCTCCTCAAAAAAGCATGTTTTGTTACTACGCTCCCCGACAGACCTCACCCAGATCATACAACGTTTTGTCATTATCCAACTGCAAGAACACATCAAACAAACTACTCAACCCCTTCAAATCTGTCTTTCGACCTAGAAGACTGCAGCACACAGACTAATACAATTCACATCCCTGATGACCTCCACAATATCACTGACAAAGAACACACAGCACTACACACTCTCCTTGACTTCTCTGCAACGTTCAGAACCATCAACCACACCATTCTTCTCGACATCCTAGCCCCCAAGATGAAACTCTCAGGCACTGCCCTCGATTTGTTCACCTCCTCCCTTACTGACAGGAAACACTTTGTCTCCATGCCTCTTTTCAATCCAAAACCAGCTCGGTCAAGGATTGCATACTTAAAGGTTTCTCCCCATCTACACACCTCTTAAACCTATATGTTGAATCCCTAGGACAGACCCTTAACAAACACAATAACCATTTCTAGCAATACACAGACATGTAAATATACTTCCAACTCTTATCTCCCTCACAACACTCTCAAATGTTGTCCCTTCACTATTGCCCCTGTGATGCCCACCCATGTTCTTAAGCTTAATCCTAGAAAAACAGAATACCTCCTCATCTGCCCCCATAGACGCAAACCCAAACTCACACCCTGCATCAATCAACTCACCATGGACAACCCACACATTTGCCTTTCAACACCTGTCAAATCCCTTCATCATTGATCTCTAACTGTTCTTCTCATAGCTGCTGTTACCAAAATATGCAACCTACAACTACAACTCCCATGAAAGAACAGACACATCCTGCCTCCTGTCAATTTTCCACACTGTCGTCCATGCACTGGTTTTCTCCAAGCAATAGGTGAATGCTCTCCTCACTGGACTCCTCAACAGCCCCCATACCCCCATGCAAGCCATACAAAATGCAGAATCCAGATACATCTTCCACCTACCCAAACATTAACATATTACCACAGCTCTACTCCAGCTCCACTGTAGTTACATACCCCAGAAAATTGCCTTCAAAGGATTCTGCACTGTTATCAAAGCCATCCACCACAAGATCTCATTTTAACTTCATGATAAACGCAAGCCCATTACCCACACAAACACCAGACAAGCAAGCCAGAATCATCTACACATTCCACTCTGCCAACTAACATGCACACTAATGCATGCATTTAGTCAGTGTGGACTGATTCCTGGTACCCCCATCTCTTCACATCCTCACTGCACCCTCCATCACCAAGTTCAGAAAGAGCATCAAAACATACCTATTTCCCCACATATGGCCCTGCCCCTACACATCCACTTATACCTCTTGTCTATCTTTATCTTCCTATCCTATCCTATCCTGTCTTATCCTGAAAATACTTAGTACCTTCTGTTTCACTTCCCACCTTTTCAACCTTTGAACCTGGATCAACACTCTGAGAAACTTTGGGTAGGGCCAGTGCTGAATAAAAATTCCAATAAAATAAATAGGAGGTGCAGGTTAGTAAAGACCAATACATCCATAACACCTGGGGACAGATTACAGAAACATTGCACCTGAGCACATGCAAAGTTTGCATGGTATTAGCAAACCAAATTCACCTATGACACCTCTCTGGGAAAACTCAACTACAACCTCACAGCATGTCCCACACAAATTCGAATTCACACCCGTGTCGCCTACGGAAATCTTCAAAATGATCAATGGACTGAAGCCCTCAAGATATCAAGGTGACATCTGTCCAGCTACCTTGATTAAGGACTGTGTCAATGAACTAGTGCCCTTCAATACTACCCTGATCAATAACTAATTTGACTCCTGAAAAGTGCCTGACAATTTAAAAGAAGCTTGGGTAATCCCACTCCTTAAAAAAAATTACTCGGGCCCATAACATCCATACTAACTATCAACCTATCACCACAGTTCCATTTCTCCTGAAAATACTAGAGAGAGTAGTCTACTTACAGATACAAAACATCTTGGAATCTAATAACCTCTTAGGCCTTAGATAGTCAGACTTCTGCACTGGCCACAGAATGGAAATGGTAGTCTTGGACCTCAAAATCCAAATGCACCAAATCAAGGACAAAGGGAACTTAGTGATTCTCCTTCTACTCAACCTATCTGCAGCGTCTGACTTGGTTAACCACATAATCCCAACATCTCACATTCGCTGCTTAATTCTCACCTAAAGCCATAGAGTGGATTGAATCTTTCCTCTCTAACCGCACAATGAGAGTCTTCTCTTCCTCCTCAGCAGCAGACGCAGCCCCAGTCTCCTGTGGAGTGCCCCAAGGCTCATGTGTTTCGCCTACATTATACAATGTGTTCATCAAGCCTCTTTTTGACAGTCTAGACAAACTGGTTGTCATGTATACAAATTATGCGGATGACACTCAAATACTCTAACCTATCACAGGGTCATATGACATCGACTCTAACATACTAAACAAAATTTACCTCACCACCCAAGCATTGATGGCACAAAATGAGTTATGTCTCAACGATGAGAAAACTGAATTACTCATCATTGGTAGCCAACCCAAGCTGAACAAACTACTCCAACTCTACAAATCTTTCAACATTGATGGAAACATCATAAATGTAGCCAAGGAGATAAAAACGTGAGGTGTCTACATTGACTCTGCACTTACCCTAACAAGGCAAGTTAATGTTATAGTCTCCTCTGCAGCCCACACATCCAAACTAATCAGAGCCAGAAGACCCTTCGTATATTCTGACAACTGCACCACACTGGCAAGAGCATTAATCCTATTCAGGATCGATTACTGCAACTCCTTTTTTGCAGGCTCCAATGCCTGAAACATCAGTAAATTACAAGTTGTGCAAAACAATGCTATAAGAGCAGCACTCAACATACCCAAACATGAACATATCTTGTCCACTAGACGTAACATCCACTGGCTCCTGGTACACGATCAGATTAAAACTCAAAATCCTTTCACTGACGCACAAATGCTTCTCTAACAGCGCCTCAGGCATACCTAATCAATACAATTTCAAAAACCCAGTCCAATAGACCTACCACATGTCGAGGTGCAATGGTTTTTTAATGCATCCCAGTTTTCTTAAAAATTAGGGCAATCATTGCCCTAGTGCTAATACCCTGCAAACCTTACACTTGCACCGGTGAAATGTTTATGTAATCTGGCACCTGATGTCCAACATGCACCTACCTATATTCATCAGTGTTTGGATTTTTCATTCATTTAAGGTGCTATGCTATGTTCCATTCAAATGGTTGATGGGGATTGGTATTCGGAGCAGAGTTTAATGGATTCATTTCTCTTGAGTCCCTGCTATTTGGTGCTTGGAAATAGAAGACAGTCCATTTGAATGAGTGGTGCACTGATGAGCAATTACTTTGTTTGCTTATTGTGTTTTACAGAGGAGACACAATTCCTTCTAAGAAGCTTCCTGGCACTAGAAGGAAACTTCAGAGAAAAGGGCATGGTTACAATACTAAGGCATACAGTACAAAATAAAAAAAGAGAAAGAACTATGGGAGTGGAGCTAACATGTGTTACAGCGCACTCAGAGAACGCAACAGATTGAGCTCTCTTGGCTTGCTATTCAAGGTTCTTGCGATTCCAAAAGCCAACACCTAGGCCAATCAGAAGACACACAAGGTAGAAAGGGGGCAGGTCAGAAAGAATCCTCCATGAAATAAAAAAGAGACAGTGGCAGATTCATCCAAGGGACTGTAATGGAGGATAAGGTGTAGTCATTGTGAGTGACACCTTGGAACCCCAAGTTGCCTCTAGTTTTCCTTTGGTACAATGGCATGGCAAGGAATACGATGGGATAGAGGGACCTGGTGGGCCTGGGGCAGCAGAAACAAGAAAGCTAGTCTCCAAGTGGCCAAGGAAATACTTGCACACCATAACACTTTGACCAGTCAAAAGAGGAGGGAGTGAACAGTGCAAATGAAGCCATGATGCAGTAGGGCAAACTGAAAGTTCAAACACCCAGATGATGTAAGACTCGATCCCTCCCCTCACCACCAATTTCATACTCACAACTCCCAAGAAAACAAAACCTTGACTCCCTAGCTTGAAATCCTACTCATCTGGCAGGCAGCAGCCAGTGTTCTACTGCCTATTCACTTCATACTGTATGTTTGACTTTCTATTGCCATGGTCGCTGCTGCTGACTTCCCCCGCCATAGCATCAGCAGCCTTCAATGCTGGCAAAGGCCATCCTCATCCCTACCCTCCACACTCCCAGAGCTGCCCTTATAGCTCACTTCACCAAGTGTCTCACAGCAGCTTCATGCCACAGTATACAGCTGCCTATCCTTACACGATGATGCTGCACCTGAAACAGCCATACTGCAGTGAGTGGCTCCTCCTCCTCTAATGCTCCACGTTATTGTTGCTGTCACTATTGCATAATTCCACCATGTGCATATACATGAGGTGTAGATCCCAAGTGACTCCCTTCATCCAGGAATTCCAGGGTACCCATGCCTCTCGACTGACAGATGCAGAGTTTCATGATTTGTGATTATAATTTGGAGAGATGGATCAGAATCCTAATGAAAAAGAAAGTGTGTGAAGAAGTTGGTCACTTTAATTGGGGATCGTTGTGGTCCATGAGAAGGATTGCAAAGTCGTCAATTGTAAATGGGGAGCAAGGGGAAACATTCAGCACCTGGTGGGAATTAAAGAGCAGGGCACTGGGAGGTGTGCAGATTGTTAGATATATATATATTGTGTTTTATTTAATTGTATAACAATTTTTACAAAACAGCACAAAAGTTCCAGAGGAAGATATAAAAGGTTCCATCCTCCTGTTTCTTAGATTAACAGTTCAACTTTGAATATATTTTGTTACGCTGATTTCCTTCAATTTCCTTGACAGTCCACCTTCCGAGTCCCTTACGCTATGCCAATTTGTTTAAAAAACATTTCCACTGTGATTGACCATTTTGTGTTTTCACCACTCATTAGACCAGCCCACCATGAGTCCTCGTCTAAGGTTCTTCCTTTAGCCAAGATTTTGGTAGGTTACTCTGGCTCCTTGTATGCCGGGACACTTCAACAGTAGGTGGCGTATGCCGGGACACTTCAATAGTAGGTTGCGTATTGTCTCCAGTTGGTCTATCTCGCAGAAGCGACATGCATTCGTAGGAGATTCACCTCTGATAGCCAAGGTTTTGTTTGTCTGTAAAAAGTTCAGTCTGGCTCTCAAAAAGATCCTTCCCAATTTCTTGTCTGGGAATTTCTTCAGATACGCTTGTGTCTCGTTGCTTTTCATTCGATGGCTTGGGAGGTTCTTTGTCAGTTTGTAAGTTGCAGCCTTTTCTATCGTTTTTTCCAATCTAGTTCCAACCATTTTTTTGAGACTTTGACTGGATTTCCAATGAGGGACTCCTTCGGCATTGCTATTTCATCCAAGAGATTGATGCAATTGTCTGCCCAAAGAGACAAGATTTTATTTTTGCCACTGTCCATTTCCTTTTTAAGATCTGAAAGATGTTTGGTTTTGGCTCAATGATGATTTTCCTAAAGAGCATCATGATGTTTCGTATTACGATGTCCTTTAATGATGGTAAACAAAGTTCTTGCCTAATGAGAGGGACTGGGGTTGATTGTGAGAGCCCAAGCACCCTTCTCCAGAACTGACCTTCGAGTTTGTCCCAGAATTGTATCGGGATTTGTGGCTTTACTTCCGTCCTGTATGTGATACATGGGACGACCTTGGCTTTAAAAAAGGAGAGAACTGGCACAAGGGAATATAGCGAACATTTCTTATCCACTAGCCTTGCTTGGTAGCCTAGGATCTTCATCTAGGCTTTTAGCGAGACCTGCATTGGGAGCTCTGTGCTGCTGTTGCTTAGCATTACGCCCAGATATTTGAAGCTGCTCACGATTTCAAGTTTTTCTTCCGCTTCATACAATTTTGCCTTTTGACCCATCTCTGCAGATGTCTCGAGCACCATGATTTTGGTTTTGGTCTTTTTAAGCTCCAGGTTCTTGGCTGACAAGTAGTTGATCAAGCTATTCAATTGTCTGTGTAGTCCCACTATGGTTTGGTCCATGATGATAATGTTGTCAGCGTACAAAATTTGCGTTACTCTGGATCCGCCTATAGTGGGAGGAAAGCTTCTGATGTCGGTGTCCCATTCATCAATGTCAGCTATGTATGCTTTGTATAGGGCCGGTGCTAATGGGAATCCTTGTTTGACTCCTTGATGGGTCCGATTTCCCTTGTTCGATCACCGGCCCCGTTTAGGTGGACTCGCACTGATGTTACTCTGTGTAAAACCATAACAGGACCCAGCAGGGTTGCAGGGCAGTCTATCCATTTTAATTTTTCCCAAAGGTGTTCACGGATCACTCGGTCAAAAGCTTGTACAAGATCGACAAAGGCCATAAAGATTCTAGGGCTACCTTGTTGGACTTTGGCCTTAAGAGAACTTAGAAGTAGGATATTTGTTATTGTGCCAATGTTCTTTACAAATCCTCACTGGAAGTGATCAATGTAATTTACTTCAATCTGTCAGGTCTGAAATAAGTCTAGCACACATGACCCAAAAACATTGCCAATCACATCGAGCAGGGCAATTGGGTGGTAGTGTCTAGGGTCTGCTTTTGCTCCTTTTTAAAAGATCAGCACAACATTTGCTGTTTTCCAGGACGCCGGTATGGTGTTATTTTCATTACAGTTCTTAAAGATTTGGCTAATGAGGGGCGCCCATGCATCACTGTTTGTATTGAAGTCCAAGTTAGAAATTCCATCCGGCCACGGAGCCCTTGAGTTCTTCAGTTTTAAGATTTTACTCTTGATACTCTCAATGTCATGCAGAATTTTCCACACGGAGACTCCTTGAGGCTTGGTCTGTCTAATTATTTGGTCCAGCCTCTTATACAAGTCTTCAAAAAACCCATCCCAATGTTCCTCGCTGACGTTTTTCTGTTAGGCGTCGTTGGTGCCTTTGTTTTTCGAGTTTATTAGCCCCCAGAAGTCCTTACTTTTTTTTGCGCTCAGTGTTCGGAGGATCTGTTTTGCATCTTGTTGGATTAGTAGTGCCCAATGTTGCCGAACCCAAGTTCTGTAGGTTCTTTGGGCCAGTTTTACAGCAGCTTCAGTTTTTGCACAGTTTGAGGTTTTCGCCATGCGCTTCAGTTTCCTCAGGATGGATCTTTGAGCTACCAGTTGCGAGCTATAGGCGTGATTGTGCATTTTCCGACAGTACGCCTCTCGTGGCTTCTTTACCCGGTAGGTTGATAGTAAAGGTACATGATCTACCTGACAGATCTGTGTGTCCATAACTTTCACTTGTGGTTTGGGGTTCTACTTGTAAGCAGTCGTAATTTCTCAGATGCATTGTTCCGTCAATTTTAGACGGTTGTCGCTCCTGCAGGCTTCCATTCCCTTTGGCATAATGCTTTTCAACTGTTGTTTCATCTGCCAAATTGGTACTTGTAAATTGTGATCACTTTTCTCTGTTTTCTCCACCTTAAACGATTTTATTAAACTTAGGAGCTCCTTTGAAAAAAATGGGTAGTCGATCATTCCAGACTGATCATCATTTTGCCAAGTGGGAATATCTCTTGGCCTCTGTTCGCAGCCAATGTATATTATGAAGATCCCACTTCTCCATCAAGTTCTCCCATTTTTTCCTCTTTCCCAAGCCGCTCTGTCTTTAGAGTTCTCAGGTTTTGCACTCTCAAGGTCAATGTCTGAACAGTTTAAGTCACCGGTTATTATGATGTGTTTCATTTGGTGACGTTCAAACTCTTCTTCCAGCAAGTTATCAATATTTGATAAGTAGAGCCCTATTTCCATATCCACCGGGTTCCAATAAGTGTTTACTAGCAGAATTCTATCAAATTCAATTTTTTTGTTTCCCTTTTTGGCTTTTTTCCACGATATCATTGTGTCCTGCTGAAGTGGTGACTGTAAGATATGCGTTTTTAGTTCGAAGCCACTCCCTGAGCTGATCGCTGTAAAAAGTCCTGCGTTGGGACGACCAACTGCTCCCTTCTGTGCTGGAGTGAAAGCCAAGACATAGCCATCTAGGTGTGGTTCGGACAATAGCCATGTCTCTTGCAGACATAAAATGTCGAATCTTCTCAGGTTTATCTCGCCGATGCTAGTCAAATGACTAATTCCTCGAGTGTTCCATGAGCCCATGGTTAATTGCTTACTTTCCTGTTTAGTTTTCCCCCGGGCATTTCTAATTGGTGATTGCTAGAACTCTTGTGGATTTGCTAATGCTTTGAAGAACCATGTCCATTTCTTTTGTATCAATGGTTTCTTGTCCGGCTCGTTTCCACTCTTTGTGTTGCCGCTGGTTTGCAGTTTCAGGCTTTGATCAACTGTGATCTTAATTCTTTCCCTGGGGCCGAGCGGCCATCTTTCTCAGCTTGTAAGATATTCATTCTATGCACCATTAGTGGTTTGAAACAAACATGTTTGCAGCTACCATTTAATCAATCTTTTCCTTGCTGGAATCCTAACTGAAGTGAGTTCCAAAGGAAGGGGCCTTTACTGTGGAGGTACATTCCGGCAACACAATAGTTCACAACAATATCACTTACAGGTGCGATGCAGAACACCGCAGAAAAGGCAAAAGCTGATGACAGCTTTCCAAGATCCAAAGATTACAAATGTATAATTAAGAATGTGTAATTGAGAAGGATAGTTTTCCTTGTTGTTTTCTTTTATTTGTGGTAATTGGTGTAGACTTAGCTTTGAAGGCCAACATAGCACTTTGCATAGCAGAATCAAGGTGGGGTACACCCAGAGCTGTGCAGGTTACATAAATATGGTCTGGTGTTCACAGAGCCCAGCTGTTTGCAATGTTTGGGAGCATGATGCTTGCTCAGTCTATTGGAAGATAAGAATAGGGCACGTTGGAGTAATACCGATCAAGGATTTCCAAAGAATATATCTCTAAATAGATTGATTTTATTTTAACATTTTATTTGAAATGGGTATGCTCTCGCATGTACAGCACCTATTGAATAAACGTGATATGGCCTCTCTTTTCTAGAATCCTGAAAGAGTAAGAAACATTTCTGAAACAGAGCTGGCATTGAAGACTATTAACTCACCGGAGGCTTTCAGAAAAGAGCATGTGCTCCTGAAAGCTCAGTTAAGTGCCTATACCCCGCTAGCCCCGGTGGGGTTGGGGGTGCGGGGTGGCAGCTTATCTTTTGCAAGTTTCTCTAAACCAACATGTATTTTTCATCACTAGATTTAAAAATCTTACTGTGAAAGCTGTCACCTGCAAGTGGTCGAAGCATCCTTTTGATGCTCTTAATAATTGTTGTCAATGTGGGGACTTTGAGTCTCTTAAATGTCTTGTCCAATTTTCCCTTTGTATAATAATTTCGGGAAAATGTTTCTTGTGGGCATACTTGGGTACTCTGGGCTGAGACAACACCGTCTGGCTACGGTATTTCCATTAGCGTCATCTACCTGGTCATACTACATACTGCCCTTCCTGTATAATCTGCACACTACAAACCGTGTAAATACGTTATAATGTGTATACTATTAGTAACTGCTCTATGATGTCTATATTACCTGTAATGTTTACCTACTGACCATGCCTGTAATTATCTTTGGCTACATTGTAACCATGCAAAGCGCCTGGATGCCCCAGGGCCAGGCGGCGCTATATAAATAATAAACTAAACTAAACTAGTAAATATCACACTACCTAGTTCTTTTAAGAAAGTATGGGCAAGAAGATGCAAACTATGCAAACAAAGGTTGACCTAGAAATTGTTCTCTTTTGTCGAGGCATAGGGGGTCATTACAAGGTTGGTGGTAAGGGGTTAATGGCGCCGGTAAAGGTGCCCGAGCCGTCAACCCCTACTGCCGCATTACGAGGTCCTTTAGCGGGTCCCACTAAGGATGCCTGGTTTTACTAGGTGCTCTTAGCAGGACCCGCTAAAGAACCAGCATGCTAACAACGGGCCCGTTATTAACGAACCCGTTGTTAGCATGGTCCCCATTCCCATTGAGCCCTATGGCGGCTCAAATGGGAATGGGGTTGTGTTCCCTGAATGGGGAAATACCGGGTCCTCCAAGGTTGGAATGGCCCGGTATTTCCCCATTCAGGGAACCTGGTCCCGGTATGCGGTATGGGGGTAGCCCTGCCGCAAATAGCAGCATGGCTACCTCCAACCTTGTAATGACCCCCATAGTCTCAGATGTTCATGATTCTTATCTGTTTGTTTTATTAAGGTATATGTGTTAGAAAAACTATTGTTATTACTGTTTTAGTTGAATGTTTTATGGATTGTGGTCTGAAAGAAACTTGAAATTGAATTGACTTAATGTTGTGCTCTAGGGAAAATGACGTTTTCAAGTTTGAAATGTCCACCCATCACATACCCCGTAGAGCTACAACATTGCTGGGGGGGTCGAGGGTGGGGCTGAGGGGGATATAGCACCAGGTCTTTTGGTTCCAGCCCTGGATAGAATCCCAGGAGCTACAACCAAAGGCTATGCAGCCCCCAGTCCCCACATTAGGGAAGCACCGGATCTTTTTCCAGACCTAGCAACACCCCTGCCTGGCAACATGCTTAAGTTTATATCGTGGACAGATGGATTGGGGGTCATGCATTTTAGTGGTTTTTACGACCCACGTTTCTGCTCCCATTCTCCCCTACCTATCTACTGTTTTGGAGGGGCTGCTTGTCACCCCTCCTTCCCACTGCACATGTGTCACCCCTGTGTGTTTCTTCTTTTTAAAACGCGATGTGAAATCCTTTGCTGAGGAAACATTTCCGCCGTAAAGTGACCCGCTCCTGAACAGGGAAAGAGCCTGTCCCTTCTTCTTCTCAATCTCAGCCTTCATCTCTCATGTGTTTAGGGCAGGGTTTGGGACAGAGTGTGGCTTCAGATCTTCAGAAAATGTAGCCCTGTTACCAAAACCGAACCGAATGCTTTACAAATTAGAATCAAGTGCTCATAGACATTTTTCAAACTTCCAAGCCTCACCAATGTAAACAAGATGTTAAATCACATTGTAATGAATCCCAAGTTAACCTCCTTTCCACATCCACCTCCTTTCCGCCTTCGGGGATCTAGGAAGATTTATAAATAAACTATTTTACGGCTTGCAGCTAGAATTCCTGTGGTTTGGTTTAGGTGACACGAGAAGCGTTTTCCAGACAGAGAACATGAATGAGGGACTATGCGGTGCTGTAAGTAAGCTCCTCTGTGGTTAGAGCAGGGATCCTGCTTATCACATAAAAGCGTATGACATCATGAAGAAAGAAATGGGAGGGTCCTTGTAGAATCCCAGTATGTGTGCACCAACGTTAATCCGAAAGAAATGCTGCAAATGCCTTGGGGGGTCGAATGCGGTTTCTCCAGAGCAAGATGAGGCTCAGGGTGAAGAGAAACACTGGCCATAGAAGACATATTAATCACTGAGATTTAAACTGTGGCAGGAGCATACACGTGGACGATCTCTGGAAAAGCCTTGTGTCATGTGTGAATTGCTTTCAGACGTCATGATTGTTATAGGATTGAACAACAGCACGGCGTTACTTGATTAAAAAATAACACACAATCGAATTTCAAGACTGCAGATCACAACGCACTCAAAAACTTAATGAAGAGTGGGGCTAAGCTCCATGTAAGAGAAGCTGCTGTTGCGGGTGACTGGACCTGTAGATTAAAATACTGTGGCTGGGTAAGGAAGAAGGGGGTAGCCAGAGGAGACAGGATGCAGCGATTGCTGTTACTGGATAGCTCATTCCTGCATGATATCAAATTCTGCAGAGGGAAACTGCGCTGCCTGCCAAACCTGATTCTCCAAGTAGCTTAATGAAATTCCCAAAACTTGGTGCTTCACTCAAGGCCAAGCCGGTATATTCTTCCTTAGGACCAACCAGAATACTTTACAATGTCTTCCCTATTCCGCTGGTGTGACTACATTTTATTTCATTTATTTTATTTGTACATTTATAGCAGCACACCAAGCCCTCGGGCATCTGGGCACATGGGTAGGTATAGTACAGGCAGGTGGTGCATGACAGAAGTTAGGTATAGAGATGAGCCTTTAGGTTTTTCCTTAAGCGTTGGCAGGACGTCTGAGAACGCAAGTGAAGCGGAAGGTTACACCAGAGATTGGCCTCGACAGTAGGAAGCTTGAGCCTCCAATCTGAAAGTAAGTAGTCAGTGGCTGTTGGAAGATCTGAGTGGACTGGCTGGTCAGTATTTTGTAAGCCTCTGGATGAGGTAAGTGGGGGCTTTGTTCATCAGACAGCTGTGTGCAATCGTGAACATTTTATTCCTGGGGCCTCTTTCCGAGTTTGACGTATTTTCCAGAGGTAAATTCACCAACTTTTTTGTTACTGCCGTGTTGCTGCCTCAGAACTTGTGGTAAATCCTCTCGATTCCAAGTTAGATTTATTGCCCAGCGGACGGCATTTGGGTTTGGAGGCTTTCCTAGAAGTGGCAATACAGCCCACCAGAAAGCCTCTATTTATTTAAGGTAATGATGAGGAAAAACACTACGGGCCTCATTACGACCCAGGCGGTAAGTTACCGCCTGGGCCGTGACTTTACCACCATGGCGTAAACTACGTTTACGCCATGGTGGTTGGCGGACTTACCGCCCCATTCCGACCTTGGCGGGGCGGTAAGTCCCCAATCCCCATTTACCCTTCCCCATTCCCATTTTTGCCCCATAGGGCATAATGGGAGTGGGGAAGGCGTTAATTACGCCACCGTAAATTACGGTGGCGTAATTAACTCCATGGTCCCTTAGCGCCATGGATTTTAACACCTGCTAAAAGCAGGTGTTAAAAGCACCATGGCGCTAGGGGACCTCGTTATCAGGCGGTAAGGGTCGGCGCTGTTAACGCTGCCGTAAACCCCTTACCGCCTGGGTCGTAATGAGGCCCTACATATTACTTCCAAACTTGTAGAATGACAGTGAGTAAAAGTGGCAGTAATCACGTTACTGCCAATTTTTACCACACCACCATATTCGTAACAGGGCCGATTTATGCTTTACGGGCAATCCTGTGAGCTTGATTGTTAAACTCTGAACAAGTGACTTTACAGGCATCTACCTCCTTTCAACAATTCTTTACCTCCTTAAGATTCGATGTACCCAGGACTGGACTAAGCAGTGCAGGCCCATCATTCTAATGTGGCTGAGGTTTTTGGGTCAAAGTGGGCCAGTTTCTTGGCCACGGTATGCCTTTTTAATGAGTAGTTCTTGATCTGTGTTAATGAACCAATATTTTTAAAAAGACACAATTTTCATTGCATTTTGTCAAAAATCTCCCCCTCGGTTACCACTCTAAGCGCCTAATTCATAGAAAATGTGTTAATTCTGTGCAAACCATTTAGCACCGTAAAGACCATTGCGCCAACTTGCGTGTGTGAAATGTTTTGTGCTGTTTGGTGATTCATGGATTCTAAAGCGCAAAGTAACTCGCAGCGCAAACAAAGAGTTGTGCCCGGAACACCCACAACAACCACCTACGAAAAAAAAAACCTAGCGCCAACAAGTAACCTTTGTGCCTGCCTTTGCACCACCATCCAGCACCCTGGTAAAACTGCGCACTCTCCCCCACAATTCAAGTTAGCACCCTGTTGAAACGATGGACCATCCTCCATAACTCAATGCAGCATACTTGCAAAACTGCAGACCTCCCCCCATAGCTCAAACAGTACCCAAACTACGAACCATCACTCCTAAATTCAAGCGGCACCCAAACTACATACCATCACCCGTAAATTCAAATGGCATCCTGGCAAAACTGCGGCCCATCACCCCTAAATCATAGCAGTCTCCTCAAGTCCTGACACCTACCACTACCCCCACTGACCTCCGCCACCAACGCCAGGCAGCCCCCTCAAATCTTGACACCTATCACTAACCCACTGACCTCTACCCCCAAACCCAGACAGCCCCCTCAAGTCCTGCCACATCTCAAGACCCACCTCTGAACTCCACTTCCAACCCCAGGCAGCTCCCTGAAGTCCTGTCACCTCCTATTACTGCCACTTACCTCTGCCCACTACACCAGGAAGGCACCTTAAGTCCTGACACCTTCCACTACCCCCACTGACCTCCATTGCGCCCTCATGTTCTGATACCCCCTATCACCCCACTGACCACCACCCCCAACCCTAGTAAACACCCTCAAATCCTGACACCTCCCACCACCCCCACTGACCTCTGGCCACTACCACAGGCAGCCTCCTGAAGTCCTGACACCTCCTAACAGCCCAACTGACCTCAACCACCAACCCTAGGCAGCCCCCTCAAGTCCTGACACCTACCAACACCCCCACTGCCCTCTGCCCACTATCCCAGGCAGCCCCCTGAAGCCCTGACCCCTCCCACTACTGCCAATGACCCAGGCAGGCCCCTCAACTCCTGACACCTCCTTCTACCCCATTGACCTCTGGCATCAACACCAGGCAGTCCCCTCAAGTCCTCACTCCTCCCACCCCACTCATATCCTCCCACTGCCCCAGTCTGCCCTCCTCCCAAAACCCCCACTCACCTCTGCCCCCTATCACAGGCTGCCCCCTCAAGTCCTCAGACTTCCCACAACCCCCACTCACTTCCACCCACTATGCCAGGATGCCCCCTCAAGTCCTCCCACCTCTCACCACCCCCACTAACCTCCGCCCACTATGCCATGCTGCCCCCTACTAATCTGCCCTCATCTCACCACCCCCAATCACCTCGATCCACTAGCCCAGACTGCCCCCTCAAATCCACTCACCTCCCACCTCCCACCACACCTACTAACCTCCACCCACTATCCCTGCTGCCCCCTGTTAGCTTGCCTTCCTCTCATCACCCCCACTCACCTCTGCTCACTATCTTAGACTACCCCCTGCTAGTCTGCCCACCTCCAACCACACCCACGCACCTTGAACCACTCACCTTGAACCACTACCCCAGGCTGCCCCCTCAAGTCCTCACACCTCCCACCACTCCCACCCACTTCAGCCCACTACACCAGGCTGCCCCCTCAAGTCCTCACAACTCCCAACACACCCACTCACCTCTGATAACTACCCCAGGCTGCCCATGATAGTTTGCACTCCCACCAGTCCAATGATGAGCAACAACCCACCCCAACTCCTCTGGCCTGCCTCCAACATGAAGTAATCCTGCCACATATTCTCCAAGATGAACAACTGGGAGCACTGCTGGTGAAGTCATGTCTGTAGTTCCTTATAGGACTCTCCGGTACATCACACTCAGTTGCACATCAACAGGACATCATAATGTAGCACCAGCTCCACTTTGACCACTCCATGTACAAGGGACATGGTAATGCAATCTTGCAGATTATTGTGCCCATGTGCCATTGCAATGGCCTCAAAGTGCTGTAGGTGAATGCCCTTGGAAGACCCAAGTCTGAGATATCAATGATTGTTGTGAGTCATTGTAGCCTGTAGAAAAGAAGGAAGGTAGGAGGGTAGGTAGGCAGGGGTGGCAAAGTCCCTACAAGTGTCACAAGTAGAACAGGACTGTGGTTGGGCGTTGTGAAGGTTATCAGAGAGTGTGTGAGTCAAGGGGATAGATAATGTGTACAGCCAGACAGATTAATCAATCATGTAAATATTCAGCATTTGCGTGACAGATGTTCAGCATGATGTGAGAGCAGCTAGTGGGTGATTGCACATGTGTGCGGGTGGGTGGCCATGGTATGGGAGGGAAACAGCTACCAAATATCGAGTGCACAAGTGATGAGAGTAGCCCACATATTCACAGTGAGGCACCACCCCCACCTGACAGTCACAGAAGAAAAGCATTCGGATAACATGGAAAAAGTATTTTTGCATATGGACAAGGATACTGCAAGAAGTGTGGTATCAAGATTCATAAACCTGTATTAAAAATGTGTACACTACAATTATAAAATATGGGTACGGGTAAAAATGTCCAGGGATGAAAATAAAATAAAATTCCATCATGAAATCAACCTACCACTATACAACTATATACAATGGAAGCAGACTACTACTCTCAAATGTCTTGCAATCCTTCAACGAGGGCTGAGTCCCTCTCCTCATCCTCTGCCTTTAGGTGTTGCTCTGTCCTTGCCTGGAGAGCTTGCAGGTCGTCAACCACCCACCTCTCCTCCTCCTCCGCATCACTGCATACATCCTCTAGGATTTCTGCCTGCCGCATTTTCTGCCCCTCTGACACCTCGGTCCTGGTATTGGCAATGGTTGCCACCCTATCCTGCTGCCTTTTTACCATCAGCTGCCTTTCATATTGTGCTTGGATACACACCTTCTCCCTTAGCCGCCTCCGTTCCTCTTGCCAGATGTTCTCCATTTGTCACCTACTTTGCCACCTTGGGGTGGAATGTCCCTGCATTAACTGCCTTCTCACACTCATCAACTGCTACTGCTGGGCAGAGTGTCAGCTGTGTAGGTACCCCCTCCTACTAGATGACCCTTGTCGGGGGCACAGAATCTGCAGTGTCCTGAAGAGCCACTGTCTGTCCCTGTGTAGGTCCTGTGTTGGCACAATGATAACCTCATGTGGCATTCTTGTGACTTCCACCTCAGGCAGGCATGTAGGCAACACCAGACCATGCAGTGTTGGTGTGGCTGGTACACAGGGGCAGCAGTGGTAGGGGGCACAGAAGGCACCCTGGAGGATGACTGGGGCACAGAGGAGGAAGTGGTGAGGAGGCAATTGCATGTGCCAGCGCACAGAGAACACAGAGAGCAGTGCTGTTGACAGTTGGTCAATGAAGCGGCTCATCTGCTTGTGATACTGAACCAGCTCCTCGCTAGAAGCTGAAACAGCATCAAGAATAGACATGGTCCATTTTACGAGACCATCCAACAGGGACTGCATCACATCTCGGATGGCCAGCTTGGTCTCATACAGGGCCTCACTCTGGGTGGATTCATCTATGAAGGTGGCCACTGCCACAGCAGATGGCTGAGGGACAGGAGGTTGTGCAGAACCCTTCACATTGGACTGCACATCCTCATGTCTCTGTGCCAGGTAGAAGCCTTAACACCCTCCTCGATGCACCCACCAGACCCCATGGGCTGGCTTGCAATGACCTCCTCCTCTTCCATCAACACTGATGACTCCGAGAGTCTTCCACCCTTGACGGCCCCTGTGTGTCAGCACCCTGTCCCACAGCTGCTGAGGTGCACCCCACCACAATCAGAGGCTTGTGGGGGAACTTACTTGCAGCAGCCTTGCCTGATGGTAGTAGCTCTCCACCAGCCACATCGCTTTCAGAGGCGGAGGTGTCAACAGTGACTGCGTCTGAAGGCCCTGTCCCTACTTCTTCACTCCACAGTACGGCTTCCTCGCCCTACACCAACTGCAGCAACTGTGGAAAAGTGGAAAAAGAAAATTGACATCAGTCACCATTGACAATGCATGCGTGGCAAACACAACATTAACAGTCCAATTACGTCAGCACAGGTCAGCCAGAAAATGTCACAAAGAGACATGCCCTTGCAATCAGCATGAATACTGACACACAAGTGTATGGGCAATGATGACTTATAGTCATGACACATGCATATATCAAACCAGAACATTGACGTGTGGCCACAAACACATTACAAGAAATCATGACATGGCACAATACGAATGGCAAAGGGTCCCATGTGTAACCCTCAGCTAGGGCCATGGAACGTACAACTGGGCCCATATCCCACCAATACCATTTCATGTCTCGCATAATCACCATGTCCGCTCGCATAGCCATGCAGCGTAGGAAAGGCTAAAAATGGGCTAGCCATGAGGAGTCATTCATGGGACAGGTAAACTTGACAGCCATGGCCTACACAGTGGCACAGAAGTGTGTGGCCACAATATGCACATCTGGGTCCATGCCTTTGACACACTAGAGCACAACCCTCCAGAGAGGCCTGGGGATCCCAACTGCCTTATGGAGCCACACTTGCACTTCCCTGGGACACCTACTGGGGCCTGTGACCTGCCTGGACCTTCAACTGCTGGCCTTGTTCAGCCACTCCTGTAGCAGCCAGTCCTGTAATTACACACCAGCTCTGGTGCCCTAGTACTAGAACAGACATGTCCGTCACACAGGGAGATACCAACCACATTGTACAATGGTGTCCATGAAGCACGAAAGCACGGATGCAGAAAACAGGGGCAGTTGGGCCTGGCCAAACGTACTGGTCAAAGTAACCGATGGACATGTGGCCATGAGGCAGTGCTAGCCATAAGCCCAGCATCCAGGGTGTGGCCTTCAGCCACCACCACTGTACTGGGGTCTGCAAGTAGCAGAACATTGTGGGTTGAGGCACATCAAAATTACTTGTGGCACCTGAGCGGAGCAGCTAAGAAGGCCACATGACTTCACGTGCCATCTGTCTTCTGTCTGATGATGAAATGCCACTGAGCACGGTGGGCTTCCCACATCGCTCCACATAACTGAAGGACTGTTGTTATGGTGATTCACTTAAGTAACATGCCTTAATGTAGCAGTTGTCACCTCTGATATGAGTATGCAGCCTGGCGACAAGCGCCTAAGTGGGTGGGATGGGATGAGAATCACACACTTGTGCCTGTCCGTGTGACTTCAGTGTCAGTGGCTGGGCCAATGCCGCAGAGTGGTGCGCCCTGTTGGTCACTCGTGCACCAATGGCCCAGCTTGATTGATGGTAGGAATGGTCAGGGCCCAGACAATAACCTTGCAAGAAGGGTGCAGCTGCTGACCATGCACACACCTCAGCTGTGGGGAAGGTTGGTCTGGCAACCATGGAACTCTTGTCACCCTGGACTGCAGTCAAAAACCAAGCTCATGAGCGAAGTGCATGGGCAAGGCTCAACTGGGCACACACCCACTGTGTGTTGGTCAGGCACTGTGGTAAACCCACCATCCCTGTACTCTTGTGTGAGCTCTGGGGAACTGCTGACCTTTTCTCCCTATGCACTGCATGGAGTGGAGAGACTCCCATGTAAGAGGGCACTCCCTCTACGATGTAGGTGGCATGTACATGCCTCTCTCAATAGTCATGGCCGTACAGCCAGTCCGACATGAGATGACCAAGTGCGCAAGATTAATCCATGGAATACAGGCCGCCAGACAGAAGGCCTGCCCTGCTGCTCCAGTGCAAGTCATTGAGGATCATTCGACAGCCAGGCACCCTGCTGAGCTTCAAAAGTACTTGCCCTATCAGAAGAGTGACTCCAGCATGCAAATCGCTGCTGGCACATTGCATGATGCACAGCCCTTGTCCGTCCTGGGGATGGGCATAGTTTGGGTGTGTAAGCGATTTGCAAGTGGACAGCTGACAGGACCCTTACACACTGTCAACAGTGGGCCAGGGGAAGGTGACTATGCTTACTTGTAAACTGTGTACCATAGGTGACAACAGAAGAGGAGTACTCCTCAAAAGTGTCATGCCTCCTCATGTACACATCAGTATATTCCAGATCATGACCCATCTGGACCTCCGGAGCCTGCCATCCTTCTGGACCTAACTTGTATTCTCAAGTTCCAACATCAGACGATCGGACCTTCCAAAGGATCACAATGGGTACATGTGGTCCATGGCCCTGGCCTCTTGGCAAAGACCACACCCCGTGCTGCTTGGCCCCAGGAGGCACAACACAGGAGTAGAGGGGTGGGCAGTGGATACCTTTGTAAGGTGAACAAACATTGAATGCATGAGAGCATGGCTGGTCTCGGTGACTCCCCCTGGGAATGCATGGTGCACTGCTGAGAACCCCATAGCTGTCAACCCACCCTGTTGTGTGCAGGACAACATGAGCATGACCTGATTTAATTATGCACAGCATGGCCATGCGAGCGGGTGGAGAGGTCACACCCAATTCCATGTAACAACATGCATCCCTGACAGTTTGACCTGTAAGCATTGAACATGTACAGGCACAAATTGCAGAGGTACATGCACCTATGCCCTTTCTCCCAGCCCACTCATCTCTGACTCACCATGCTGTTGGCTGACAATCTTCACTTATAAATGTGAAACCCATAGAAGTGTCATGCATGCATGTCCCTCACATGCCTCCAACATTGTAATCTGCCATATGAACGTGTCAGACTACTTGTTGCCACCAACTCACATTGCATGCCCACCAGTGCACCACCTCACCAAGTACTGACAGTGCACATGCATACATTTTGTACAATCACATCCAATCACAGTGCACATGCATACGTTTTGTGCAATCACATATGTCCAGCATCGGCAGGAGACTGCAAGCTGGTCTAGGTCAGTTCAGCACACATGGTATGTACAGAAGGGAGAACCTGCAATCATGCATAATCATGCATGACACATATACACTGTACAGCAGTGCACCCCAGGGGTACTCATCAGCAGCTTGCAGACGTGTTTGCCAGTCAAGGATATGGATATGGGTGTGGAGCTCAGCGTATAACCTCTCAAGGACACAGAGCTGAAGGGGTGACATCCGATAGCAACTCCACGGTTGCACCTCCCTAGAGGGATGCTCTCGCCTTATCCTGGGTCCAGTGCTAGAGTTCCTTCAAGCGCTATGGTCCCATAGTCTGCCATGAAATTGCGATAATACCCAGTGAGGCCCAAAAAGGCTCTCAGCTGGGTTTGAGCAGTGGGAATCTCCCATTCATGTACATCCTGTACTTTACTGATGAGAGGTTGGATTTGACCTCCTCCTACCTCATGACCAAGATACATGACTTTCACCAGAGATATCTGGCACTTGGTGGCCTTGATAGTGAGGTTAGTCCGTTTCAAGGCCTGCAACACCTTATCCAGATGTGTCAAATGCTGTTCCCAGGTAGAACTGTAGACGGCAATGTCGTCTAAGTAGGCCACACAAAAGGCCTTCAGCCCACTGATCACATGATTGACCAATCTCTGGAAGGTGACAGGGGCATTCTTCAACCCAAAAGGCATGACAATAATCTGGTAGAGTCCCCCAAGTGTTGAGAATGCCGTCTTTTCCTTGGCATGGCCCGTCAGAGCTGTTTGCCAATAGCCTGAGGTAAGGTCAAAGGTGCTCACAAATTTGGCAGCACCTATGGTGTCCACCAGCTCATCAGCCCTAGGCAATGGTTGTGCGTCAGTTTTGGTGATGGCATTGACTCCTCAGTAGTCAACACAGAACCTCCAATCCTTGGTACCTGCCTGGGAACTTGCCTTGTGGACAAGGACCACTGGACTGGACCAGGTATTGGTTGAGAATTCAATAACACCCAGATCCAACATCTTGGTAACCTCAGCATGAATGTGGTTCTTAACTGTATCTCACATACGTAGTACCTGCTTTTGACAGGCACACTGTCACCAGTGTCAATTTTGTGCCTACACCATGGTGTAAGGCCTGATGTCAGTGAGAAAAGAGAGGCATACTGCTGGAACAAAGCCCTGCAGGGCCTCTGCTGCTCTGTCGTCAGATCGGGAGAGAGATGTACTCCCTCCAATGAGCCATCCTGAGGGTTGCTATGCAGCAAATCAGGAAGGGGCTCACTCTCATCCTCTTCTTGCTCTGAAGCTAGCAAGAGGAATGAGACTTCCGCTCGCCTATGGAAAGGCTTGAGCCTGTTGATGTGGAATACTTGAGGGGCTACCCTAGAGGCTCCCATGTCAACGAGATAATTGACTTTACCCATCTTCGAGATTATCCTGAAGGGTCCAGTCCATTTGTTTACCAAAGCTCGAGGCTTGGTAGGCTCCACATCGAGGGATCCTTCTTGAGTGACTACTTTAAAGCAGGACCCACAGATCATCGATGGGACTTGAAGAAATTGAACTCGGCATCGAGAATCTTTGGCGACATCGAGGCAGCAGCTTCGGTCCTGAAGGTGCTCGTCGACGACGAGTCAAAGACGTCCTGCAAGGAGGGGTGCAGGGCACCTCGATGTCGATAGTTCAGGACCGCAAACAGTTTGTGAAGAAGTTTGGCTCAGCAAGGGCGTTGAGTCGTCCGGTGTCTCTATGGTCTTTGGGTGGCGGGAAACCCACCGGCGGATGCTCTTCGGTGCGTCGCCAGTCTGGCCTTCTCCGGCCTGATAAATCATCCGCGAATAAAATGTCTTCATCAATGGAGCATGCGGCTCTAGTCGTTGATGGCACGGCGTCAAGCGGTCCCCACTTCTGGGCAAAACAGCTTCGACGGGCCTCCAGCGGTTATAGCATACCTGCGAACCCGGGTCAACGACGGTCGACGGAATGTCCAGCCCTTACCTTCGTTCTCCTCGGAGGTCCCCATCTCCGGTCAGCAGCCTGTCGAGGGTCTGACTTCCAGGGAGCTTTGGTGAAGGTTAGCAGTGCTCGATAGTCCCTCAGAGCTTGGAAAGAGGGCACCTAACCAGGTCCTCTCTTGGATCAGTCTCGACGTCTCAGCCGCTTTCAAATTGCGGTTAGGGTAACAGCAGTGAACCTTTTTCTTCGGGCTCGACTTCGAGATCAAGCATCAGTTTGGACTTCAGCTTCTGAACGGCATCAGTTTCGATGTCAGTTTCTACTTCAGCCTCTGAACGAATTCTAGCAGTGAGAGACCCCCAGATAGACTGTTGATCTCTCATTTATTCTGCTGGGTCACACTCAGGCAACCAATCACTCAGAACAGCTTTCAGCAGTCAGTCAGACAATCAGGCATACAGTGCATTCAGGCCATTCTCCTTCCTGTCAGACACTCACAACAAGTAATGTGTTTTGGGACAAGTACCCAGTCATTCAGCAATACACACTTGATTCATACCAATTTCGGGCAGGGCTGTCTCAGTCATTGTATTTCATACTGGAAACCAAGAAAGGCGAAGTGGGGTACCTATTTGGTTAAACGCTAGGGCCCAAAAGATGAGATTGTTCTTGTATTGGATGAGGATTCTAGCAACGGTTTATAGGGAAAAGTGGCTCCCCCTACTCACTTGCTGGAGAGTACTTGATAAAAGGATTCCCCAACCCGCACTGAAAAACCACTCATATAAATTTGGGAACAAAAACTATTTTTTTTGTTGGCTGAACAGTGACACATGTGCGGATAGAGGCGCTGACTGGGAGCTGTCATTAACATTTTGCTGGTCACTCAATAAATGCAGACACTGGCTTTTTCTCCATTTTTGGTATGTGCGCCACTGAGTGTTGTCCTTAGTCTTTACCATAAAAGGGATTTGAGCGGTTTCCTGTTACATTATCACACGTGTCTAATGGAACAGCAGTGAATTGCGAGTATTTCACCCGGACACTGGAAGTAATATTTGGAGCACGCTTTGGCGTGGGATTGATATTAAGAACTTGTTGTATGAATAATTGTCATTTGCTTCATTTCAAGGGCTTTCAGATGCAGCAATATTAATGATGCAGCTGTGTGATACACAAATAGTGTTTGTGGGTTGAATCACGTATAGCACCCAGAGAATAAATAACTAGTGCATTCCCTGAGGAGGACCCGATAGCAGGTCGAAACACGTGTTGGCATTACTTATGACTGTCTTTGGTATGAGACACTCATATGATAAGTGGGTATCTTCCAGGATTGCTTTGGTATAATCCATTATATCATTTTGCATCTTTGTTTTTGATAACAAGTTACTTGTATGAAAATTGGGCCTTTTCTAGGATCATTATGGTATTATACATCGATATCAGAATTTGAGGAAGCTGCTGTCTAGTAGGTGAAAAATCAAATGTATAGGAACATTGTGGTGTTCTTGGTATATTGTGCCAATACAAGAGCAGGGTAATATCACTTTTGAGTCAGTGTGGAACAAAGTGCCTAATGGTGACTATCGTATTATATGTTTAAATTCTCCACTCAGTACAATAAATGTTGACACTGTTCTTCACCAAATCATTTCCGTTTCAACAAAATTTGTTCACAAATTTATGTGGGTGGTTTTTCAGCACGGGTTGGGGAATCCTTTTATCAAGCATACTGGAAACCAGACATCCACAACAAGAAGTTCATATTGGTCACACACTCCATTCACCCAGGTCCCACCCACAGGGTGTACCCACAACATACAGTTGCTGGGAAGACTCCAGCAAGTCTTGCCTGGACTTCACTACAATACCATATATAGAACTTCCACCCGACAGCCAGTCAGGGGCAGGGGAGTTGCTAGGTCTGGAAAAGACCCGGGGCTACGCTGATGTCGGAACTGTTGGGACTGGGGGCTAGCTAGTCTTTTGGCTGTAGCTGCTGAGATTCTATCCGGGGCTACAACCAAAAGATCAGGGGCTATAGCCCCCTTAGCCCCCCCTAGCAATGCCCCTGGTCAGGGGGAAGGGACAGAGTCAGGGCTTCCCAGGTCTTTGGGAAAACAAGGTAACAGTCAATACAAAGCAAGAGGCCACAGGAGCCATCTTGTTTCCTATCAGGAATCAACTGATTCCAATGGCAGGGCCTTGGTTTCCAAAATGGAGGATACTGTGAGCACCTGTCAAATTCAGCATGGAGCTGCCACCAGCTCATACCATGATCTGTGGGCCACACACAGGTGCCCGAAACATACACTAGGCACACAGGGTTGTACCCCCACCCATGGGTGCCATAAGGGTATCCCATGGGTCTGTACACCAAACCAAAAATAAACAATACAGAACACAAATGAAAAAGGACTACAGAACAAGGACAGGGAGGCCCTGTCCCTCCAATGCATTTCCAGCATCACAGTGAGTTTTTGTCTGCATTGTGAATGTTTGGTGTTTAAGAACAGACTAAATCAGTGAGTCAACCCCTGAAGTGTGCCTGAATCAAACCTTTAATGAGTCCAGCAATTATGGTATGGAATTCCAGAAAGACAAAATATGTGTTTTTCCTAGTCTTTCTTATTTAGGGTCACTGCTTAAAGTGTTACACTTGTTGAACCTTGTGTGTTTTTGTTTTTAAAGGCGTGAACAAGAAAGCCATACACTCCATACACAAAGAGCCACATATCACTGAGCACAGCCAAGGAACTTCCATTTAAAAACATCTTTTTTTTTAGGGGTAGCATGGGAGACGATAGGAGAAGCAAGGTAGACCTCAGCTGCAACCCCTAGCTACCCCAAGTGACGTCCCTCTGCACAATCTGATGCACAGTAGTAAAATCATACAGCTTTTCATATCAGAGGAAGTGCTGTCTCACAAATGATATCACTGATTGTTTTAAAAAAAACATTTGCAGAGAATAATTACTGACATTAAATTAAAGTCTCACAACACGATAGCAGATGCAAAGACCTGGTAATTATGCCTGTCAAAATCCCTCTGAAATGGGTACCAGTTACACAATCTGAATCATGTGTTTTCCAGGTACAGAGGCAAGATCAATATGCTTCCACAAATTAATGTAGTAAAAAATATCAAAAATAGTGTAACTCGATGGAACAAAATGCTACCAAGAAGACATTGGTCCTCATTCCAAGTTTGCTGGTCCAGAAACAACGGTGCCGGTTAGCTTACTGGCACTGTTGTTTCCAGACCGGCAAATTACGAATCTGCGGGCGGATGCTCTACCGCCCGCCAGGATCCGACCTGGCAGGCGGAACAGCACCCATCCGCAGACTTTCACAGATGCACCAACACCGTAATTAACGCTGCTGGTGCTTCCATGGTCCCCACTCCCATAGAGTTTAATGGGACTCTATGGGAATGGGGATCAACATTTTACCGGTGCCTGACTTACCGGACTGCCGGGGTTGTAATGCCCCAGTGTTTACGGCAAGTCAGGCAGCGGTAAATCATTAAGGGTCCGGCAGCTACCTGCCGGTATTACCGGCACAGTCATTACCGGACCCGTAATGAGGGTCATTGCAATTTGATAACAAACTTGAAGTGCCATAAAATGATCTTAAGTAGTCACTAAGTAACTACTTTGCAATGGTTTTTCTAAGTGTGAGTGTGGCTTACAGCTAGAACATATAGTACATTGTACATGCATAATTGGTGAATTTCCACTACTGGAGTCTAATTAACGAGTGTGAAATATATTTATGAATGTATGTTAATCTGGTTTGTAGGGTAATTCTTAAAAAATACAATAGTTGCATTGCACTGTTAATGCACAAGAGCATTACTCAATACATTTTCATGATACCTTTATCCACAATATATGCCAGTATGAACACATGTACATGCTGGCTGTGCCCATATATTTCCACGCTAGCTGCACTACTATTTTCCATTATACCCATATAAAAACAGACTCAAGTTTGCTTTGTGCATAATGTCAGTAATAATACAATATGAAAGCATGTCCACTCTGTCTCTGCCAATACATGGCCTCACTCCACATTAGAACATTATCCTGTTGGCTTTTGCATTACAAATGCCATGCCACTATAAACAACATACCCAAACTGTCTGCACCAATATAGGCCAGTCTAGACAAGTAAATCATGTATGATGTTTGATTTAGCCTTAATACCCATGAAAAATGGCATGCTTCAGAAAGTGACTATAGCTATACTAGCTGCACCAAAATATGCCAGTCTAGCCACACATATGATATGATATGATATTTCATGTAGTATATAGATTAAAAATGACCATGTTTGCTTTATCATACATGCCCAGTACAAAATGCCATGCACGGTAAGGATATCTGCACTGTCTGCACCAAAATATGCCAGTCTACCCTCTTAAGAAAAGGTGTCATGCCTGATTTATCATAAATACCCAGTAAAAGAAAATCTATGTCACGGTAAGAAAGTATTGTTAGACTGGCTGCAACAATGCCAATCTAGTCACTTAAAAACAATTATCATGTTTGCTTTATCAGAGATGCCAATTAACAAAATGCCATGCCGTAACAATGATTGCCCCCTATACCTGGCAAAATTCACTCACTCCTTCACACATGCACTCATACACCATGCTGTCACTCATTCATACATGCACACATACAAATACATTAAAAATACAATTAATCTTACCTTCAAACACTTTCTGAACTCTGCTCCTCGCCACAGGTGCCTCCCTTGAAATCCCCCTGGCTTCCAAGTAGCACAAAATGGAAGCAGGAAGAAATGAGCACTTCCTGTTTCTGGCACATATGTGCAAACATTGAAGTGCTCTAAACTCAGCACCTCAGACCATCTGATTGTGTGGGGAGGCACAGGAGCGCCGCCTACGCACATTCAGATGTGCAGTTCCCTAGCCTATATCCCCAATTGGCCATGCAAGACTGAAGACTGGGGAAGCAAACACCCCCAGTCATGCATGATCCAGCTATACTGCACACAGCTATTTTTTGTGTGAATTTCGGTCTAGTTTTACATTGTTGCACCCTCCCCTTACCACGTAGGTATAACTTACAAATGTAGTGAAATATATTTGTAATTGTAAATACCTTTCAAGTTTACTGCTTGTGATGATTTAGCATTTCATATCATATACTGTGATCTTATACTGCCATTGAATGGAGTCAACCATGCCATTTAAGGAAGGAGACTCCTGTTACTTAAAAAAAATAATATTGTCTAAATAGCTGTCTTGGGGACTCCCATGTGAAGAAGGGACACTATGGACCTCATTACCGGTCCGGCGGTTACCTTGCTGGCGCCTGAATTCCCAGTGCCACCGGGAGATTACAACTCTGGCGGCCCGGAAGTCAGGCGCTTGTAAAATGTAAGTCCAAATTCCCATAGAGTCAAATAGGACTCAATGGGAGTGGGAAGATGGAAGCACTGACACCATTGCTAAAGGTGCCAGTGCTTCCGTGACTGGTCAGCCAACCATGGCCGATGCAGGGTCAGACCTGTCGGGCACAGCGACTCCAGCAGGCACACTCAGAGTGTGGCTCTGGAAACAAGAGTGCTGGTACCCTTGTTTCTGGACCGCCACACTCATCACAAGGCCCATAATACTCACTAATACTCACTCACATTAAGGGAAGAACTCAACTTTATCTAACATTACATTTTTCATAAGGCAACATCTGTATGTTTCCCCTATATAATAATATTGTTTGCCTCTCAGTAAATCTAGACTACTGAAAACTCCCACCCAAATCTTATGTACCTCAAACCGATTTTTGCCCCTGTAAAGCCTAGAACAATTGTGAATTTGTATTATCCCCCTTCAGGGATATGCAAATAAACATCTCTGCTCTGGAATATTGTTGATCATTCTTTTGAGTGTTAACAGCTCTAATTTATACGTGATAAGTGGAGACTTGAAGCTGGAGTATACACCATGGAAAAGGGTTTTTGACAATGGACACAATATCAGCTGGCAGATACCATAATCAAATATGTGTGTTGATGTCTTGGGTTTGAAATGTCATTCATTTATGTATGATGGAAGCGTCAGAGTAGTAAATGGGAGGTTAATTGTTGGCAAACCTGGCAAATGTACATTTCAAAACACAAGGAATTGTTGCATCATTGACTACTGTATCATTAAGGGATCCCAGTGAAAACATCTACTTGACTTTACAGTGATAAGAAGATCTAACATTCTCCACACTCCCCACCCTTGGAAATTGAGTTGGCTCCACATACATCTACTCTAGAACACAATCTTATGCCAGGTTCACTGCAGATGGTATTCTAAGTAATAATGTAAGAACTTTGAAGTTGGCTGTTTTTATTCCATATAAAGGCCATTCTAGGCTAGTGAAAAAGTCATACCATTGCATTTTTAGCTGCCTGGTATTGAGCATTGAGCATTCTCTTGATGATGTTTTTTGAAACTTTTTCCGCACTTTGTGCCCGCATCAGCTCCATCTTTCAAGCCTCTGTTGGGATTGCTAAATTAAAAAGTTGCACCACATGTGGGCTCGAGGTCTTGGTATTGAAAGCAGAATTACTTGAAGCTCTTAAAAAATAATAACAAGGGCTATTGTACACAAAAGAATATAAAAGAAAATATTTCCAACAACAAATCAAAGCATGAATGGCCATTGATTAGGTGGTCCCCACTCGATGAGTCAGCTAAGAGTAAGGATAATGGGTTATTCTGTAGCTCTGGTCATCATTTGGTTATACCTGAATTACTGCAGATACATACACCCCCTGGTTGTGGATTGCTCACTTTTCAGACCTTTACAATAGGGTGGGTATTGATAATCCTGGATCGGTGCACGCCGAGGAACACTATAGTTTATGTGCTGACACAATTTTGAATGAATTCACTATTTTGGAATTTACAGACTTGATAGCTGATCAACTTGCAGACAAAGGCCCAGATCCTGACACCATTCAGCTAGACTAATTTAATTCAATTATAAATCTATGCCCACCGTGTCAATAAGTGTAAGTGTATTAAACATAATTTGGGCCCCATGTTGTATACCATATAGTTGGCACAAATATGCGATTGTGATTGTGTCCACTTGCATTAAAAACCACGGCACGCAAATAATCATGGTTTTCCTGGCTCCATTCCCGGATGACTGTTTGACAAGTTAGATCTGATTTCTTTCTACTATCTAGGTATGTTATATTATTCCCCTTTCATTCCGTGATTTATTCTGTCCTCATTTATTTATAATTATACATTATCTACATTTTCGTCTGCTATATCTATTTTTAGATCCCTGTTATCTGAATTTATTCGCTTTTGTTAAACTATGCGCAACGCGGAATATCGCCCGCAACCACTGGTGACTAGCTAGTATCTTCACATCTAACTGGACTCGTATACAACACGAGAACAGTGTAAGTCATGTGTATCTTAGTGATACATCCATTTCATAAGACTAGTTCTATACCTGTTTAGAGACATTTTTCACCCCCTTTTTGGGACGATTTTGCTATCTTTATGTACACTATCAAAATAGCTAATATTTGACACCACTTGGCATTTTTTGCTACGTAATTACTACATTTTACACAATTCTTGATACCAGTGTCCTATCTATTTCTATATTTCTCAGATTGAGCTATCTCCTATAAATGTGCCCATTCTGGGCATTACTCAATTGGTCACCAACATTCATACTTTGAAGCAGCCTTCTGCATTTATGATATGCACTACCCCTTGTTTTCTTTGGGCCAATAGAGATTGTGCTCACATCATTCAACATCTACACCATCAGGTAATTTTGACTATCTGTTTCTGTTTTTCTTCTCACTGGCTATTCGGGAAGGCGGTCAAAGGGTCATATTGGATCTCTCCCCACTCAAGCGGCATGCTCCTCTCTAGGGGCCTTCATTTGGGAATTATTGATTTGACTGTTTTTTTCAGTACCGCCATGGTCATTTAAACTTTATGAAACACAAACTGATGTGGATGTGAATATATTAACACTGTGTAGGTTGAAACCTTAGAAATAGTTACTTTCTTTGTTGTTTAGAGATTCTTCAACTTTTAAGGTATAACTGTATAACACACTTGGACAAATTTTGTTTTTTGTAATATATATATTTGTTCATAGTCTGTTTAGGCCCAAGAAGAAGAGGAGTCCATCCTCGAAATGTGTCGCCAATTGAAAACAGACTACTGGCAACATTTCTTCAATTTGTTTTTTTTCTCTGTGATAACATTGTGATTGTTTTTGTCTTTGTATCTAATTTGCAATCTAAAACAAAATGTGTACACTTACGTGCTTTACAAAACTGGTTATGTTTGATCATCATTATTTACTCACAGACATTATTACCTTTATGTCATAGGGCCTCATTACACGGAATGCGGTGAACCATGGCGCTATTAGCGCCATGGTTCATGCCGGTAAAATACCGGCACCGCCTTGGTGGAAAGGGGAATTACCGCCCTATTCCAAGGTTGGCAGGGCGGTAATTCCCCCTTCCACCATTGCCCTTCCCCATTCCCATTTTTGCTCCATAGGGCATAATGGGAATGGGGAAGGTGCTAATTACGGCACCGCAAAATTGCGGTACTGTAATTAGCTCCCTGGTCCCTTTGCGGGTTGGTTTTAACGCCTGCAAAAAGCAGGCGTTAAATTCCCCAACCCGCAAAGGGACCTCGTAGTACGGCGGTAAGGTTTAACAGTCACCGTTGCCATTAACGGTGACCGTTAACCCTTACCGCCGTCCGTGTAATGAGGCCCATAGTAGTTGGTTTAACCAACACATAATAGTGTGCAGGGGACGGGAGGGTTCAAAGCTTGAATCTTCTCTTTCTTTATTTGTTATTTGTGGAGGTCTTGTGCTAGGATCTCAGTTCCTCCCCCGCACCTTAAACTTAATTGAGAACTTCATTTACTACCTTCTATAACTTAACATATTAGGAGTGCACCAATTTTGGAATCCTTGTTACAAATATGCGATTGTTCAGTTATTTTAAATGTGACCCCCCAAACTTCAAATCCTATTGCCCAACATCCCTTCAAGACACCAGTAGTAAGCTATTTGGGAGAGTACTGTATCTGAGGATGACTAATTGGGTAGAATCTGAAAACATATTGTCAAAAACACAACGTGGTTTTATGAGAGAATTTGTACCAAAGAACAGGACTTAGGCCTATATCTAATTGTCGCCAAATATGATCTTCTCTACAGAGCACCATCCTGTTTATTTCATAGAAATCATAGTCAACCTTGTGGGAGGTCTATGAACAGCAACAAATACCATGCCACCTTCTATTCATTATCAAAGGTTTTCACCAAAAATAGTAGCCTTGGTCCGGTTTGGTTTGGATGGTGAATGCACAAAGCATTTTGAAATCACAAGAGGTGTTCGCCAAGGTTGTACACTGGCACCCCTCTTGTTCCTTCTACACAAATGGCCTGGAATCTATATGAAAGCTTGTTCTGTTAGATGGAACACAGGTAGCCAGTGAGCCTGTATCGCTGCTCAGTTATACCGATGAGGATGTTGTCCTGATTGTTCACACTCCTAGGCCACATCAGAAATGAATTGACATCTGCACAGAGTTCATGCAGTCAGGATATTTGTTAACAAATATCTCCAAATTCAATGGATCAGCAAGAGAATATGTAAACACACTTGACATGGTAAAGAACATATTGTAAGAAATCCATGCTTAGCCATGGATCAGAAATGTGGTTCAATTCTAGTTTCTAGCACTTTTGCAGGGCATCAATCAATAGACGTGGTCAAAATATTATATAGAGCAATTTCCTTGGCTACAGAAAATTGCGGTGCAGATATTTGGGTAAATGTGTCTGCCACAATACTACAAAACTGAGAAGATATTTATTTAAAATGTTTTCTAACTCTTCCCCCTTCATCCACCTCGTTTTATGCCCATAGAGATTATATCAACCATATTTGATGGATGAATATGGGATACAACAATGCTTCAAGGGGCATTCTTTCCAATATATCTTCATTATTAACTCAGCAAATACTGAAGGATTTACTGCCCATAGAACATGCACTGAGTATTCCAGGTTTAGTGTATGTTAAGAAAACGTTTTCCTCTATAAATTGGGGCTCCTGGTTTTACAATTCTGGCACTTTAAATATAAATGACAAACACATGTTGGTAGGGTCAATGGCCAATGAAGAGAGAAGATGAGGGGCTTCATTGAAAGTTTGGCAGTAATTCAGAAAGAAAAATATAATCTGTTCCCTACCACTCTCAGGGCACATCAGGAGAAACCTCTACTGTGGATTAGGACATACCACACTACATCAGAACATCATGAGCTGAGGCATCAGACCCTGAATGGAACCATCCTATCCTTGAGTCCCCCGAGTGGCCCTCACAAAAAACCTGCTGAAGCTCCCTGCTTTACCGCACTGAACTGGTCGCTCCATGTTCATGGCACCTGGAACAACGGGAAATTCTCTAGCGATGGTTGCTGTGCTCCTCCACCACATTGAACATTGTTTGCACCTTTCACAAACTCGACAAACGTTGTGTTCTGGAGAATCACACGCCAACTCTAACCAGGGTTACCATGATGGCTCAACCAGCTTGCTTTTGAACATGTATTTCATTGATCATACATCAATGCACCAAAGATCACCACTTTGACAACCACAACCTGCCGAATAAAACCACTGCAGTATCACTCATCGATCTCTCCCTCCCGGCGGCTAAAGCCCAAATTTGCTTGCCCAACTGCAATGTTGTTTTGTGTCCCCCCACCTACATCTTTGAGAGCAGCCCTACTACCACTCTGAGCACCCACATAGCCACTACTCAATGCACTCTTGCTGCCGGGGTCTCCACAATCCTACGTGACGGAATTGAGCCCAATCCGCTAAAATCTACATTCGACACTGGGACAGACTGTGCCAGCCCACCAAGAAATGAATCCAAGTACTCTTGACTCTGAACGGCCGCCTTAATCCACTTGGACTCTAGAGAGTGGTGAGGCCATGATCGCTCCTGTTTTCACAAATATATTCTTGTTGTGGCTAGTAAATCACATATCACCCCTGGAACGACGCTCACAGTGCTACCTTGTCGCATATGCTTTGTTCTTCCTCTGGTGTGGGTTTTTGTACAGTATTTTCTATTAATTCTACTTGCAGATGGTGTGTTTGATTGAAGCCTATATATATTTATAGAAACTTGATTAAACATTCCCTTTATTTTGGACTGAGATACTGGGCCTCATTCCGACCCTGGCACTAAGGGGTTAACGGTGCCGTAAAAGACTGCAGCGCTGTTAACCCCTTAGCGCCTAATTACGAGGTCCCTTTACGGCTCCCAACCTTAACGGCTGGTCTGGACCAGCTGTTAAAGTAGGGACCCGCAAAGGGACCTTGAAGGTAATTACGGTACCGCAATTTGCGGTACCGTAATTACCGCCTTCCCCAGTCCCATTGAGCCCTATGGGGCAAAATGGGAATGGGGAAGGGCCAATGGTGCAATGGGAAATTACCACCCCGCCCCCCTTGGAATGGGGTGGTAAATCCCCATTGCACCATGGCGGACTCGTTACAATACCGGCAGCAACCATTGTGCTAATAGCGTCATTGGTTACTGCCGGTCTTGTAATGAGGGCCACTGTGTTGTTTGGGTTACTACTGGTTCACATTCAAACCCCTCTTAAGAGCATAGACTTCCGTCAGCCCCAGTGTCATCTGGAGCATAAAATTGTCTCTGGCACCAATGAAAAAGTGGCCCTCAGTTGCAAATGGCAATTTATATCTTTTGTTACAGATTATTTGAGTAGTCCCCAAGGGGGAGGATTTTGATAAAATGTGATGCAAATTGTACATTTTATAGAATATTTACTCAGTAACACTAGTCAAAACTACCAGCCGCATGGTGAAGTAACGTATCAAACTGGCCCACATGGCCCAGAAAAGTGGCCCACTTTCACCCAAATAACTTGCCCTGACTTGGATTTTTTTGTTTTTGGCCCGTGCATTTGCATATTGTCCTATAGGCCAGTCCTAACCTGTTCAGCCCACACAACTACAAAAAAGCGAATGAGTTATATCTCTTTACTGTCCCTGTTTTACCTTTATGGTTGTGTTATGTTTTGGTTTGTAGAAGTGTGAGGGTTAAGTGGCCCATTTTAGCCCCTTTCATCCTTGTGCTCCTGGGGAGCAGAATCCAATTTGTCACAACCGCCAAATACATTTACTGTTAGCACCACTGCATCCCGTGGGTTTTCCACGGAATTACGAGTGGTATAAATCCCCATTTTGTAGTCCATAGGACTCCATGCAGATTTTGGCAGTAATTCGGCTGATTTTTTGCAGTAAAGGTGGAGAATTTACCACCAGCTTTATGCTGGAGGTTAATCCTCCACACTTACTACAAACCCGAATTTGGCGGTGCAGTAAAATCAGTGGTAATTCCATTTCTGCCAAAAAAAGTTGTGCTTATGGAACATCAGAAAGAAGTAACAGAAATCATCATATAAAATGATGGGCCTGTGGAACAATATCTAACTTGGATTCCAAAGGTCTGAGACAGATTTGTTCTAATTTGCATGTGGTTTTAGCCCTGCCCATTTGGAATGGCCGGTATGTGCCTATACTGTCCCGCTACCTTTGCATTTTATCCCATACAAAAACATTTGAAGTTCACATTGATACCACTTATGAAATCTAGGGGCTCCAGAACATTACGAGCAACATTATTCTTACTTAATTTGATTAAGGAATGTTCAGTAGCTTGGGCGGGGCAGAAATCTTGAACAGTCACACTAAGGATTAGGAAGAAGATTTCTTACGTACACCTTCTTTGACATGGTTTTATTGAATTCCTTTTCTTAAATAACTGTTTTATGCACTTACCCATATGCTTGCAATACATTTATAGTTTGTATTCGTAATTCCCTTACTTTTATTGACTCTGCACTAGTTCTAAAATGATATTACCCTTTTAATGAGTATTGCATATCATTTTGATTGCTATATTTAATTATTTGACTTGGATTGCTTGTATTGCAATAAAGTATTTGAATGTATTGTTTGCTGAACTCGTACATTCATATTGTTCAGCCTCTGCACTCATGGGCATCACTGAGTAATTATTATTATTATTATTATTATTATTATAATTGTAATTATTAGGATTATGATTGTTATTATTATTATTATTATGGTTATTGTATTTATTGAGTGTGGACCTGGCTTCGAGAAGCAACAGAGTGCTTTACAGAGGTATACAACAATACAGATACAGTATTTACAGAGCGCTTTACAGTGTTATGCAACAGTACTACACTGAGTATGTTAATTCTTGCATTGAGTAATATGTGAATTTATCTGTGAAAGAAACCTTGTATCCAAGAGACACATAGTTTGTGGTTTACCTGGTTCTATACTTATAATGCTAATTATGAGACAGTTGCAAGAGGAGATGGTCTAAGCACTTGGTGCTCAATTGAATTTCTGTTGTTTTATATGTGTTGTATAGTTTATATTTGTACAATGACTACATGCCTATACATGTGTCCAGGTGTGGTACATGCAGGTGTGTTAGTATTATGGGGAGCACATAGCTTTAAATAATGTGCATGTCTTCCAGGAAAGGGTTCCGATACTCCCCCAGGCCACCTTAGTTCTTTCTTCCGAATTTGTACATGGAGTACCACAAATGTAAGTAATAATGATGGCATTTGGTAACGATTGATATCAAGTGCTCTGAAAATGGAACATTCTAAATACAGCATTACGTAAAACAACACATATTAGCACATATAAATGACACACTTAGCGATTGCAATGTTTTCAAGAGAAAACCCTTTCAACATCAAAGTTGATGTGAATCTCTTGGAATGGAGAAGATGAGGGGGAACCCTTATGTCAATTAGCTAGGAATATACGTTTTTTATAAACTATCCATAACTTCAGAAATTAAATTTGTGAATTGCCTAGAAATTGGCAGTTGATTGATATCTTGGTTCCAAGCTATAGCTGATCCATGTACTACTGACTGTCACAATCTAAAAGTGACAAAATCCAAGATGGCCGACCTGATTATATCACCTGATCTTTCCCTGTCATATGACAGTGGCAAAAAATGAGAAGATGCTGGGAAAAGGGTTAAGGTTAAAACCCGCAGCTCCAACCGAATTTGAAAAACAAATAAGACTACACCAAGCATTTAAATATTTATCATGGCCTTTGATGGGATATCGCGGCAAAAACTTTGGGATAAACCTGAAAAATGGGAATGCCCTAACGACATACTTGGCCCAATCAAACAACTTTCAAACACATCTATAACAATAAGACTTACAAGAGAAGGCCACACAACATCAAAAATAAAAGCCGAAAACGGACTAAAACAAGGATGCCCTCTAGCAGCTACATTGTACAATCTTTTTACTGCAGACATCGAGACTCACCTACAGTCCTATGCCCTCAACCCCCCAAAGATCAACTCAATACCGGTAAAAATCATGACATATGCGGATGATATCATTCTCCTGGATAAGACACCATCAGGTCTACAAAACAGCCTCATCCAACAAAGCCTCTTCTTGAATCTCAATGAACTCATCATCAATACAAAAAAGACAAAAATCATTCAATTGTCCAGATGACAAACAGCTTGAAGAAGTAACAACATTCAAATACTTGGGCATCCATATAAACCAATCCAAATCTGAAAAAGAGTGGACTCTGAAACTGGAACAACGATTCAATCTCTGACAAGACAAGGATGTGTGATCCAGCGCAAATTTGGCAAATACTCTTTCAAACCAATAACCACATATTACAAGCAAAAGGTAATTCCGACAATAGTCTATGGAACAGAAGCCGTGATTTACGCAATGGACTACAGCTGGACAAAACTAGAAGCACTCTTCTGGCGTAAGATCCTGCAGCTGCCACCATCTTTCCCTATGCCTAGGATCAGACATGAAATAGCAGTACAGTCCATCAGCTCGATTGTCTTATGGAAACAATTAGACCTATACCGCAAGCTCCTCACCGACGAGAAAACACCAGCAATTCAAATCTTGAAGTCCCATGACGGAGCAATGAACAACACAATCCTCGCTAAGTGGAAAGATAATTTGGAGCAACTTATGAAAACAGAAGAAATTTCACATGAAATGCTCACGCTACGCCCTCAACATGCAAAAATAAAAATAATGGAAAATGACTGGATAAAAAACCCTCAAGGAAAAAACAAAATACATCCTCAACTTACAAAGTGAGACAGACATCAGATCCATCAACGAATTACCAGCCTACCTGACCATCTTTCCTGATGCCAAAATGCGTGCATTATACCTGAAAGTCTGAACAAACACAATACCAACACGCTTCTATCTAGCCAAAACCAGACAAATTGATTCAACAGAACATTTCTGCCGTTTCTGTTCAGATACCCAAACATCTGAACCACTCTTCCACCTATTAATGGAATGCAATGATCTCTCAGAACAAAGATCCAGATTCAGCAGTTACTATAAGATAGGAGAACAAACAATGGAGACAGAAGAGAGATGGATGGAAATGATTAACGGCAGATCGCAAAAACTCTTCTTGACAATATGCCAATTTCTACAAGAAATTCTAAGGGCCTCATTACACGGATGGCGGTGGACCAAGGTGTTATTAGCACCTTGGTCCATGCCGGTAAAATACCGGCACCGCCTTGGTGGAAAGGGGAGTTACCGCCCTATTCCAAGGTTGGTGGGGCGGTAATTCCCCCTCCCCCAATTGCCCTTCCCCATTCCCATTTTTGCCCCATAGGGCATAATAGGAATGGGGAAGGTGCTAATTACGGCACCGCAAATTGCGGTTCGGTAAATTGGCTCCCTGGTCCCTTTGCGGGTTGGTTTTTAACGCCTGCATGGGCCTTTTATAACAATAAAACTAGCTTTTGTAAAGCACAAGTATGACATATGTTTTCTCAGTTGAGTGATCATAGGTAAAGTCATGTAGAAAATGGTATCAACTGATTTGGAACACCTTCAAAGTACAAATACCTACACACACAAAACAAGAGACTTTTTAAAAATTCAAAAGACAAAAAATGTATCATGCAGACAACCAGCAGCATAACAATGAGAATGATCAGTATCTACAACCTGGTGATGTAGCTTGTGCTGCAATTGTGTAGCTCTCCCAAAAAGCTGAAGAAAATCAGCTGCTGCTCTAGGGCTCTTCTATGTACTGCACAAAATCCAAAAGAATAATACAATATGCTCACAGCCTATTCTAAGGGGCCTCCTTAGGATTCATTGTGTCATCCACATACAAAATCACCAATTACATCAATTACAAAACTGAATGAACAATGCATTATTTTTAACTCTGTATGCAAAAACATCTACACCAAATCACACTGAACATAGTAGGGCCACAGCTGATATAACATCTCTCAACATATATGAAAACCAGGGTAACACTTTTATCTTATACCTGCATTCAAGTTCACATCACACCTAATTTATCTTTTTAAATGCAAAACATCTATTAAATTCCTTTACGTATTGTAATGCACTTTCTTCTTTCATTGGCATTTTGTCATTAGAAAACAATTACATTTTTACTGGACCACAAAAATATATCCTTCAACTAATTCATTTTTATTTCATTTTAGGTGTTTTGTAAACTGACAAAAATATTTATGAAAGATGTAGGAAAACATGTGTTGGTAAGGAGGGAAAGGGAACTAGAAAAAAATACTCAAGGATTTCACAGTGCTGAGTTAATGGTGATATTCTCTTGGAATATAATGAATATTACAAATGCGTTATAACTACATTCAAAGTAGTAAGTACCTGTTGTGCCTAAGATGACAAAGGAGTCAACCCTGTTTGATCTGTTCAGCTTGGTGCAAATGCTTTATTATAAAGCAAAGTATTGAACAGTTTTATAAAGGTCAGCTTAATTAGTTCCAGTCGCAGTGAGAAGGGAACCATTCCAGCTTGTAAAATGTTGACCGACCCTTAACATCCTCTGCAAAACTGATATTGTAGATAACTAAATACTGCTCTGCAGCAAATGCACCACAGTAAGTTTTAACCCTCATTTAGCCAGATATCAACCTTATGCACAATACTAATATATGAACTTATTTTGCATATCTTTTATTTATTGTTTCTTGCCATCGCTAAAGTTTTTTTAATGTTAACATCCAGAAATAAATATTTGAATGAATGAATGATTAGCATATAATAATGTATTTTCCTTGCATTAGTTATCTGAAATGCTGTATATGAAATTGCCAAATAGCATACATGAAACCACATTTATATTTTTGGTAAATAACTAAACCGACCATGGCTTCATCACAAGTCGGGCGGTATCCCGGCTGTAATACCACCCAACTGTTATAGAGTTTGCGCCCACTGGTCCGGCAGTATAACCGCCAGATCACAGGTTGGCCGTTAACTGTAAATCCCCATTTCCCATTGGGTCCATCAGACCCAATGGGGAATCTTCAGTGATAATACCATGTGTTAATACAGGCTGCAGTAATACAGGACATTAAATGGGATTTTCATCTCCAGAATAAATGTGGCGGTAATACAGTTACTGCCACATTTAAGGGCTACAGCCCAACTCATGATGAGGCAAGCAAAATGCCACATGGTATGCTACCTTTCCTTTTTTTAATAAGCCTTTTTTGTAACATAAGCTTTTATGTGCCAAAATACATTGCAACAAGTATAGCATTGTCCTATTTACTAAAACATGGCTTTCTAGATGGTAACCATATAACATCCTCTATTTAAACATTTCAAACATACAATGAAAATAAGCAATGTTTGCAAATGAGTTACCTATGTGCAGTAACATACTATGAACACTTTTAAAATACTATGATAGAACTGTGAAATATAATAAATAATTTATTTCACAAAGTAAAACATGACACCGTCTGTTTAAATCTTGACCTCAATGATGACTTAACCCATACTAGCTACATTACAAATCAAGTTCCTTTACCAAAATAATAAATTTCATGTAATCACTACAAACAAGTAAAACTACACTTGCTTTATGGAATTATATTTAGGTGCCTTTGAAAATGTTAGGCAATAGAAGCATTCTGATACTCTTTTATTTTTTTACTGGTGAGAAAACAAACCCCTTTCTTCTTTTCAGAAATGTGCATTCTCCTGAGATACTGAACAGCATTTGAAATGTTGATATGCAGTGTGCAGGTAAGATGACTCGTCAAGACATTGATTGGTTGCTATCAACCAACAGCTTTGAAATAATTAATTAATGTGCTATAATTGTTTTGTAAAATGAGATCTGTAGCTATTCGCCACAGTCAGCATACAGCCAGGACTGGTAGTTCCCATGGCCAAAAATATACATTTTTCCTCAAAAAAGGCCATTAACTCTCCCACTCTAGTTTCAAGACTCACATCAGTAAGCTCATATATTGCTCTTCTGGAGCATGTTATAGTAGGCACCTTATACAGGACATGCAGGTTTGCTGAAGGTGCAGAGATTCAGGATGATCACTCTTTCTATGGGATCCACAGGAACTACGAGTAAGGATATGCAGGTCTGCAAAAACTGTGTGGATACAATGGGGAGATGTTGTTATTCACTATTATGAACACAATTTGCAATGATTCATCATAACCTCACATCTGATATCCTGTAACATACCTCACACTACCCCTCGAAGTCCAAAGTCAGTACATTTTCTACTGCACAGCTTCCACATACCTGACCAGAATTCCCAGTTCTTGGGCACAAACATTGCCAGTTCATTCACATAAAAGCAATATGCCATCCTTTTGGGGAATCTCTTCACCGGCCATGATGTCAACACAAGCCTTTAGGGATTCCTGTATGGCCATTTTTTATATTTTCTCCCAGCACCTTTTGAAACCAGATTTGAGTGTCCTGCATGGGTCCTGGAGATCCAAGATCCCAGTGTGCTTAATATGTTCTAGTCAGAGCTCAGAGAATCAGAAAAAAACAATTGAAGTTGTTCAATTCAAAATATGTAAATCTGTGAATATGCCTACCAAAATATAAAGACGTCCAAAGGATCCAGATAAAAAAAAAAAAAAGAAATCTGATGGATTTTCATCAAACTCAAGTTGGACCAGATGGAAGCTCCTGTTGAAGGTGTGCTGCACATTAGTTCAGTGTTTATTTGTGTGAAAGAAAGCAAACATTATCTGTGTGGTTTCAATGGCAATGCACCATTTGGGACAACTCTATTTTGCCCTCCAGAATGGAACTCCATGAATCATTTCCTAGTTTCAGGCACATTTGTCAAACAGCACCAAAGTTATAAGCATGTCATTAATGCATCAACCCCTGGAAACACCAACTACATAACTTGCAAAATATGTGATAGAACATATTGAACATAATGATAACATTAGCAACAAATCATTATATTTAGACTGCCCTGATTTAAAATATGCCATGTTAAATAATCTACCTTCTTTTTGAAGTTAATAATTCTGCTAAAATCACATTTATTTACATTGTATTTCAGAAGTTGTTTTCCAACTATAATGATTATGTTAAAAAGTGCTTCTTTGATCTACTTGTTCTTACATGTTGTTCTGCTTCCATACGGTACCAATTAGAAATAAAGACTGAATTATTACTATATTTGGTGGCTAGAAAATCTTCCATTACTATTCAGTTTTCCAGTGTACTCTCAGGACATCCCACTATTTTATATTGCATGGATGAAATTTCCTAGAAAAGTTTCACATCTAAAGCTTCTAGTGTTCCCCTTATAGTTACATTTTTCAGATTTTCCAGAGTATAATATATTCTATATTGAAATTAATATTGATATGTTTGTGAGAATGAAGCAAATAAGATGATTATACAGATGCACATATACTTATATAATTCCCGTTATCACATCATTGTGTCATTGTGGGTGGGTTCTTCTTTAACATGCAGTTATGTTTATTCAAATTATGTTTTCTTGCCTCTTTAGTAGATCAGAGTTGAAAATATTGAAAGTGAGGCTCTCGGGCAATCTCATTGAACTTGAGTAATAACAAATCTGCTCTTTGGAATGTAGCTGAATAATTTCTGTCAAACTCATTTCATTCTGACCCCAAAAGACACATTTACTGAAATGACCATAAAAAGATGTGTGTTATTTAAAGGATTATATCTACTATCTATTTCCAGCTCGTATCATGTTTTAGTAAAATATTGGCAAAAAGAGAGTACTTTTTCAAAGTAATATTTTAAATATTTTGGGATCATTGAATATAAAGAGACAACCTTTAGGATCCATTCCCGCATGTAATACTTTAATTGATCCTTTCACATATGTCCTGAGATAAGTGATTCTGTTAGCTTTTGCTTTCATGCTTAATAATAGCCATTGAGTAATTGAGTATTGAGTAATTGCAGTATGAGTAATTGAGTAATTGCAGTATGCTATGCTATTTAGAAGTGATATGTTTCTTATATTGTTCATGGGACTTCTCTGAAATCAATATAAATCTTGTGGTTATGGTCTCTAATTTTCTGAAATACTTATTTCGGGAAGTATAACGTCGTAGCATGAAGTAGAAATAAATACTAAATGGAGGAAAACTTCACATATTCGATTCAATAAAACAGGAAAAGACGGAGGATTGTATTAGAGAAAATGTGCACCGGTGCAATGTGTAATTTGCAGGCTTTTATAATTAGGTAAAAAAGCTGTCATGGTTAGTTCTTGAAATGTATATGTTCTATTTGCTTTGTTTCAAATCTTCTATTCAAGTATACTGAAATATTAACTGTGATTCCCTTAGGTTTCTTTTTTTTTTTACCTTTGAGCTTAATTTCATTTTTTTTTCTCTCAGCACTGCTTGATGTTTTATGGGTCCCATATTCTCCTCAACACATTTTTTCTTCAGGTATGTTGTTTTCCTTCTTGGCATGGTAGCCTTGCTATCTTTCATTTAGTAGATTCATATTGTTAGTTATCTGTCCGAGCCTCTTTTAGAGATTCAAAGTTTACTGCATCACTGTGTATGTCTTTTTATCTGTTGGGCTTGCATTTTGCCCTTCAGACACCCTATTTATGGCGGATATAGCCTTGCTTTTTCACAAAATCTCTTTGAAGGCTGAGAGATCCTTGCCTCCATCAGGCATAGTATTATGTTATCCAAGAGTAACCCTTCAAGAAATTATTAAGGATTTATAACATATTTTGCCAGAGTGATATTCCTGTGATTTGCAAAATAGCAAAGTTTAGATTTAAAAATAAATAATGGTTTATTTCAATTACTGCTCATTTATGTATCCTTTGATTTTTCCATCCTTGATAGATGGAAAAAGTGTTCCTGTGTTTCCGAACATGTAAGCATGTTGATAGTTCTTTCACGTTGATCAATTGTGAAAATATTTTTATTTTTACACTGACACATATTTAGCACTGAGCATTTTCTCAAGGCATGCATGTTTATCAAACACTAATGAACATGAGTTAATGCCGTTTGTTTCATAATGAATTGGTAACTAGGAAACAGGAAAGAAGAAAAAGAAAAGAAACAATAATTCTAAGTTGGCCATTTTGTATGTGTATATTAGGTGTTTATATAATTAATAAGGTAAATAAGTATTCTCTAAACTAATTTATCTTTTTTTTCTTATTGCTTTTCATTGTTGGTGAGTAGCATGATTGGATGATGATTAATAACTAGTTATGTCTAATGGGCATCATGAGTAAAGCAATCAGTATTAATGTTTGTATAATGCTTGATGCCCACTTTGTTTTTACATCTCCAGATTGACCTACAATGATGAGCCAGTCTGGATATGTATTTTACTGTTGCATGGCATGATTTAATGGGCACCAGGAGTAAAGCAAACATGTGTTATTACGTGGTTAGTCTGGCTGACTTTGGTGCAACCAGTGTGCATACATTTCCTGAGGTGGCATTGTATGTTTCACTAGTATCAAAGGTAAAGCCAGTACAATGGGTGTTCATATGTGTTAGGAAAGATTTCTCTAAGTGCAATTTTCCCTCGATATTATGGGACCCCCAAACATTTTGCTTTTGTTTGACTGACCTAATTGACTTTTTGCAGTGGATCACAACCTTCATCTGCGCTCCCCTGGGCTTTTGCTAATTTGTTATGGGGAAACTGACATGCCCTTCAGGCTGTCAGTATAGGAAAACAATGTTTCCCTTATTCTTTGACTTTGTTGCCATTTCTTGGTAACTTTTTATCTATGAGCCAAGTACCTCAATGTACTGCGCACACAGGTCTTTTCATTTTATGTCCCTAGACACTGTCTAAGAATGTTTTGGTGGTTATACAAGTGTGCCTAGGATGAGCTAGAGACAGCAGTTTACTTCCCTGGTATTTTTACCTCTTTTTACTCTACCATACCATGTTTATCGTGTTTATTCCCTGACGGCAAGTGCAGAAAACGGGTTTGCCACAATATCTTTTGTCCTTTCGAGCTGACCTGGGACTTCTTTATTTGGGCATGAAGCCCCTGCGAAAACTGCATCTTTCACGGGCTCCTGCATGTCACATGTGCTAGTACCCAGGAAGAGATTTGTCTGATCCCAATCCACACTACTGGTGCCAGGATGTCTGGTATGCCTGAATGACTCAGACCACCGTGTGCCATGACTGGCTGGTACCTGGCATGCATGCAAAAGAACAGATCTTCCCTTGGTTATCCAAGATTTGAGCGTGAAACAAATCTTGGATAAGAAAAAGGGAATCAGCACCCAGTCCAGGTCGATCTACTGAGGTTTACACCAAACTACAGAAGGAGCCAAGTATCCTGAAATGCTGAAGCAGACCTCTGGAATGGCCAGAGATGCACTGGAAGGTTTGGCACTCTGAGATTGCTGCTGTCCCGACGGACCCCTGCTTTTGTCATCGATCTTACAAGGTCTGCAAAGGCACTTTGACCCTTTGGAGTAGTGGGCCCAACTACTCTCTGCACCTCCGGATTCCCCACCAAAAGAGCCTTTTTGTAAATGTTCCTGGGTCATCCAGTGAACTGACTAGCTCTACCCCGGGATATTGCACAGGATCACCACCGTCCTGAGTTGTGACTCGAGACTTGGGGAATGGCTAGCTTGTTGTCCTCGGCCATCTCCCACCAGATTTCATAGTCCTAGCTCCTCTGGGTCGCAAAGTAGGAGAGTATGCCATGCCTTGAGCCTTTGTGATCCTTACATCATTACGCGGTGGTGACAGTCGCTGTAGATGCTTTGCTTATCTGTCCTTTTGTGCCCTGGAGCCTGCTGCATTGGAATTTTCTTCCTCTCTTCTTCGTGAGCTGAGAAAAGGCAACTATCCCATCACAGACAATCGTCCTGTCGCGTAGCCGCTGAAAGCCGGAGCGCTGAGAAACTGCAGGGCTCAAACCTACAACCTACCTCGACTAAACTGGCAAAGTTTGGTCTGACCCGTACCAAGGGGCGTTGAGTACTTGCTTCACTTACCGGTGGCCCTTGGCACATTCGGTATACTTTTACGTAAGATCCTCTCTTTGTATGGGCTAGCCTGCACTCCTTAGCTATTCCTGAACATCGAAAGTAACTCTGCCTGCAAGGAGGATAGGCCTCCCTCGAATAGTGGAACTTTATACTTCATCACCTCAAGCCCCTTCCTGAACTGCTACAGCCCCCTGAAGAGTTCCCGTTTTTTGCTCCTGGCACATGACGACGCGTTGTAAACCCACTGCTGTACTTTTGAGTGCAATGCCCTCCACTTCATAGGATTCGACTGCTTAAGTTAGGGTTGGGATTCTGAAGATTGCTCAGTGCAATAATTGTGTTAGCCCTCCTTCTGTTACAGGTTGTCGTTGTGTTTTCCCCCATCTTGCATTTGGCTAAAAGCTATTGTAAATATGTTAAAAAATGATACGCCTGTGTGGTAACTGTTTCTCTATTACTTTGGGTATTCATGGTTGATTATACGGCATATAATAAATGTATATGTATTTTTTAAATACACCTGTCGAAGAGTATGCTGTGGCTCGTCACTGTGTGTCCTCATTGTGGGCTTACGATCACTCTCACCCCTCCTGAGACCTAGTCTTGATGGCCCGCCAAGCTCCCTTGATTGGTCTGGTTTGTTCAGAAGGTTCCCCTGTTCCACTAAACTAGGGGGGCCTCCTCAACATCTTCCCACCAGGTCAGAGTTTAGAAATCCATCTTAACAAATTGGTGGTAGAGTTGGGATACGATTGGAGGTAACCTGTGTTGCACAATCGTAAAGGGCATTGATTACACTTACACAGCAAACACAGTGACCTATAGTTAATTCATAACTGTAAGCCACCTGTCTCATGTGTACCATGGAAACGATTGCTGACATTACTTTGAGTGCCTCAAGGACTTAGACACTAAGAAAGATATGTGCAGGAAGAGGTCTGTCGGCCACTGGCACAAGATCCCAAATGATCCAATATCATGGATTGGCAGGAAATCCCCATTACAGCTTTACCCTACTATGATTGCGCAGAAGAAGCTGGGGCTGCTCCCAGTAACAGTAAACAAGTAACTGTTGCTGCCATCATAGAAGTGTTTGCTGCAGATACGGATGATGTAGATTCCTAAGTCTCTTCGCTGGCTCTTAGGCTGAGGCCCTATTGGAATTCAAGAGCAAAGAACTACAGTTTAAGCAGAGAGAGCTTGATTGATTGATTGATTGCTTGATTGATTGTTTGTTTATTTATTATGTGCTTATAAAGCAAGTGTTTCAAAGTGCAACCATGAAAGGGAGGGGAAGGCAAGGGAGAACAGGACAACAAGCTTACTAGGCATGGTACATTCAACTTGAATTCAACATGGTTAAGCTAGAGTTAGAGAAAGCAGAATGACAAAAGAATAGGGATAACACGTTGTAGCTTACAAAGCTACAGGCTACCAATGGCTCCTCTGGAGTATATGGCTATGGGTCTGGCTCCTCCTCTCACCCAAAGTTTCTGAAAGATCTGCTTAGTATGTATGAAGACAAGAATGACATCATGGACTTATTGACTGCATTTGAGTATGCATGTGAGGTACAAGAGGTTGTGAATGCTGATATGATTGCCTGGTTGCCCAGTTGACTTCCACATTCTGTCTGCAGTGTTTTTATGGAAATGTCTATGGCTGACAGAAAGACTTTGCAGAATTTAAACAAACTCTAATCTTGCAGTTTCAGAAGACTCCTGCTCAATACCTGAAAAGATTTAGAGAATACAAAAAGAAAGAAGATAACACCTGGCTTTCGTATGTGTCTGATTCCTTAAAAAACCTGAATGGTTAGGTAGAAGGTTACAAGGTCACTACCTTTGAGGGTATGATTTGTTTAGCCAAGTCTTTTTACTGGCACTGAGATTGAGACCCTATTGGAATTCAAGAGAAAAGAACTACAGTTTAAGCAGAGAGAGCTTGAATTCAACATGGCTAAGCTAGAGTTAGAGAAAGCAGAACAACTAAAGGATATGAATCACCAGTCTGAGCTTGCAAAGCTACAGGCTACCAATGGCTCCTCTAGAGGATCTGGAAATGGGCCTGACTCCTCCTCTCATCCAAGGTTTCAGAAAGATCTGCTTAGTATGTATGATGACAAGAATGATATCATAGTCTGGTTAACTGCATTTCAGTATGTATGTGAGGTACAAGAGGTTGTGGATGCTGATAAGATTGCATGGTTGCTCAGAAGATTGCATGGTTGCTCAGTCGACTACCACGTCGACTACCACATTCTGGAAAATATTATAGACAGACGTTGTAAAAGTCCAAATCATGTAAAATGTAGTTTTTATTATCCAATAAGAGAAACAGGCTGTTTTGAATTATATATGAGTATGAATATGATTCACAATTGTACATATAAATTGGATGCATGATAATAGTAAAATCCACATTTTTTTTACAACTCTCATATCTAATGGTATTTTTTATTAACAAATGTATTGTCATTTAAAACTTGGTTGCATTTACAACACAAAGAGTGCAAGGAGCGTGAAAGTTCCACAAAAAGCGTGCACTACTGCTGTTTTTCATTGTATGCATCACTTAGTGTCAATGTTGGTTTATCTGCCCTGCACCGCATTACTTCTCATAAATCTTTAAGTAGCTATTATAATCTGATAGTGTGCTACTAGACATCCACGGAACAGGTGTGTATTTTTGATAAACACCTGTCTAAGAGTATTCTGTGGCTTGTTACTGTGTGTGCTCATTGTGGGCTTCGGATCACTCTCACTCCTCCTGAAACTTAAGCTACCTTGATTTTTATGGTTTGTCAAGAAGGTTCCCCTTTTCCACTAAACTAGGGTGGCCTCTTAAATGTATGCCCACCATGTCAGAGTTTACAAATCCATCTTTACATTATGTGGAGAGTCAGATCTATATTTTGTGCAGTCAGACTTGACATGTTTTCTCATGGCGACATGGCCTTTTTAGTGGAAAGGCCAGCAAGAGTATGTTTTTACATTTGGATACTGGCATAAATTGGCAGAGCCAGCATGGGCATATTTTCTTAGTATATCTTTTGTTTAAATGTTTTTATTGTTTATAGCACAGACCTAGCTCGAGAGCAGCGGAGCGCTGTACAGAGTGTGGCTAGCTGTCATTTGGCCTGGCATCTCTTATAAGTAGCACAGTACTGTGAGGTATGTGCATCGTTAGATGCATCCATTGGAATTATTCCTAGGTAAGGTGTTTTTGAAAGAGACATGTTTTGAGAGATTTGTAAAACTGGAGAGTTGTGGGGGCTGACACCAGGATCAAGTTGCAGAGTGTGGGTGCCTGACAAGAGAAGGATTTTTAGAGATCCTTTTTATGAGTACTAGTTATAAATGAAGCCGGTTGGTCGATTTGCTGTGCAAGGGGTGTGTGCCACCAGATATGTGGAGCCTGGACACGTATGCTGGTGTGCTACTCTTGACTGCTTTGTAGATGATACCTGCATTCTTGAAAGTATCCTGGCTCAGAGGGAAAGCCAATGTAATTCAGGGGTCATTCGGTCAAATTTCCGTGCTCCCCTCATACGAAGTACTGCAACCTGGTGGACAGCATTGTTTATGCACAAAGCAAACAGGAGAATGTTCTGATATGGGAATGCTGCCAGATATTGGTGCAGCCAACATAAAAATGTATGGGCACAGCCAGCATGACTAACAAAATGTGCTCCAAGAGTAAAGCAAACATGAATCATGCCACTGTATTAAAATATATACAGATGGGCCTACCAACGTAGACCAGTCTCACCACGTAATGACAAAATGGGCATCAAGAGTGAATCATGTTTGCTTTACACTTGATGACCATTTTGTTAATACATGGCAAGACTGACCTACGTTGGTGGCTCAGTCTGGATATATTTTATACTGTGCCACAATAACAAATATATCCATACTGTTGCACCAATGTAGGTCAGTCTTGCCTTGTAATAACAAAATGGGCATCAAGGAAAAAAAAGAAAATCCATCATGTTTGATTTACTCTTGATGACTATTTAAAATATGGAATGTCATGTCCTTCCTGGCAAAACCCCACCCTCATGTGAGGCTGACCACCCTCACCCTCATAGAGAGGGTAATAGGGGTATGCCCGCACTTGGCATGTCAGCCTCAATCGCCCCTCCACCCACCCCCGGGGCCTGCCTCTGATTGTGCACAGTGAATGGATGTTGACCCTTTCCCATGCACAATTACAGAGCCTGCCTTTGATTGTGTGTGGGGAAGCAAAAGGGACACCCCTCCCTTTGCGCATCATCAGGTGAAGACCCTGTATCCAGCACTCACAAGTGCATCTATACACATTAATTTGTGCGCTCATTTCTCCCATTCAAACACACATTCATCCATTAATTTCTAATTCCCTTACACACACATACAAACAATTGCATGCACACCTACAAACATGCATGCGTACACACATACACATACGCAAAACATTTGCTTACCTGCTGCCCCCAACCAGACGCCATCTTCCACAGAGGTCCTCTCGCTCACATGAAGCATTAACAGAACCGGGAAGCAGAGAGAGCATACTGGTTCCTGAGTGCATGCATGAGAAACTGAATCGTCTCTTGAATGCTGCTCAGGGAGGCCCAAATGTACTTCCCCACACATTGAGGCGTGCAGTTCTCCAGCCTGTGCCCTCAAAGGACTGTACAAGGTTTGGGAAGCATAACACCCCCCGGCCCTGCACCATTCGGCATGCGCACTGGAGAACTTAAACTGTCAAAGGTAAACAACATTTCCCTTTTACAGTTAAAGCCAGCAAAGGAGAGCTTGGGAGTGTTGTGGCTCCTCCATATTTGATGAGAGGGTCAGCGAACTGTCGCCCATTATGGAGGAGCCGCCACTGCAGTTGCCACTGACATATGACATTTCCCTGATCATCCGACCTATAATCCTATAAGAGACATGCATTCAATATTCTGTAGGGCTAGTCCAATGCAGATTTTTCTCTACTGACTAGTCTCACTCCAAAGTCCCATAAAGGTACAATGGATGGAGAGAAACATGTGTCAAACATTAATGTTATGATCCTTCTTTTGACTTGACTTCAAATTCCATGTTATTCTGGCACATCTGAACTCCTGAGAAATATGTATCTGTAGATTTGAGGATAGGGTATAAGACCCTCCACTGGAGCAACACATGACAACCAACTGCAAGACCTCACAGCCCAACTTAAAGATACGAGGCAAGGAGTTAAAAACTCTTGATCTTCATTTATGGAGAGTGAACCAACAGGCTAACAATGTGTTCAGAACGCTATATATGGACCAGCTGTCTCAACAACTGTCTCTGTATCTTACAGACTTGCACACGGAAAAGCAGACTAATCACAACTGAAGCGGTTTGGCTTACGGTCTGGAGCAGGTAAAATGCATTTCACTTCATGTGTAAAGCTGAATGCAGGAGTACTACATCTATGAGATCCAGCTCCTGTTGTTCTTTCCTATGAATCTTGCAGGCTGCATTGAAGTCAGAATCTGGGTGGGTGGAGTCCCCAGCCTAGTGGGGCAGCTTGCACCCTTGTGGCTGCCTTCCAGACCCAGAAGGGTGTTTAAACTTGTTTTTTTATATAACATTTGTATCTGGAGTTATCTTGATGAGTACTCTGTGACCTCTGAATCTAGAAAAACTGTAAATAGAATTCAGTTATGTATTTTGTTGGATATTTTCCAATTTTGTAATGCTATTTATGTTTTTATTTCTCTTTTTGGAATATGTGTCTTGATTTTATGTTTGCATGCCACACAATGCCATGTAATCATTCACCAGCACACCTGCCTTTGTAGAGTGCAGACTTGAAGTACACTGTCACACTTCCCAGATATCTGAAGCCTGGCAACACATCAACATCCTCATAGAATGACTTTGCATATACTTCAAGACTACGATTGAGATATATGATCATAAAACTTCATTTTCCCATAATTTTGTATTGCAAAGTATTTACACTCCTTAGATAGTTGTTTAAGTTTTGAAGACGTGAGCTCTTGGAAAGAGGTTTTACCTTTTCTAATGAATGTAAAAAGAAATCTATTTTTTGAGGAAACATTCCCATTTGCAAGTGCACATAGAGGCAATGTAAACTTGATGCATATTTAGGTTGCAGTGCAAAACAAAAACAAAAATCAAGTCATGTTGTCTCAAAAAGAAATCATAAATACACCAGTGATATTGTAGAACAACCATATGTCGGCCACCACCATGCATGCTCTTCAAGTCTCCCATTGAGTGAATTCCCCAGGATAATTGTGTCCTCAAAATAATTTGTACAGTTATTAGGGTTTTTTTTTTCTTTTTATGTTGGACTAATTTGAAGTGACACACACCATTCTAAAGCCTTAATGTCTTTCTTTGGCTGCACTAAGTGAGAGAACGTGCAAATGATTTCTTTGGAATATGTGGCATCCAGAGCAGTGCATTGCAGTTGCCAATATATGAGTGCTTTACGGTGGCAGAGGTGGAATTAGGATTACTTTAAAAACAATAAACTGCTATTTGTTTGGGGTGGGGTTTGTGCTGTACAGCAATATCTATTAATGTTTTTTGTTTGGGGGCGTGGATTAAACATAACTTCCAGTTAACCATTTATTTTCGCTGAATTTCAACATTTCAATGATTTAATGTATTTTTTGTATTTTTGTATTTGAATTTTTATTTTTGTTGTATTTTATAAAGTGCCTTTGTCCAAAGCGGTGCACAATGTTAAAATGAAGTGTTACAACAATAATGAACAGTTAATGGGGAAGTTAGAGTACCCAGTGAAGAAAGGAGAAGATATAAAAAGTAAATGAAAAACTGAAAAATGTGTCTTCTACTGATGAACTATCTAATAACAGAGATATGTATTAGAAAATAGAATGTTATGTAGAAGTTGTCTGTGGTCAATGATACCAAAAATAGTGGCAAATGTGTAATAATTGAACTTGGACAAAGGTGCAAGATGCTGTCTTTGTTGAGAAAATTGTGAATGTATTTTTTAGTGGTGTTTTTACTGAGAGTAAATAAATTGATATTTTTGATAAAAAAAACTGTTTGGAATAAGTATGTTGTAATTTAATGAGTTAAACAACATGCAGGACTGAGTTAGAAGAAGGTACTGGAGAAGCAAGGGACCCTTTAAGCATTAGTGTGGTATGTTTAGTGGTTTTGACGTTTTGAGGGTTGTCTTAAAGAGGTCCAGATAAATATTCCCTCTAGTCTCTTAAAGTTTTTTCAAGTTAAATTGGTCCAACATCAATTCTGGTAGCTAACAATCAGGGGCAATGGAAAAGGTGATGTTTCAACGAAACATGAAAGCGAGATTATAAAGAGATAGACCGAAGAGAAAGGGCAATATTGTTGCAGTGAAGAGGCGCAAGGAGCTGAAAAGACCAAAAACAGGATTGAGCACAAGGACGGGGAGAACGTTCAACCGGAATAGGGAGGAAGAGCGAAGAGACCGAGAGGGAGTATAGAAAGATACGAGTGCACCAAGATAGTCAGGGGCTAGACCATAGAGAGATTTAAAGACTAGGCAGAGAACATGAAATTTAAGTTGAGAATGAAAGGGTAGCCAGCCAAGTGAAACAAGTGATGCTGTAATAGAATTATGATAGCAGAGGAGACAGAGTACACAAACTGAAGAATGATACATAGATTTTAAAGGAGGAAGACAAGAGGAAGGGGGGCCAAAAAACGTGACAGAACAATAAACGAGCCAAGAGAAAATGACAGAAGAGATAAAAAGCTTAGTAGCATGAAAAGAGAACGAACTGCATGAATATTGTAGAGATGAAAGCGGCAGGAGCAAGATGTGAGAGAAATGTGGTAGTAAATGAGAGATTAGAGTCAAGATAAAGACCAAGCTTACGTGCAGTAGAAAAGATGGAAAGAGTAAACGGAGGAAAAGAGATAGAGAGTGGTGTGAAGTGAGGGGGAAGAGTGTTAGCAGGGAAGAATAAGACATCAGTCTTCCCAGCGTTTAAAGTGAGAATGTGAGACGCCATCCAGGATCTGATGGCAGAAAGATAAGTTGTAAGGGAATGATGCACTTCTGGAGTGAAGGAAGAAAAAGATAGAAAAATGTGCGTGTCGTCGGCATTAAATTGATGAGAAAGTCCAAACGAGGAGATAGTAGGAGCAAGTAGTGCAAAATATAGTGAGAAAAGAGAAGGACCCAGGACTGACCCGTGGGAGACACCATGCTCAAGAGGGAGAGGTGAGGCGGTTTTACCAACCCAAGAGACATAAAATGTTCTATTAGACAAATAAGAAGAGAACCAGGAAAGAACCGAACCCCCAAGACCAAATGAGGAAAGAGATTCCAAAAGCTGAGAGTGGTCAATGGTGTCGAAAGCTGCAGATAGATCCAGAAGTATATGAAAGGAAGAGTGTTTAGAGTAGTGAGCTGAAAGAAGAGAGTTAAGCAAACAGATCAAAGCAGTCTTGGTAGAGTGATGGGGTTGAAACCCAGATTGAAAACCTGGAAGAAGAGATCATTGACAAAAGAGGAAGTCTGAGAGTATACTAAGTGCTCTAGAAGCTTAGATACCTTTGCCAAAGCACTCCTTGACAACGGTTTTATCCAAAGAGTCACTGAGTCTACTGATACCAAAATTTGCATATTAGACTGGATAGCTGATCACAACAGTGCAGTAGATAACAGCTCTAACACTCCACGCCCGTGGACCGACCATAACCTTCTACACTTCCACATCCCAACTAGAACCATCACTAAACCTTCGGCCTTGGCCAGATATGCATGACTCCTCACCAAAGATAGGATTGTGCCAATCCTAGAGGCCTCAGCTCTGAGAACCCCTTTCTACAATAACACCTTGGTTTTGGCAAACATTTTCAACACCACTCTCAAAGCAGCACTAGATGCCATTTCCCCTCTAGAGAGACAAAGAGCTAAAACGAATAAACCTTCCAACTCATTGTTCAATCATCAGTTGCTTGAACCGAGATCCCTTAAGCGTTCGGCACTCCATAGGAGAGGCCTACAGAACTTTTGCCAAATAATACAAAAAGGCCATCACCTCAGCAAAATCCTCAGCCTACAACCTCAGAATCTCGAATGCCAAATCTGAGTCAAAACAGTTGTTTGCGGTCGGCCACCAGGGGCGCAGAGACAACAATGCACTCTGCGTGAGCTCCGTTCCCAGAGCCCCGAAAAGTGGATTGAGTCCCCACTTACGGGACCCCCCCAAAAGTGATGAAGAAACACCAAATGTAAGAAAACCCCCCCTTCAAGCAGGAGAAATTCCGAAGAAAATCGGCAGAGGGAACGCCGAAAAATCGACGCAACATAAAAGGCCTCAGGCAAGCGAAACCGCCTGAACACACAAACGTCGGAGGACACCCCTCGCCGGAAGAAAATACCTCCTCAAGCACAGCGGTGCACCTCTGGTGTCCCAACAAGCAGATGAGGTGGGTGCTCACAACCGCGCACCGCTCGCCCTGCTTCTAGCAGCTGGTGCACGCTGCTCTCCCCAACATCGCAAGGAGGTCCGCTCTGAGGCCTGGACCTAGGCGAGGCAAACGAGGCACCTCGAGGCCCCATACCAGGAGAGGACAGATAACTCAGGCCTGGGTGACGTCCTCTGTTTCATCAGGCACCCCTCGCCTCCTCCTTCACCACCAGCGAACCGAGGCTCACCCCTCCGGAACACACAGAAGACGTTGCACCTGCATCGGGGCCATCCCGCCTCCAAATCCCAGCGCTTCCACAGACCGATTGTAAAACACATACCGGCGAAACAGACAATCACGCGAGGCCCCAGACTGTGATCATACAGGCCAGCATTATCCTCACCAATTTAAGCACTGTTCAAGTGCACACGGTGCAGAGAACAAGATATATACAAACAAACTAACAGGATATCTCTCCACCCACCCACCGGCACTGAATCCAGGAGGACAATACTGAGTGAAGGGCATAGTGCCACGAAGGGCGGGTTGTGAAGCGCGGACCCCACAGGCCCTAAAAACACAATTCACCACAGCAGCTCCAACAGCCATTGTTTAACACTTCGTGCCCCAAGCAGCAAAGGCAGAGGCCCAACCCAACATAGCCCAAGCTTGAAGAGGTCACCAGGTTCCACCATGCAGAGAGCACGACACAACAGCTTACCTCCCAAGCAACTACTGAGGTGCACATAGAAAAACGGGATCGAAAAATCACCCTGGTAAAATGCCTCCCATACAGGACCACGACACTAGCCCAGTTCTGAACCAACACCATCCCCCGAGATCCCCGGGACCCCATGAGCATAAAAGAGCAATTAGCCCCATTTGCCTACACCTCCTCGCCTTCGGGGACCAGCAAATTCAACATGGCCAACACAGACACTACGACAAGTGAATCAGCAGCTACCAAAGGGGACATTGCTGCCTTATTAGGAGAAATAAAGAACTTGGGAGCCTACATTGGATGTAAAATAGACAAGATCACAAATCGCCCAGACAGCATGGAAGGAAGGCTGGGAGGGGTTGAGAATAACCAAGTTTCCATAGACACCCTGGAGGCACAGTTCGACCAGAGGATGACAGAACTAGAACGACGGGAAGAAGACTTCAAACTTAAGCTCGATGATTTGGAAAACCGGGAAAGACAGAACAACATACGTAGTTTTGGTATCCCGGAACGAGAAGGTGAGACAGAGAGCGATCTGAGAAACACCTTACATGACATTATTAAACTCCTGGTCACCGATGATGCGTTTGATGAACCCAAAACCGAACGAATACATAGAGCCGGGGCCCCCCCGGGCGGTCCAAGATCGGTGCTTGCCCGATTCCATCGCTTCCAGGATAAGGCCAGAGTCCTTGAAAAGGCAAGAAACAATGACCTGATCACTCTGGGGGGTGCACAGATCTAAATATATCAAGATCTATCATCCATGATGCTTGCACTCCAGCAGATGTGCGCCCCCCTTACAAAGCATCTGAAAGAAAAAAAACATAAGATACAGATGGGGCTACCCCTTCTGCCTCTCCTTCGAATATGAGGGCAACAAAATAAAGCTAAGCTCGGAAAAGAAAATCAATACATACATCTCCAAACTTCTCAGACCGCGCTTGGAAGAAGCCAACCGGGAAGGACAACAACGAGAGGACAGCAGATGGCGCATGCAAGGTCCCAGGAGAAGACGTGTGAAGGGCTCGAGGAAATACCAAAGAGGTAACGCCTCCCCGGAGGCAGACAAATGATCATCCACAAACACTGGTAAAATGGCATATATTCCAATATAAAAGATAGAGATCTGATTGGACACAAAATTTCCTTGTTGGTTGGCAACAAGGTCAAGACATGAACATGAGAGGGGAGGACATAGGGGGCTCAACTAAGATTGAGATGTTATATTAAGCAAGGGGACGTTAAGTAACGGTCCCCAAAGGTGGTTCGATGCAGGACCAGAGTAATCATCCGGGTTCGATCGAAAGCCACCAATTCAGGGATGGGGGAAATAGGGGGAATGAGAGACACACACTGGGAAAAGGTCGCAGCAACACCTGGGTCAATCCAAAACACTAAAGACAATGTGGGACTTGATGAGCAAACAATCTCCTGGTCATGGAACATAACTAACTGTCCAACAAAGACCAACAATGGCATCACCTAATGAGCTTAAAGGGAGGGACTCTCTTAGAGAAGGGACACTCATTGTGAAAGGTCTAAACTCGCCAACCAAGAGGTCACTGGTAGCTAGAGAATTCTGAAGATCCAAAATTGACATTCTTCTATTGCAGAAGACAAAGTTTGCAAAGGGTGCGGAACGATGTATTCTTGGGAAGCGAGGTGGGTTGGAATTTTGGGGCTCTGGGCCACTCAGGAAAGGAGGTGTGGGAATCCTGCTTAAAAAGGGAATTAACTTTGAGATAGACAAGACATGGTCTGATGTAGGAGGACGTGCTCTCCTGATAGTGGGGAAAATTGCAAAGGTAAAGGTAACCATTGCTACAGTATACTCCCCCAACAACGGACAAGCCAAATTTCTTGAGAAAACAATCCCCAAAATAATGCTGGAAGCCTCAGGTCATTTCATTCTGGGAGGTGACTTTAACCAGTGGGCAGACCCGGCCACAGATTGGAAGCCAGGTAACCCTGAAACGAGAAACCAGAATATATTCGACCGCACTGAATTGTTAGATATGATGAACATGTACAACATGAAGGATGTGTGGAGAATCCTGCACCCCAATGATAGTGGATACACTTTTTATTCTAGACCGCACAACACACTCACCCGTATTGATTACATATTCCTCGCAAGGGACCTCATTGACGCCACAGCACACTCAGAAATCATTCTGATAACATGGTCAGATCATGACATGGTCCTGGCAGACATTAACTGGGTAGACCTACCTGTCATGGGAGGGAAATGGAGATGTAATGAGAGCCTCTGGAAATATAGATGCCGTTTTGAAAGCAGAAATGGAAACCAAACTTAATGAATATTTCAAAATGAACGATAATGGGGAGGTGTCTATGCAAATAATCTGGGAAGCTGGGAAAGCCACATGGAGGGGCATCCTGATACGTGAAGGGTCCACTAAGAAGAGGGAGTGAAAGATCATAGAGCACAGACTCAGGACCAAAATATGCCAACTAGAAGGAGACATAAGAAAGGCCCCTGGTGTAAATCCTGACAAAATGAACACTGCACAATAGAAAAGGGAGGAATTACGACTGTTGGAACATGAACAAGTAATGCGTAAATTACGATTCCTTAAACAGAAATTCTACGAAAATGGGGATAAGGCTGATGCCCTACTAGCCGCCAGACTGAGAGAACAAAGGGCAGAGCGTAAGGTAGAAGAAATAACTGAGAACAACACCTCCACGACTCACACTCCTCATACCATCCCAGAATGTTTTGCCAATTTTTATGAAACCCTATATACTTCAGAAACGATCCCCGGCCAATCAGACACAGACTCCTACCTATGCCCAATCAATATGCCCAAAATAACATACTCAGAAGCCGAGCTTCTAGACTCCCCAATAGTTGAACAGGAAGTCCAAGATGCAATAAAAAGATTAACCTTAGGCAAATCTCCGGGGGAAGACGGCTACACGGCTGGCTTTTACAAAACTTTTCAAAAGCAGCTAACTCCATTTATGACAGACCTATTTAATGAGATACTAGAAACAGGAGAAGCTCTAGATTCTTTCAAAAGAGCACTGATAACGGTAATTCCCAAAGATGGGAGAAACCCCAAACATTGTGGATCATACCGCCCTATTTCCCTTCTCAACCTTGATGCCAAAATCTACACTAGGGTGTTAGCTGCTGGATTAGAAATATTAATGCCCCACCTAACACACTCTGACCAAGTTGGGTTCATATTGGGAAGGCAAGGGGCGGACACTATTTGCAAAACACTCCACCTCGTCCATACATCGCATACCCTACCCAGTGACCCTGCCCTTTTATCAAGAGACGCTGAGAAAGCTTTTGACAGAGTGGAGTGGGAATTCCTGAGAGCCGTCTTGCGAAAGGTAGGAATAGGGCCGAGATTTAGAAAGGGAATACAAGCAGTATATACATCCCCCAAAGCATCAATATTCGTAAATGGAGAGTACTCCAGATGGTTTGAATTGAAACACGGAACCCGACAGGGCTTCCACCTCTCTGCAATTCTATTCGCACTCTCCCTAGAACCCCTGGTACAAAAAATGAGAACCGACCCCGTGGTAGAAGGTATACGACTGGGAGAAACAGAATAGAAAGTTGCACTCTATGCAGATGACATATTATTACACATAGGTAACCCTTCTGTATCCATACCCCGTGCCCTTCATCTATTAGAAGAGTATGGACAACTCTCTGGGTTCAAAGTGACTAAGACTAAATCGATCCGGTTTCCCCTTCAGGGATCCAAAGAATAAAACGAAGCCAGATTCCTCCCACTAGGCCTTAAGATTGAATATTCCACATTGAAATACTTCGGCATACAGATCACCAAAACCTTGACCGACCTGTATGAGGCCAACTTCCCTCCCCTTCTCCAAAGATGTGCCACTGATCTAAACAAATGGAACAAACTCACGATTTCCTGGTTAGGATGAATTAATGTCATCAAAATGGTATGCCTCCCACGGTTCCTGTATCGCTTCCAGATGCTACCCTTTGAGATACCAAAAGGATTCTTCATTGAGGCCAAAAAGATCATGTTACGGTTTCTCTGGCAGGGGACGTAGGCGAGAATCCCATACAACACACTAACACTCCCCAAAGACAAAGGTGGAGTAGGGCTCCCTGACCTACAAAATTATTATAAGGCCACCCAACTATGCATTCTAATCCCACACCTACAAGACCACAAAAATCTCCAGTGGATTCAATTGGACAACCATTACTTGTCACCAGCTACTGTATCAGAGTGGCTATGGACCCCCCATGAAAAGCTCCAACGTAGACTCAAAGGACACACAATATTAAGCACAATATGGAGTATATGGCGAGAAAGGCAAAGACATGCACAAGATTACCACGTGGCCATCCCCACTCAGCCATCTATGGTCCCCTGGCATAAACGACCATATTCCCAATGTAGGAAGATTCCAATCATGGTATGAAGCTGGCCTGGAGAGGGTGGGGCAACTGTAGAAAAAAGACTCTTTCATCTCACTCCCGGAACTGACTGAGGCCCTAGGCATGGCCCACTGTCCACCTTCCAATACTTACAGATAAAGGGGGTAATTCATAGAATTCAGCACACATGTGGCGCACGCGGCTGTGCACAGTGTGCGCGTGCGACAGCCTGCGCCAGCCGCGTGCGCCAAAATCCATTTCCGCGCACAACGTATTCATGGATTATAACATCTATTACCAGCTGTGGCGCAGAGTGGCGCAGCGACCCTGCAGCAGCGCCAGTTACAGCCGAAAACCCCTCCCCGTGCACCATGAACAGCGCACAAATCCCGTCCATAGCGCACAGGCCAGTGGACCAGCATACAGGCCCCCAACCACGAAAACGCCTGTAAAACTCCCCGCGCAACCCTCCGAATACATGTACACCCCTGCGTGGGGAGAATCACACGCGATTGGCCCTGTGTGAGCGGGGGATACGTGTATTACTCGGGTTTGTGGGGAGAATCAATCACGATTAGCCATGTGTGAGTGGGGTACGTGTATTACTGGGGTTCGCATGGAGTTCCACACGCGATTGGCCCTGTGCGAGCAGGGTACGTGTATTACAGGGGTTTGTAGGGAGTTCCACACTCGATTGGCCCTGTGTGAGGGGGTACATGTATTAATGGGGTTTGCAGGGAGTTTCACAAGTGATTGGCCTGTGCGAGTGGGGTACGTGTATTACTGGTGTTCGCGGGAAGTTCCACACGCGATTGGCCCTGTGCGAGCCGGGTACGTGTATTACTGGTGTTCGCGGGGAGTTCCACACGCGATTGGCCCTGTGCGAGCGGGGTACGTGTATTACTGGGGTTCACGTGGAGAATCAAACGCGATTGGCCCTGTGCGAGTGAGGTACATGTATTACTGGGGTTCGCGGGGAGTTCCACATGCGATTGGCTCTGTGCGAGCGGGGTACGTGTATTAACAGGGTTCGCAGGGAAAATCACATGCGATTAGCCCTGTGCGAGCGGGGTACGTGTTTTACAGGGGTTTGTGGGGAGTTCCACATGCGATTGGCCCTGTGTGAGCGGGGTACATGAATTACTGGGGTTCGCGTGGAGCATCACACGTGATTGGCCCTGTGCGAGCGGGGTACGTGTATTACTGGTGTTCGCGGGGAGTTCCACACGCGATTGGCCCTGTGCGAGCGGGGTACGTGTATTACTGGGGTTCGCAGGGAGAATCACATGAGATTGGCCCTGTGCGAGTAAGGTACTTGTATTACTGGGGTTCGCGTGGAGTCCCACATGCAAAATCACACGGGGTTGGCCCTGTGCGAGCGGGGTACGTGTATTACTGGGGTTCGCGGTGAGAATCACACGCGATTGGCCCTGTGCGAGTGGGGTAGAGTATTACAGGGGTTCGCGGGGAGTTCCAAACGCGATTGGCCCTGTGCGAGTGGGGTATGTGTATTACTGGTGTTCGCGGGGAGTTCCACATGCGATTGGCCCTGTGCAAGCGGGATATGTGTATTACTGGGGTTCGCGTGGAGAATCACACGCAATTGGACCTGTGCGAGCGGGGTACATGTGTTACTGGAGTGCGCGGGGAGAATCACACGCGATCGGCCCTGTGCGAGCGGGGTACGTGTATTAACAGGGTTCGCAGGGAAAATCACATGCGATTGGCCCTGTGCGAGCGGGGTACGTGTATTACTGGGGTTTGCGGGGAGTTCCACATGCGATTGGCCCTGTGTGAGCGGGGTACATGAATTACTGGGGTTCGCATGGAGCATCACACGTGATTGGCCCTGTGCGAGCGGGGTACGTGTATTACTGGTGTTCGCGGGGAGTTCCACAGGCGATTGGCCCTGTGCGAGAAGGGTACGTGTATTACTGGGGTTCGCGGGGAGAATCACATGACATTGGCCCTGTGCGAGCGGGGTACTTGTATTACTGGGGTTCGTGTGGAGTCCCACACGCAAAATCTCACGGGGTTGGCCCTGTGCGAGCGGGGTACGTGTATTACTGGGGTTCACAGGGAGAATCACACGAGATTGGCCCTATGTGAGTGGGATACGTGTATTACTGGGGTTTGCGGGGAATTTCACACGCAATTTCACTGTCAGAGCGGGGTACGTGTATCCAGTGGGGTGCGCGGGGAGTCCCACACGTGAATTGGCAGTGTGGGTCCTCCCAGGTGTGCCCTCTACCCCCTCCACGGACCCTGCAGGCAGCCCACACCACAGGGGACTACCATGCACCCCTGGTCATGTCCCGCAAGCAGCCCATCCACCATGGACATGCCCCCCAGCCAGCCCACATGTCACCTTGCATTAGTGATCACCAACTCATGTCCACCATCACCCCCACCCCCCAGCATTGACGGGCACCTGCCAGCATGCCCCGACTCATGTCCCCCAGCACCCCCACCCACCCAGCAGTGAGGGGCACCTGCCAGCAGGCCCCGACTCATGTCCCCCAGGACCCCCACCCACCCAGCAGTGAGGCTCAGGCCCTGACTCATGTCCCCCAGCACCCCCACCCACCCAGCAGTGAGGGGCACCTGCCAGCAGGCCCCGACTCATGTCCCCCAGCATCCCCACCCAGCCAGCAGTGAGGCTCAGGCCCTGACTCATGTCCCCCAGCACCCCCACCCACCCAGCAGTGAGGGGCACCTGCCAGCAGGCCCTGACTCATGTCCCCCAGCACCCCCACCCACCCAGCAGTGAGGCTCAGGCCCTGACTCATGTCCCCCAGCACCCCCACCCACCCAGCAGTGAGGGGCACCTGCCCGCAGGCCCCGAACCATGTCCCCCAGCACCCCCATCCACCCAGCAGTGAGGGGCACCTGCCAGCAGGCCCCGACTCATGTCCCCCAGCACCCCCATCCACCCAGCAGTGAGGGGCACCTGCCAGCAGGCCCCGACTCATGTCCCCCAGCACCCCCACCCACCCAGCAGTGAGGGGCACCTGCCAGCAGGCCCCGACTCATGTCCCCCAGCACCCCCACCCACCCAGCAGTGAGGCTCAGGCCCTGACTCATGTCCCCCAGCACCTCCACCCACCCAGCAGTGAGGCTCAGGACCCGACTCATGTCCCCCAGCACCCCCACCCACCCAGCAGTGAGGGGCACCTGCCAGCAGGCCCCGACTCATGTCCCCCCAACACGTCATCATGATCCACAATCATGGGCCTCATGGCCTCCCAAATCCCACCGCACGCCACCCCTGTGCAAAGACCCAACCAAGTATCCCATCCACCCCACATTGAAATGCCCATTACATGATACAACCCAACTGGCAAGAATGTACATCAACACATGTCTGTCACACACACACAATGGGTGCTGGTGATTGTGAAAACCTACACCGTGACATGCATGAAACCAATGAGAGAATACCACACATCAAAGTAATAAACCAAAATATATTGAACACAAAAAGAATGTAATCAAATGAAAATATAACAAAAAATGTTTTTAAAAAAGATGAAATGCAGCATGTCCAAAACACAAAAAGAAAAACATGAAATCTGAATCCAAATAAATCGAAATGAAAATGTGTCCAAAGTCTCCGGCCACCAAAGCAAATCCAAAGGAAACGGAAACAGCAAAATCCATTGCTCCATGGTGAGAAAAATAAGAATAGATATATCCACTGTTCAACTATGTACAAAGAAGTAATCCAGGGTCCATGATCCCAACGAATGAAATTAAACCTAGCAAAAAAAAAGACCTAATAAAGAACTATATACAAAAAGGTGGGGCATAATCCAAGTGCCCCAAATGAATGAAAAAGATAAAGGAAACCTAAAACTACAAACTATATACAATGGCGGGGGGATAGTCCGACGGCTCACTTTCCGATTTCCCGGGCCAGGGCATCATCGAACTCCTGCTCGTTGTCCTGGAGGCGGTCCTCTTCCATGGCCCTGAAGGTTCGCAGGGACGATGCCATGTTGGACTCCAACTACCTGGGAATGGCCTTGAGGCACTCGGCCCACCTCAGTGCCCTCCGCATGGAGTTCTCCGCCCTGACCATTGTGAACCGTGCCTCTTCTGCCCGCTGCCGCTCCGCATCTATACGCCGGCCCAACCGTAGCCACACAGAAGACACACCCATTCCAGGGTTCTCCTGCCCTCTGGCCGATGCCTGCCCCTCTGATGTCGATGGCCCCGAGCCATCATTGCTCCCACCTAGAGACTGCTGCTGCTGTCCATGTGCCCTGTCCGATGATGCCTGCACATCCTCCATCAGCTGGTCTCCAGTTGTTGTGGTGTCCACCCCTGCTGGACCGCCGACTCCCGACTGTGGCAGGGATGGGATCTCCTCCAAGCTGGCTGTGTTGGTCAGGCCAGGTCACATGGGGCCCTGGTGGAATCTGGGCCAGAAGACGGCAGGGAGAACGACTGGCGTATAGTCTCCACAGAGGAGGCGAGGTCCGTCAGAGTGCGCGACACATGTAGGAACCCACCGACCAGGGCCCCTCCCAACAGTGCCACGTCACAACGCTGCTGTTCGTGATGGCATGCATGCTCCGCCCAGGAAGCACGCACGTCATCACGAATGTCACGTGTGCGCAATGTGACACCAACCAGGACGGAGCCCATACGGTCATGGGACCCCTCGTCCGCAGGTAGTGGAGAGGCAGATGACGTGGGACTCCCCCCTACCTGCGGACGGGCCTGGGACGGGGCATCCCTGCTGGTGCATGGTGGTGCAGTCACAGGGTCAAGGACAGAGACATGCACAGGCCCCTCCGCAGTGAACTGTGCTGCCTCCTGACCCTGGTCCTGGACTGCACCACTTGCACCAGTGGTACTACCCCCACCAGGCCCCATGTGCGGCTCAGTAGCGGGCTCCTCCTCCTCTGTGGAGACCACCAACCTGGATGTCTCCACACCATCTTCCACCATTGCAAGCCCCTGTGGGGGCTCACCGGCCCTTCCGCTACAGCCATAGTGGCAGACGCGGCACCCGTCCCCTCGCTCCCAGATGATGGCAATTCCTGGGAGGGTGGCTGGGCCTTGCTTCGCCGCCCGGTGGAGGCATCCCCGCCGCTTGGCTCCACAGCACCATCACCGCCCTCTTCTTCACTTGACGCTGCGTAGAGGGAGATATAGAACACAAGCATCAGGGTACAGTACAATATTCCCCTAGACAGGAATCAATAACACATGAGTGGCTCTGTCAAATGTCACTTCCATCCTGTCCCTCCACAATACATGGGTGAATGCACGTAACACACATGCAGAAACAAGCACAGCGCCTGCAATCAACATCAGCATCCATGTACAAGGGCCTCTTTTAACCAAAATGTTGCCTTCAAACTCACATGCACCATGGCTCACACTGATCCCATGCACACACATCACTGGAGGGTCATGCATCATGGCTTGTACACCACAGACACAGTGGATAGACACAGTGGATACAACGGTGACGGCACTGCATGAGTGAATCTACACATCATCAGAGACATGTGTCATGCATCCATGCCATTTCAAAGTCACACACACACTTCTCAGATACACACACATGTGCACCATACATGTACATGAGAGCAGCACCCATCCCTCACCCCCCCTCCATGTCCAAGAACAGAGACTGGCATGCATTCATGTGTGCATTCCGCATACAGCTCCCCATGTTGCATTGGAACACATGCAACATCCATGTGGTTCACACATTACTGGTCTCACATGCATGAGCATGATGTCCCTGCTCACACACATCCATACATGGCCTATGTCACACATACAGGCAAGTATCAGACTACCAGCACACTGCAACATGCCCTGTCTCACACAGCAATGCTTGGCCACTTACCGCTCAACTCCAGACGGGTCTGCCTCCAAAGGATTTGGGCGTGGAGCGCTGGGCCTACGCGTTTCAGGACCCTCATCTGGATGTTGCTCATGCTGACCCGGCACCCCTCTGCATCCTCTGCCTTCACAAGGTGCCGGGCCTTGTAGAGGGTCCTGGACCTGAAGTCCTCCCAGCGCTTCCCGACGTGCTTGATGTCGTGGGTTGCCACCCCCTCTGCGTTGATGGCAACCACTGCGTCCTCCCAAATCCTCTCCCGTCCTTCCTTGTTGGCGCGTGATGTCCCGAAGAGGGCATCATAATGCCCCAGGACATGCTCCACCAGGACACCAACTTCCTTCTCACTGAAGCTGGTGGCCCTCTGCCTCTCTGGCTGGGGGTCGCCAGTGGTCTCAGATGGTGTTTTCCCCGACATGGCGACCCCTGAGGCAGGCGTGGGTGGGCAACTGGGTCCTGGGTCCTGGGGCTGGGCTGTGGAGCGATGGTATCCTAGTCGGGAGTCTTCTGTTCCAGCAGGGGTGGACACAGCAACTGGACCCCTGCAGATGGCTGACGTGCAGGCACCAAATATCAGGGCATGTGGGCAGCAGGCAGGCAACAGCAGATGGCTGGTGGGAGCATGCTCAGGGCTCTTGGGGGCAGCAAAATGGCCTTTTGGGCAGGAGCGTGGTCTTCCGTGTGTTTTCGCGTGGCCAGCTTGATACGGAGAGATTTGGCATGTGAAAAAAGTGCACGTCAGCGTGAAATCCGAGGAAAGGCCCTTAGCGCGTAAGTGACATTACGTGCATGGGCGTTCCCCACAACACGGGTGCATTGTGATCCAGCACGTGAGAAAACTGCACGTCACCCCTGCTATTGGAGGAAAGGGCCTTAGCACGTAAGCACGTAAGTGACGTTGCGCGTGTGGGCTGGCTTAAAAGGTATGAGTATCACGCGATTTTCTTGTATGTGCTTTTTGTGGAGAGCCAGCTGGTGTTTCTTGTACTTCTTGTCGGTTCACACGCGATTACTTCAAAACGTTTCCAGTTCGTACTCCCTGTTTCCTCAGACTGCATTCTTTTCTTCTTTTGGCGGGGTGTTGCCAACGCACACACGAGCGTCTTTTTCACATTCTTTTTCAAGGCAGACAGTGAGTCGCGCACGTATTTTCCAACTGTGGTTGCCCCGTGTGTCGGGTACCCCAGGCTGCGTGTAACACGTGTACGCTTATTTTTGTGTTTACAGCATAGTGCGGGTTCATTTTTCCACGCACGTGGTCTACCAGGGGTTGCGTGCACTTTTACTTTTGTTTTTGGCGTGCCTGTGCATTGCGTGACCCGTCATCTTCCCCCAGGGGTCACATACAGCCTTGCTAGAGCACTAGGGTACGAATTCCATCTAGTACCCTACACCTTTCACCCCAATTGCCCAGGTCAATTGTTTACTGCAACTCCCATACGCACAACAACATCAGTGCCATGGTTGGGAGGCGACCAAGCAGTAAGGGAGGCAAAGGTGGCCGATCTCCAAAAGGTGGGCGTGGTGGGCGAGGTAGGGGATGTGGCCAGGATTTGCAGGGTGCCCCTAGAGCCCCGTGTGTGGAGGACCAATCGGGGACACCTATGCCCCCTGCCCCAATGGTTGTGGGAAACGTAGCTCACTCCATCCCAGCTCAGCCCTTGCTGGACCGGCCCATTTTGTCACCTGAAACGGCACAGCATGACTCCCAGGCTGACTTCCAGGTCAGCAAGTCTAATCCACGTGTGACGGTGAAAGTTGCTGTCACCAAGCCACGTGGATCTGGGGCGGCAATGTCATCTGCTGCCCCAAGTAGCTAGGGTGGGGAGGCTGCAGGGGCAGCTGCAGCTCAATCCACCCCAGCTCAGAGTCTCCCAGCCGGGACAGTGTCGGTCCAGGTCCATCACAGCGACATTGGCCCTGCCGACATCACCCTGCAGCCAATGCCTGCACCAAGACCTATGGTCATTGTGCCTTTACAGGCTTCAAGTACCCAGTTCACCTGCGCTTCTGCCCCTTCTGACCAGAGCGCCGTAAGCCACTCAGGATCTGCACCACCTTACAAGAACAAGAAGAAGGGTGCTCTTGCACTATATGCTGAGACCCCAGACACGGCTACACACTCCGGCACGTCAAGGAAGCCTAGCTTCAATGACGCAGAACTTGATGCACTTGTGGCCTATGTGTCGGCACATAGCCGCAAAATGTTGGTGACTGCAGGCTGTAAGACTACGACTGCTCAACGTAGGGCCCACTGGCAGACCATCGCGGACCACATTAGTGCCCTTGGATTTGTGAGGTGCACAGCTGATGATTGCTTGAAGCGGTGGAATGACCTGAAACGCAGAGCAAAGAACAAGCTGGCTTCCAATCATGCCTCTACTCTGGTGACTGGCGGTGGGTCTCCACCACAGGACGACCAACTCACTGAACATGAGTCTGTTGCTGGAACCTTCATCACAGAGGAACAGATCCAAGGCGTGGGAGACCTACCAGATTATGAGGCATTGTCCGGTGAGTGGCCATGCAAGTGTGTGTAATCCATGTGTATGTTTCTAGGGTGATGTGTAATGATTGAGTGCCAGGTGAGGGTGTGCACTCCTGAGTGGTATGGGTCACCCATGTGCTTCCTCCAAACCATTCACCGGCCTTGGGTTTGGGTATGACAGTATCCCTTCTGACCACAGTAGCCAATTAGCGCCACATTACTGCAGTTGCCCTTGAACTGTCATCTTGCAACACATTGTTCTGATTTTTCAGTGTTTATTCAGCCTGATTGTTTCAATCCTCCCATTTTTGCAACACATTTTTCTGCCCTAATGCCACATATGTGACATGCTTCTGTCATAGATTACAACCCGCATTGGCCCACATTTATTACCTTGTTATGGGAATGATTTGACCATTCAGGCTGATTGAGTAAGGGCCTGCTCACATTAATGTTTGGGGCCTGTTTGAATGTGGAACATGATTGTTGTTTTCTGTCATGTTGAAGTGACCAACCATCTGCCTGCCATCAATGTATTATTGCACACTGGATGTGTTGCAGTGTGTGGCACATGCATATTTTGACACACTATTTTGCATTTTTCATCTCATCATGTCCATCTCACATGGATGGGTGACAGTACTCATTCACTGACATATGGCTGCACTTGTCAAATGTACCATGGCTATGCTATGTGCCATCTGTGTGCTGGCATGTGTCATGTATGTGGATTGCCCATGCCACTCACAGGCTAATATGTGATGCCAGTGCTATCCAGCATGCAGCACATGTGTTGATTTTCCATCTTGGAGTCCTCAGTGTCTGCTTTTTGCCACCCCTTCCAAATCATTGACAGTGCATGCATGCCAGGGTCATGGTGGTGTGGGACATGTGTTATTCATGTACTGGATCTCTGCCTTGTCAGGCCTATGTGTGTGCTATGGTGCTCATGCCTGTTTCCATTTGTTGTCTTTCATGTTTTTGCAGGTGATGACGCACTTGATGCTGTTGAGGTGGAGGAGATGGTGCAGACCCAGGAGGAATCTTAGCCACGACCGGGCACCAGTGGAGGACGTGGTGTTTTGGTGGGTGAAAACCCTATCCTCTTGCAGACCATACTGTCCACGGGTGTCTCTGGATGCACCTCCCCAGACCTCTATGATTCAGGTGCTGAATTAGACAGTGGGACATATGTGCTGTCGCAGGTGAGTATTTCTGGCAGGGATGCTGTTCTGTCCAACCCACCTGCTCCGGGGGTGGGCCCCTCTATGGGGATGTCCATGTTGGTAACTCCGCCTTTGGCGGTTACGGATGCAGGGTCACACTCCACAACATCTGATCCTGTTCCTGGGCCAGCAGATTAGAGGGGGAATGCAGTCCTGCAGCCTCAGGCAGTGCCAGCACAGCAAGGTGCAGATCGCCTTGCCCCAAACAGGTGCGGTGCCCGCCGACGCGGTGGCCGTACGCCACCAGGCAATACTGTATGGGAAAACTCCATGTACAGTGGTGCAGCACAACAGGGAGCATCGGTTGAAATGATGGCTCAGGCAATGGAGAGGGTGGCCACTTCCATTCCCCCCCCCTGAAAGGCAGATGGAGCAACAACAGCAGGCAACAGACTCCATTTGCCAATCACACAGGGAAAACATGTTGGCATCCAACAGGGACCGACGGGCGGCACTGGAGACTCTGGAGACTCTGCGCGAAGCCATATCTGTAGAGTCACATGGCCACAGGGAAGCCCTGAGGTTAGAACTCCATTTCCTCAGGGAGACTCTGGATGAACTTAAGGCTTCCCGAAATTTTAGGTCAGAACAGCAGCTGGAGCAGCTCACACGTTCGCTCTCAGCTGAGCTGCAGGCAACTTGTGAGGAGATCTGTGTGTTGCCTTGTGTGGCTCCTGTGGGCATCCACTGTGTATTCCAGCTGGGCACATGCAGGCTTGTCCTGTCTTTGGGTTAAATGCTTTGGTTCATGACACACACACCCCTCCTGCTTCCCCTTTCCATGGGCTTGCAAAGGGTGTGACCAAGTGACAGTGACTTACACAGTGACATTGGGCTCCCATGAGCTGTGTGGGCAGTCTGTAGTCAAAACTGTGTGGACATGCCTAGTGGGGAATGTTGTTGTATTGAACACTGCATGGTGTATTGATATGTGCTTGTGCATCCATGTCTTCCTCCTTATTCACAGGTACCATCTTCATGTCTTCACAAGGCCTTCTCCTTTGCAGATGCAGTTCATGTTGTATGCATTACACTGACACATTTGCCTGACAGCAACACTCTGCAGTTGGAAGGCGTCGATTTGCTGGCTTATTCAGGTTGTAAGACTTGCACTACTTTGATTTTGTACTGTCAGATTTTGCCACTGTTTCATCCTGTGTTGCTGTATTGTGTTGCTGGTAAGTATTTGTTCATGTGTGCTGTTTGTTATTGATTACTGGGAGCATATTGTCTGTGGCCTGTTTCCATTTGGGACAGTGCACTTTGTGACACTTGTGTCATGTGTTGTGCATTCATTTGGTTGCTTTCACATTGCATGACATGCCATGGTGTGTTGGGTAGCTGAGATGGGGAGGGGTTTGGTGACAAGGCACTTTTTTCATGTTGTATTTTGCAAGGGGGTAGTCATTCATGCAGCATAAATGTGTGTCTTTTTGTGACACTGCATTGGTTGTCTTTCAGTAGGTACGGATGCACACAATGTAACACTTCCAGGTGACCAATCTCAGGCTGGTATGGTTGTGACAGTGACTGTCCCTTATGTCATCATCATTGATTGTCAGCTGGTATGTGCCAGGGCTGTGTGCACTCCACAGGGGTGTGATTTTAGGTGAAGTAAATAGCCACCAGATGCATACGGGCTGACTCACCACGTGCCCTTTCCCCTCCCATGCGCAGCGACCATGGATGTGGTTGGGGTTGTGGGTGCACCTCCATGTCCACCGGCAGACCGCGGTGGGTTGCAACGTTGTGCAGGACACATGCTGCCACTATGATCCTGCACACTACTAGGGGGCGCATATAGCAGCTGCCCACCAGAGCCGTCAAGGGAGCGAAAACGTAACTTGAGCATTCCGAATGTGCGCTCCACTATGCCCCGGGTTGCAATATGGGCTGTGTTGTATCTTACCTCGGGTGGTGTGGCGGGGATCCGAATTGGCCTCATCATGTAGGTGCTCAGAGGGTAGGCACTGTCCCCTGGGGAGGTGATGATGGGTTTCATTAGTGGGGTTGTGACATTACTCAGTATCTGACATGCATGCATGTGCAGAGGCATTTATACTCACCAAGCAGCCATGTATCGCCATGCCGCCCAGCTTCTAGGTCCCGATTTAGGGGTGACATTCTGAAAATGAAACTGTCATGGGTGGACCCTGGATAGTTGGCATATACTGAGGTGATGATTCCCTTGGCATCGCATACTACCTGCACATTGTTAGAATGCCAGTGCTTGCAGTTTCTATAGATGTGCTCATTTGCCCTGGGAGGACGTAGAGCCACATGGGTGCAATCAATGGCACCTAGCACTTTGGGGAAGTGTGCAACCCTGTAAAAGTCCTGGATGGCAGCCTGCCTTTCTGCAGGTGTTCTGGGCATGTATATGTGCCTGCGGACTGAAGAGCGTGCAGTCATGATGGTCAACACCTGGTGTAGGCAGCGTGAATACGTGGCCTGTGACACCCCCACCACTAAGGCACTTGTCTGCTGAAATGAACCAGTGGCCAAGAAGTGCAGTACATTGAGCACCTTTTCTAAGGGGCTCAGTGCTTGGGAGCAGAGGGTGGGTGATGTGAGCTCCTCCTCCCACTCACTCACTCAGTATTATGTGTGGTGGGAACCTGTACCTCCCATACACCTGGTCATCAGGCATTCCAAAAAGGCTGGTCCTGGGTGTAAAAATTCTGGGCCTGGCTATCCTCCTCCTCCGGCGGTGTCCCACGACCACTGCTACGAGGTATGGTATATTCATAGTAGCGTCTGAGCTTGTTTGTTGTTTGCGCGTACTTTTATGCTGCACGGGGCCGCGTATGCCTGCTTCCTGCTGGCGTACGTGTTTCCGGATTAGCGCATCTTTTTTTGGCACAGGCATTTCCCCTGTTCAATTCCATGAATACGTGTTGTAGGCGCGTGTGTGGGCGTTCCGCGTATTTACCTCCTGTACTTCCCCCGTAACGCCCACATTTTCACACGTTGTTCCCCATTCTGCGTGTTATGCCCCGTGTTCCTCCCACTTTTGTTGCGTGCGCTGTGCTATTCGCGCTTTCGCTGTGCACGCAGCGCACCTCGTTTGATGACGTGTGCGCCCGCGTGCGCACGCAGGATTTTAGCGCACATCCCAGGATTTACACGCGCACGGACTTCCATGAATCGATGTGCGCGGCTTTCGCACGCTTGCACTGCGATTTTCACGCTTGCTCTGCGATTCACATGCTTTCGCACGCTTTCGCACGCTTGCGCTGCGATTTTCGGCACACATTAATCCCATGAATCAGCCTGAAAAGCTCTTCTAACAAAACCTGAATGGAAGGATAAATTCACAAGAGACCTTACCCCATTTGAAAAACTCTTAGACTCTAAATCCGAAATGAAGAGCCTGATTTCCGCAATGTACAAATAACTAATAGAAGCAGGGGAAAGATCCACGGACCCTTTGAGAAGCAGATGGGAAAAAGACATAGAGGATGAGATAAGTCCCGATCAGTGGGAAATAATGTGTAAGGCGGCATCCAAAACGTCCATATCTAGCCAATACAAACTTCATGCCATTAAATTACTACACCGGTGGCAGTACGATCCACTTAGGCTCTCTAAAATGTCCAAAACAATGAGTCCAAGATGTTGGAGAAAATGTGGGGGAATAGCCGACTATTGGCACATGTGGTGAAGTTGCCCACACATAAAGGTTTTCTGGGATGAGGTCCTGGGTTGGATCACAGAAATAGATTGTATCCAAAGAGTCGCCGACCTGCACTTGATCCTATTCGGACTGGAGAGGAACGAAGACGATTGTATCAGAATCAAAGGTCTGGTCTAGCCCCCCAACTAATACTAGCAGCTCATGCCTTTCTGGTAATGAAATGGAAATCCACGACTGTCCCGGAGAAAAGCAAGTGGATCAATATAGCTTCTAATATCAATACAATGCAAATGATCACAGACTCCCTGCACAACAGAGCTTCGCAATGCGAGATTCTATGGATGGATTTCAATAATAAACATCTCGCTACGACCTCAAAGTCCCAACCAGACGAACCCCCAGAGATTTAATATAATTTGAAGGAATCAATAGACGACCTAGAAAGACAGCGCAGATCTCTTAACTGAGAGATCATCACATCAGTAGAACTTTGACCACCTTTTCCCACACAAACGAAATATTTGTTACGTGTCTGCTCGACCAATGGGGAGGAGAGTGGTGGGCGAGGGCACTGTTTTTGTTAATTATTACATCCAGAGTATGAAGACACTTTTGACAATGTTAGAAAGTATAACAATACTATGAGCTCTTCTCTCGTAATGTAACCATGAACTAATATATATGTGTTATATAATGAGAACTCTTTTGTTTAAATCAATAAAGTCCAATTAAAAAAAAAAGAGTTGTTTGCAATATTCAATATTTGAACTGGCCACACCTCCAACCAACACCCAGAAAACAGTAAAAGATGAATCCTGGTTCAACAATATTCAAACTGCCATGCAGAACAAAATAAACACCTTCCAGGATAAAATCAACTCTCAATATAATGCCCTGCCCAAAGCCAGCTTGCCCTCTGTTCCAGTCACCATTCCAGACAACAATGACAAAAACCTCTTTTCCTTTACAGAAGTAACCGAGGTAGAAGTCCTGGCCATCATGAAGCACATCAAGCTGTCATTCTGCAAGCAAGATATATGCCCATCTAACCTCATAGAAGATTGTGCAGATTCACTAGCCCCATTTCTTACAGCATTTATCAATGCCCCCTTTGCCTCAGCTATCGACCCCCCCCTCCCTCAAGGAGTCGTGGGTTCGACCACTGCTAAAAAAAAACGTCCTTGACCTGGACTCACCCAATAATTACAGACCTATAACATCTGTGCCATTCTTGCTAAAAATTCTAGATAAAGTCACCTACTTGCAAATCCAACACTTTCTAGAAACCAACAATATCATGGGTAAGGCGCGATCCGGATTCTGTCCACGTCACGGTACCGAGTCAGCACTACTCGACCTTAAGAAGCAATTACAGGAAACAATGGACAAAGGCAAGCCAGCCCTGCTCCTGCTCCTTGATCTGTCTGCAGCCTTCAACCTTGTTGACCATAAGATCGTCTGCAGACACCTTAGGGAGGCCGCAAAGTTCTCCAAGGAAACAACATCCTGGATCTCTTCCTGCCTTAAAGGAAGGGTCATGAGGGTTTTCCCTGATCAGGCCTCTACAGCCCCATCCCTCATCCACTGCGGAGTTCCACAAGGCTCCTGTACCGCGCTGAGCCTCTACAACATTTTCACCCGACCCCTCTTCAATGATCTGGACAATCAGGTCATAGCATTTACAAACTGTGCAGATTATACTCAAGTTCTTCCCCCCCTCTCCGGCTTCCATGAACAAGATGCAGCCTCCCTCAGTGAAACTCATGCCCTCATCCAGGCCTGGATGGCAGCCAACGGTCTGTGTCTCAATGGAGACAAAACAGAAATCCTTCTGGTAGGCCCCAAGGAAGTTCTTAACAAGCTTGACAGTCAATACAGATCCTTCAGCATTGAGAATACCGTAATCACGGCCTCTGCTGCAGTCAAAACTTTGAGAGTTTACCTCGACTGCACCCTTTCAATGACGCATCAGGTCAGCACCATCTCATCATCAGCAGCACTCACTACCAAACTCATAAATGCAGTTAAACCATACCTTTCATCTAAAAACTGCCTTACTACAGCCAGAACCACCATTGGGGCCAAGTTGGATTATTGTAACGTTGTGTTTTTAGGCACCTCTCCCAAAAATCTTAACAGACTGCAAATCACCCAAAATAATGCCCTTAAAGCGGCATTAAGCATTCTCAGAAGGGAGCAGATCTCCCAGGCCAGACGGGAAGTCCACTGGCTCCCTGTTATAGAGTGTATACTCTTTAAGACACTCGCTATCACACATAGATGCCTCTCCCTCACTGCACCCCTGCACCTATCAGAGAGAATTCACTGTGCAACTTCCAATCGACCCAATCTGGTCCAGCACTCCCACAGCTCACTGCCCCTACCTTTAAAAGAGCCAAAGCTGGAGGTGCAAGCTTTACTGTTCTAGCACCCAAAAACTGGAACACTCTACCCCTCTCTCTCAGCAAAGAGACCTCCCTCACAGTGTTCTGAAGAGCTCTGAAAACCAAGCTCTTCAACTAGACCTCCCTCTCAGGCAGTTTCCATGTAAGCCTGGAACATGCCTTCTCACATCTTGTAATTGTCTTCACAATTGTTGTTCTTATCTGTTTTATGTAACACTGTATCAAAGTGAATATTCTTGTAACAGTGCCACGATGCCCCAGGGCTGTATTTGCTCTAAAAAAATCAAATAAATAATAAATAAATAAATACATAGTGTAAGAGTGAAAAAGGACAGAAGTTAGAGCCAATAAGAGGATTAGCTGAGTTTTTCTTTTTTAGAATAGGAATAATCGTTGCTTCTTTGAAGGCTAAAGGAAAGACAGAAGTAGAGAGGCAGATGTTAAAGAAAGAGACAAGAAATGGTACGGCAGAAGTATAGATTTTAGAAATAAGAGCAGATGGAATAGGATCCGCAGGAGCTGCTGTTGGATGAACCTTAGCCAGCAGAAGTAATACATCAGAGTCTGAGACAGAGCGAAGTCAGAAAAGAAAGTCGATGTGTAGCGATCCAACTGGGCATTGCAACACTCTGTGACTACTAAACACTTTTGCCAGTGTTAGACTCTGCCCTGGACACCACACATTCAAGTGGTGCAGGGCTTCATGTATGCCCTTGGCATTCCTGGGCCGCCCAATGGCTCCTCCTCTGGGCATGGCTTATGTATCTGCTTATCACTAGAAGGGAATTGAGACAAGAGACCATTTTCATGCCATTTGTACATTCAGTAACCGCTGGCCCACCATTGAACATGCGAACGTCAGAATGGTGAAATCAAATACATCCAGTTTTTGGATGTCTGAAGAGTCAAGTAGAACATAAGAACAGGAAACAGAGAAGAAATGGTGCACAATAATGGAGCAAGACTAATTTTCAACTTGAGAGCCATACAAGATGGCTTAAATAAGGACAATTACTTCAATGTCTTTTTGGATAACCCATGAACAGCAAGGTTCTAAGTTGAGTGGAATTAATGGTTATAATATGAAAAACAAATTGAGAAACAATATTGAAAAATCTCTGTTTTTACAATACTTCAAATAGCTATGGTTAGTTGAAAACCAGATTTACCCTTAGACCTAAGGGTAATATAGAGTAATAGAAATCGTATCATGAATTAAAAATAATGTTTGAGTATGCCAATTCACATAAAAGGTTGGTAGACAATTCTATGGTTCTCTTTTGCGCAGGCGTGCTGCCTGCTGTGTCGGCAGAGGCCCCATCGAATTTTCTCTAAACCAGTCACAGAGACACTTTGTAATTAGGGTATGGACATTAAAGGAACGTATATTCCAAAGAGGTCTAGAGTAGGCTTCAGATGATTTCAATATATGCCACCCAAACTTAGTAACAGCAATCTGGCTAAACAAGCCGGTAAATGTATTTATATTATGGCACATACAGTTCCATTGGTATAGCAATGTATTTTAGACCACATGAGGAAATCCTTGATCATTATTACTAATTATGTAGTACATATATGTCAACACACATTTATCATCAGCCCATTTCAAGATGGCTTTGAAATTTAGAATGGAAGGTCCTTGTTAATGTGGATATAGATGCGAAAATACATTGCTGAAAGTAACTGGTACGGATCGGGGTTTAAAGAACAAGGTAGAAATGTTCGTGGGAGAAAAGACAGATTACTTTTCCGAAATAACGTTGTCTTTTCTCCCCTGAACATTTCTGACTTGGCCCACATCTCTACCCACACCCCCACTACACCCCCACACCCCTTCTTACCTTGCTGCCGACTCGCTGTGTCCCTTCAACGCCTGTTCCCTTTCACTTCCGTGATCGAGAACTGGAGCCACAGGGTCCTTTCCTATTCTTTGTTTTCCTTTTTTTGGGACAGCTGCTGGGGACACCCTTGCAACCCCCGCTCACAATATAGTGAGCAAGGATGCAGGGGACACCCCCGCATCCCTCAGTACCGAATGCGTGATTTGGTTGAACTTTTCAGCCGTTCAGAATTTTGGAACTGCCAAAATGCAGCCAAATCACACATTCAGACTTTTCAACTCAGTCATTTTGGTCGGTTCCGTCTGGTACAGAGACAATTCTCTATGGAGTTTTAGTCCATCTTTCATTTCCATTATCCATTCAATATAACATGGAGGTTGTTGTCTAGAACGACCCAAACACATGAAAACTGTGGTCTGGACGGAGCACTTTCATGCACACATCCCATGAGATAAGAAACAAACTACAGGACTAGTGTAGTTTCACTTCTTATAAACTTTCATGTATGGATAATACAGAACACATGCGTAACTGACATCTCGCATATGCTTTTCCGATTGAAGTGAAGTACTGCCACACTAATAATTGAGTGGAAATGAAAATTATGAGTCACTACTGTATCGAGATCACAGAACACTGACTGGAATTAAAACGTCAGTTTCTAGTTAATAATCAAGTGGCAATTCATGTTTGGAACAGATTAAGTGACAAACGACAGGTTAATTACGTATTTCTTTAACCATTTATGTTGAACATGCAATAAACTGCTGAGATGTGGAATCGGATTACGTAATAGACTATGGCCCTCATTACGACCCTGGCGGAAAGTGACTGACCGGACCGCCACAGCGTAAATAGCGTTTCCGCCATTGCAAGAAGGAGCAAAGTGCGGCCCATTCCGACCCATCGGGCACGAGCACCACGGCATGGCGGAAGTGCAAAGTCCGCGATGGCGGAAATGACCCCAAAACGGCCCACACCGCCGCCGTACGGCGCCCTAGGTGCAATACCGCCACCCATCACAGCGGACACCGCAGTGTGCGCCTACCGTAAAGTACGGTGACCGGAAATATACGGAAACGGAAGTTAAAACACGGGCCCGGAACGGGAAACAACCCGCCGTACACCTATAAAACCACTAAAACCACACAACCACTAAAATCACCACCCTGAGACACAACCCAACCCGTCATCCACCCTAGCGAAACCAAGAAAAATGGGAAAAGTAGCGAAGAAAGCGTGCGACCGCAAGCGGCAGGTCCACTTCTCCCGTGAGGAACTCACCGTGCTAACAGAGACCCTCCAGGAGAATGCTGCCGTCGTCTTCTCCACGCAAATGACCAGGACGGCACTCGCAAACAAGAAGGCCATATGGGCTCTGGTGGCACAGCGGGTAAGTGCGGTGGGGACCGCACCCCGCACCCCACAGCAATGCCGTAAGTGATGGGACGACCTGCGGATACGCGTCCGCAGCATACTCTCTGCCAACCGCAACATTGCCACAGCCACCGGGGGAGGGTCGGAATCACCAATCAAGCTGACCCCCTGGGAAGAAATCTGTGCCTCCACCATCGGAATGGAGAGCATAGAGGGAGTCGGAGGGATGGAGAAAGGAGTGCAGACATCCGAAGAATCAGGTAGGTGGGCCTAATGAAACAATGCCAAAACCACAAAGTCCATCCATGTGAAGCACCATGTGTCCCCATAGTGCAACAGAAACACATGTCCAGGAGAACGTCCACACACATTGGCCTGATAGCGCACGTTAAAACCCACAATAAATACATAAATAATTAAAAACCCCTAAAACACGCACTACACGTGCAGCAGGCACACCCTAACTGCAGGCTGCCAAACAACTGCACCCTCACTCCACACACAAATGGAAGCACCTCCAAGGCCCCGACCCAAATCACCCTCAGGTACCACCCCAATGCATGTGATACAATGCCATTCCAATTCCCACAGACCCACCAATAACCCTCGCCCTCCTTTACTCCACCACAGGGTCCGATCCAAACGACGAGCTGCAGGACACCCCTACCAGCACACCTGCAAAGAGGGCCAAGACCAACGGCCAAAGACCCTCCACCTCAGCTGCACGCATCAAGACACGGCAGCAGCACAAATCAGGTGGCAGCACACAGGAGGGAACATCAACAGGCACCCCAGCAGCCAGCATGCCCACAACACCACCACCACAGGTCCCCCCAACGGATGCCACAGAAGGCACTGCCTCCGGTGGCAGCAGCACCATAGGTGACACCCCATTGATGGCAGCATGCTCCGACACAGAAGACGGGGATGTCGAAGTCAGATCCATCCATGACCTGTCCCAATCCCCCTGTCTGTTCCATCCCGTACTACATGAGGATACCACGCAGGGGCACCCACAAGACGACGACTGGCCATCCCCCACAAGCCCTGTGGCAGGGCAACATGAGGACAACAGCCCCTCTGTGACACCCCCGCAAATGGCCATGGCCCAGCAGAGGCAACAGTCCCTCGACCAGTTAATCGTGCAACAGCAGCAACTGGCCACGCTCCTCAAGGACCATGCCGATGAATGTGGGGGCACTAAGGCAGACATAGAAACATCAACTGAGACACTCAGGGCAGAAATGGAGAGAGGCACAGAGACACTAAGGGCACAAATGGAGAGTAGCACCGAGAGCCTGAGAGTCCAAATGGAGAGAAGCACCGAGAGCCTGAGGGGGGAACTGCATGCGACGTCCAAAGACGTATGTGGTGAACTTGCCGCAGTGCGCCGTGTGCTCACTGAGCTCTCGCAAACCCTTAGGGACATGCATGGACGTGAGCAGGCAGAGACATCATCCGTTGCAAGTTCCGTCCAGGGCAGCCCCCAACGTAGATCTGGGAGGAACCTGCGCTCCACAGGCAGGCGTGCCCCTGATACCCGCAGAGGGGGCTTGCAATAGCGACTGCCCACGGACGATGAGCATCTTTGGACACTGGTGTTCGGGGGGGAGGTGGGAGGGTGGAGGGGGTGTGTTGGGCTCACTTGGGTGGCGGGTCGATAGGGTGTACAACATGATATCACATATGCCATAAAAAGTGCACGATCAACCAATGAGATGTGTGGACATTGATCTTTGTGTACTAGGCCATCATAGGCGTACAGTCCATATTGTGCATGTCCCAGACACACACAGTGCCACGAGTCCCGTGTCCATGTATCAGCCACCAGGCGTGAGTGCTAGAAGCATACATCAATGAGATGCTGACGAATGTCACGGGCCTCCGGTGCCTCGCAGACTCCTTGAGGTGCTGCCACATCCCCACCCTCATCATGACCATCTTCAGGTGCTTGCAGTTCTGCGTCAGGGGGCATGGGCACATTTCTACGTACGCACATGTTATGTAGCATGACACATGCCATCACCATCTTTGCAACCTTCTCATGGCGGTACAGGAGTGCCCCGCCAGACCTGCTGAGGCAGCGGAAACGTCCCTTCGGTAGGCCGAATGCCTGTTCAATGACTACACGGGTACGTGAGTGGGCATGGTTGTAGTCCTCCTCATGCTGGTCCCGTGGGTTCCGGACTGGTGTGAGGAGCCATCTCTTCAGTGGATATCCAGCATCACCTGTATGTGGACGAGAAACGTATGATGTGGAATGCCATTGCTACGTACGCACACCCCCCCCCGCCCCCTTCCTGCCAGGTCATTGCCGAATCACATACCCCACATCATCATGCATGTAATGAGACTCACCGAGTAGCCAGGATCTGTTCCCTGCGTGTCGCTCCATGTAGCGTGGTATTGTTGAGTTCCTCAAGACCATAGAATCATGGGTTGATCCAGGGAATCTGGCACAACAATGTGTAATGATCCTGTTGGAGTCACACACCATTTGTACATTCAGGGAATGAAATTGTTTTCGGTTGCGGTACTGGGCCTCCATGGCATGTGGGACGACCAATTCCACATGGGTGCAGTCGATGGCACCAATGCAACCCGGTATGCCGCCAAGTGCATGGAATCCCACTTTTGTGTTGGTAATTTCCTGCTCCGAGCGTGGTAGAGAGATGTAGTCGTCTGCGTGCTGCAGGAGGGCATCGAGCACTTGCAATAGTGTCCGTGAGAACAGTGGCTGAGAAATGCCATGCAACTGTCCGACTGTGTGCTGGTAGGTGCCTGTGGCCAGGAAGTGTAGTACAGACACCACCTTCAGTAGGGGTGGGATGGCGGTTGGGCTATCTATCATGCTGACAAGGTCAGCCTGTGTCATGTCCACAATGGCGGCTATGGTGTCCCGGTCCAGACGGTAGAGGGTGTGGATCTGCTCATCAGTGAGGTTGAACGGATGTGCTCGGAGGCGTGGGATTGCGGGCTGCCTGCGTGGTGGTAGTGGCTGTGCTGGCGGCCCTTGCTGGCCCTGCCTTGGCCTCCTCCTCCTCCTGCGTCTCCTCCGTGCGGCCGGTTGTAGTTGGTGTTCGTCTTCTTCTTGGAGTTGGAGTACTTGCAGTGCTATCAGGTCCCCCAGGGCCAACATCGCGAGTCCTGCCGGTAGCATTTCGGTGTGGTTGTGGGAGGAGACTGGCTGTGCAATTTATGTGTTTCCAGGCTGAATGGCCTCCACCTGTGGTGATTCATTCCACCTGTGCAAACTGCTCTCCCCTTTGGCTGAGCACGTCCCGCGCACAACGCTGCAATTCGTGGAATGGCATCTTGCTATTGCAATCTTGTATTTGTACCCGATGGCCGTGTAACATTGGTTGATATGTTCATTCTGTTGTGGTCCCATTGTTTCACATACTATCTGTGCAGTCGCGAACAGAGTTGTGAAGGGTCAGTGGAACGTAGTACTCGAGTAACGGTGGGCCCTCATTCATCACTGTACCGAGTTGCAACGACGGGCGGGGCGTCCCATTCGTGGGTGAAGGCAGTTGCCATTTTCACACACAGCCGCACTCGATGGATTAATTAGTGTTTTCAAACGGCCACAGATGCCTCTTCGACGTGATGTTGCAAATGAGGAATTCGAAGGGCGGCGCTTTCGGTCTTCAGCTAGCGGCGAGGAGATGCCCACAGGTCTGACTGCAAATATAACGTTCTATTGTTCAATGTCCTTGGGACAGGGGCCATGGCGAGAATGCTATGATTGATATGAATAGTATGGGATGCGCAATTGCGTAGTGGACGATAAGGCAGGACGTTCCCAAATACATGTTACTTCACTAGACTGGAATTACGTGCTGGGGCACTGTGGATTTTGCAGGCTGCATAACGCACAGACTCAATGGATATTTCTAATGTTATGTGAGTAAATATTCAGGCGTTTTCATTACGGGATGAGGGAATGATGAATGGATGCATGGGCAGGTGATTTGATACAGTGTTTGCCATGTACAGGGCTTCTTGGGATCTGTCCGCCCCCCCTGCGCTATGTGATGCAGGGCTGCCATAGTGGGACCATCGTCTATCTGGCCTTGTTGAGCCCTCCCTGTCTCGACGCGCCTTCAGACACTTGTGTCCATGCACGTTACCAATCCCATCTGAAGGATTCTGTTTTCACAGGCGCATGCACAGGTACACTCGTTTGTGATGGTGTTTTCACCTCGATATAGATAGTTATGATTCGCAAGTGGTTTTGGGGTGGTGATGATCCTTTGGAGTGGGCTTGCATGCATATGGCTGTGGATCTAGTGTGATCATTGAAGTGAGTTGTTCGAATGTAGTTCTGATGGCCATTCTATTCTGTTTCTTTTCTTTTGGTTGACAGGTATCTCCTCCCCTTTTGCCACTGCCATCTGTATGCCACTCCTGCAGATGGATTTTACTCCCGACACCTGCTGCTTCGTGTTAATCAGTGGAGCAGCATTACGATCTTATGGGACGATCGCCAATGGGCCACATGCCCTTACGCAGTACTGGTGGCTCGGAGCGACATTTCGGCCTTTCAGCTGGACTAGTGCCTCCCCATTGGGACGGCCCTGCGGTTCTGTGCGCTTCCATGTTGCCTTTTCGTACGTGTATGTGGCTCTGTGTACCATGAGGGAACAGGGCGTCACACGAGTAGTGGCTGGTCATTTCTTGCGGATGCAGCCCACAATGGTGAAATGTGTTTTGGAGTTCATGGCCTGATGGCTGTATGGGCTTGGTGATATTGATGTGCATTAAAATTCTATTCTGATATGGGCCGTGTAGCGTTCTTCTTTGCAAGTGATGTGGCATATTCCTATTTGGGGAGCGATGTATTGTGAGGGGATCTGCATTGGGTTCCAGCTTCGGAGTTTTGTTGCGTGGTCCTGTACTGGGCGCGTTTGCCTACGAAGCCCGTGAGGTCAGGGATGGGGGCTGCCAATATGACAGTTTGAATGTTGTCATGCTCAGGGGCGGGGGATTGGGTTTTGTGTGACAGATGCCGGTCAGCCAGGTGGACTGGTGGAATGTTGTGATTTTCTGAATATTGCTGGTCACAGGTGCCTGTGTTTGCGTGCGTTTCTTGGTGGGGGACTGTGGTCATGTCCATTGGGATGGCTTCTGTATTCGTGCCATCTGTGCCCTGCAGCTCCCATTGGCCCCTCTTGAGGTTCATTTGTTCGTTGGCATGCATGGGTGACTTGTGCATTTCACTGGTTGCATTGTGGCTTCGTTGCACCTACGGGGAGTTGTACTTTGTGGGCAGGGAGCGGTGTACGGGCAGTCAGTGGGGCCGTTTACGGTTGATTCGCGATGCCGTACTTCTCACCATGGCGGAATGGTGCATTCCGCCATGCTTGATGGCATTAGGTACATGTCCGCTGGGGTCGGAATTGGCGTACCGTTGCGCCATGGTGGTGTTTACGGTTTGGCATGGCGCGCGCGCGCGTGCTTGGTGCAGTTAGCGTTGGCGTTCACTACGGTGTCGCTAATGGCATCGTACTTTGCGGTGACGGGTCATAGTCGCACCGAGCGCTATTCGATGGCGGTATTGCATTTCCGCCATCGTTTTCCGAATTCCGCCAGGGTCGTAATGAGGGCCTATGAATTAAGGTAAACATAGTTTTTGAGCACTTTATAGATTCGCACTGCTCCATTATTCCAATGCACCTGATGAGAAACTTCACATAAACACCAAGTTATTTCCCAAGTCCAGATAACATTGTGACTGATGTTGGCTTTGCCTTGTGGTGCGTGGGGTTTGGCTGTTAAGGAAGAAGCACAAAAGCACACACTTTGTGTTAAACACCTTAGTAACTACTGGGTGAAGCCTTTGTATAAAATATAATCACAGACCAGTATTGGAAGTTAAAATAGGATGTAGTGCACTGAAGATAGATAAGAGGGAAACAATATTTGAATCATGGAATATGTTCTTTTTGGTAATTGTTTTTTTTTTTCTTCTTTTGTTTCCTTATTGTCTTTTAATTTTCTTTGTGCGCCTCTTGTGTGTGTTTAATGTTCATGGCCCAACGGACAAATTAACACGTTTCAAGATTTTTAATGCACATTTGGGTTTGCTATTCTTTAAACATATTAACCGCACGTGCAATACTAATTCTAATGAAATTGGAGTAACAACTGATGGAAAACGTATGGTTACATGGTAACCACAATCAAATATTTCATAATTGTTGTGCAATGTGTATGAACTTTAGAAGTAACGAGCCCTGACAAAGAGTAATGCTTCAAATGCGTGTTGGCTCATGTTTTGATTGCAGCACTTTGCACAGTTAATAACTGAATTCTTATTTCACAACATGGGACGTTTCTGTCACTTATCATAGTTAGGACGCACTTTCTGTGAAGAGAATAATGTCAAGGAGGACCAGTAGAATAACCCAAAAACAATTTCAGAATGTCTTTGCAGTAGTAGGGTGGACTGAGAAGCATCCCTTCACTTGGACCTGCGACATCTAAGATTAGAGGCACAGGAAGCAAACCTATAATTCTCAGAGCATTTTGTTTTTGATGGTATGGCCATATACAATACCAAATAAAGTATCCCTGTCCATGTGTAAAACGGATATTGCAAGTCACCTCATAGTTTCGTGAGCCTGTAAATGAACTTGCCCTTCAACCTTGTTACTCTATTTGGTCATTGAATTCCTCAGTAACTTACATGTGGTTGATCGTTTTTCATCCTAAGTGTATAAATACATACAGAGGGGACATTTTTATTTTCCTTCGAAGTTAAGGTTATTTTCTATAAAAAGTTGCGTTCTGACTATAATGTGCTTGCCGACATTAAGGCCTGATTCATGGAACTTTTTCCTATGGGATTGCGCAATTATAAAACACTTCCATGAATCAGGCCCTTAGGGTCTACTAAACAGCAAAGATAACCAAACAAAACAAGAAACCAACATGAACACTACACTTAACATAAAACCAAGCCAACATTAAAAATAGTTTTGCAGAAAGCTAAACTCACACTCTATTTGTATTGTTTTATTGTCTCTTTGTGTGTTGATATATTTTGTGTTGAGTTTTTACAGTGATGCTGTATATGAGTATGTGTTTGTACTTGGTATCTTATTGTCAATTGCTTTTCGGTGTGAATTATGGTATGAAGATGTTAGTAAGAGTATTTTTGGTGAGATAGTGATTATGGTAATGGTGACTGCAAATGTTGCAGTTATTTACTATAAGGTGTGAATGTAGCTAAATATTTGAGGAACATTATACGATGTGATTGTGGATGTATTTTCTCAGGTAATTTCGTATAAGGTACGATTATGGGTGTATGTTATCAGGGAATTTAATGTCAGGTGTATGTTATACTTATTTCATTACATGGTAACATAGTTTATTTTTAGGACATCTTACATTGTTATATATTTTGTCGGTGTGCATTGTAAAGCTATATCTGTGTGCTTCTGCATATAGTGGTAAGTTTCAGCAATATTGTTTTAATATGGTATTAATTGTATGCAATATTTGTGTGAATGTTCGTTCTATCTTTTGGTGTGTTTAGTGTTTAATAATGGGTAAACCATTGCAGACACTCCCAACATTTACAGAGAGTAACCTTAAATTGAACATTTGCACTGATTTCCTCATATTTCTAAGGGAGATTATGAAAATAATATAAATCGTGTGTGAATTATGTTACCAAATGTGACAGGATTCACAACATTTTACTTAAGTTCTTATTTGGGGCTGGATTATCTTTAGAGACACAGGGATGGTGCATGCGGTATTGGCTGCATGGCATTGGGGTTGTGTTATGGCAATGTTATGGAAATGTTCTATGGAAATGTCAGCGCAAAGCTAGAACGAGTAGTGAATTTTGTTTCAAATGTTCTTTCATTGTTCTGACGGTGCAGCAGTGCTTTTCATCTTCGTCAAAGCTTCTTGGGATCATTTCTAGAAGGTGAACCTTCTATGCATTTGGAGTAGTCCTGGAATCCTGAAAATGCTAACAATACTGTTTCTTTGTGCATATTTCTTAATGGAAGCCAGCAGCGGGGTGCAGGTACCCGAAAGTACTTTTCTTGTAAATGCTTTTAACAGAAAGTGTGCCTCACAGTTCTGAAATAATTTCAACTTCATTCTGGGCCCCATTAATAGAATATTTGCCCGGTTCAAAGTGAATTTGCACTGCTGAAAAGTGACTTTGCAATGCCGACACATTTGATTCATGGAACCAAAGTGCAATTTTGCCGTGCAAAGTCTAGACAAAGTCCGCGCATAGTCATTTTTGCAGTACACAATGCCCAGACTTTGCACGGCAAAAATACACTTTGCACGGTTCCATGAATCAGGGTTTGCGTCGGCAGTGCAAAGTCACTTTTCGGCAGTGCAAATGCCCTTTGAACTGGGAAAATATTCCATGAATCGACCCTCTATGTCCAGTTTTGGGACTAAGGGCTGTCTTAGATCTCTATGGGCAGTATTAGCAGTATCAGCTTTCTGCATTTATTTTGGCACATTTATCCTGTCAAAAGCGTCTTTGGAAAACAAGCCCCAGACAGTTGAATTTCGCTGTAATATTTGGTGATACAACCACCCACACACAGTTTTGATCTAGTGAAGCATACCTCAAGTCCTAAAAAATTATATTCAATGGAAAGTCACCTGCAAAGAATATACCTCAAAGATGATTAGGCCAGTTTCATGCAAAGGGCAAAGGTTTCTTGCTATTCAAGAGAAGTTATTATTCAATAAGTCAAAAGAACAGATTTTTCACAATGTTAGCATGAAAGGGGCACTGCCCTCACAAATCGTGCTGGAATAAATCAGTGTATACATATTGAAGAACAGCAGACATGAAAATGAGGTGTATTTAATAGAAACATGAATTCTTTGTGAGATCGAGGTGCTTGCTTATCAAAGCCATTTCAGAACCAGGACACAGCGACTTCGCTGCCTTTGACAGTATCATCTTCCTTCTTTCGTCTACCATCGCTGATTTATGAGGTGACTTGCAAGCATAAAATAATAGACATGAAACTGAGGTCTCCTTTTGCCAGCACAGTGGCCCTCATTAGGACTCCGGCGCTAAACCATGGTGCTGTTAGCACCATGGTCCATGCCGGAGTCCGCCATGGAGAAAGGGGGAATTACCACCCCATTCCAAGGTTGGTGGGGCGGTGATTCCCCTTTTCTCCATGGCCCTTCCCCATTCCCATTTTTACCCCATAGGGCTCAATGGGAATGGGGAAGGCGGCAATTACGGTACTGCAAATTGCGGTACCGTAATTGCCATCAAGGTCCCTTTGCGGGTCCCTACTTTAACGGCTGGTCCAGACCAGCCATTAAGTTCGGGAGCCGCAAAGGGACCTCGTAGTAAGGCGTTAAGGGGTTAACGGCGCCGCAGCCTTTTATGGCGCCGTTAACCCCTTAACGCCGGGGTCGTAATGACCCACAGTGCATTCTCACGCTAACAACACTGTGCTAGACTCACTAGCGCAGTAACAAAAACCCATAATGCACATAGGCCAATGCACAAATGGAAGAAAGACAATTTGGGCCCAATTCATGGAATATTTGCATGGTTCAAAGTGACTTTGCACTGCTGAAAAGTGACTTTGCACTGCCGACAAAACCCCTGATTCATGGAACTGTGCATCAAGTATTTTTGCAGTCCAAAGTCAGTGCAAATGGTCATTCTTGCACTACAAAATGAATATGCACTACCTCTGCACTGCAAAACTACACTTTGCAAAATTCATTGATTCAGGGTTTGTGTCGGCAGCGCAAAGTCACTTTTCAGCAGTGCAAAGTGACTTAGAACCTTACAAATATTCCATGAATCGGGCCCTTTCATCTCCAATGCGCAAACCTTTGCTAAACAAAACCCTGCACCCCATTGAAAGCACTGTGCCGATAACACAAAAGACAATGGGCCTCATTAGGACTCCGGCGCTAAACATGGTGCTATTAGCACCATGGTCCATGCCGGAGTCCACCATGGCGGAATGGGGAATTAACACCCCGTTCCGAGGTTGGTGGGGCGGTAATTCCCCATGCCGCCATAGCCCTTCCCGATTCCAATTTTCGCCCCATAGGGCTCAATGGGAATAGGGAAGGCGCTAATTACAGTACCGCAAATTGCGGTACCGTAATTAGCACCAAGGGTCCCATTGAAGTCGGGTCCCGCAAAGGGACCTCGTAATTAGGCGCTAAGTGTTTAACGGCGCCGCAGCCTTTTACGGCGCGTTAAACACTTAGCGCCTAGGTCATAATGAGGTCCAATGTGGTCCATGATTTCCATTGTTTAATTGTATTGTTTTGGAGATGGGTGCATGTCATTATGAGAATGAACCAAGCTCATGCAGCGTGTTCAACATAACATGGAAGGTGATTGTCTTTTGGTTAGATAGAGATATGGATGAAATAACAATTCATATGTAAGGAGCTTCTACTGATCAGTGGAATACATGAATGATGATTTCAGTGGAGTTGGACTAGTGCCTGTACTGTATGATTGCCTTATGTATTGACAAAACGTGTTGCTTTGGTATTGCCACTGAGCATTTTGTTTCACTTTCAAGAGCAATAGAGTTTCATACATTTGACATTTTGTCACTTTTGATCTCCTTGTTTGTGACATCAGAAAATAAAAAATTACATCGAAAGCATTGTTGGTGTTTATCAGAAGAATATTGTTTTTGATGTAAAACAAAATTATTGTTTTTTTGTTGTTTTAGTTTACATATAAATTGTTATTGAAATATTTTTTCTGTTTTTTTGTCAATTTTAGCTGCCACAATGCCCTTACTTCACTTCACGCTGCATATTCCGACTTGTTTGCATTTTATTTCTCTAGAGAGATGGATCTCCAACACAGAGTTTGAAAATAGTTTTCTATACTTGCCTGATTGTTTGCATGGGACTGCGTTGTGTAAGGGGTTTTGTTCTTTGGCTTTTTTTGGTTCTCCTGTGGATGTCTAAGTTGTATGAGTGTGTATTGTGGTGCTGGTAGTGGGCATAAGGACATTTATTTTTAAGAATGGAATGGTGTGGGGGTTGTTTTACGGTTGTTTCTACTGATTATATGGGTGTATGTTGTCTGTGACATGGCGTCTGTGTTTATTAAGGATGTGGATGGGTAGGGACTGTGTTGGTGAGGCTGTCCTTTTACACGGTCACTTACGACAATAGGTATGCCAGAAAGACAAAAGTTGGAGTTGTGCATTTTTTTGTGGATCTGTATGTACTTTATGTTTGTGTTTGTAACACAAATAAAAAAATAAAAACATATACAACCTATCAAATTCAGCATCCTCTGTTGTTATAGCATGTTATTATTTGTACCCACTGGTTATTTTGAACTATGTGTGGGTGTGGTTGTATGTTTTGAGGTCATTTGTTATAAAGTGTAAATTATTCATATTCAGTTACACAATGCAGTGTGTTTTTGAGAAGTTTTGAACCTTTGTTTTACATGTTGTTGACAGATTTTTTTACAATGTAAATACGGGTGGATGTGCATGCTGGGTTCATTATTTTATATATACTAATAATGTTGCTTTTAATGTTGAAAATTATTTGATTTTATGATAAGCCTTAATATTGGTTTTATTTTATGAAATGTTTAGAGTTTAATGATTGGTTAAAACGTAATTTTGGCATTCCATGCTTTTATAGACGTATAGATAGTAACCTTAACCTTTTACATGTGTTTAACAAATAGATTTCTTTCTTCTTTCAAGGGAGGATTGTCTAAATAATGTGAACTACGTGTGAACTGTGTTGCCAAATTGTCTACAGTGTAACTGTGTACTGTAAATCAATTGTATCCTTACTGTTTGTGTGTGCAAGCTATTTTGTGAATGATTCAAGTTCATGCCAGTGGGAAGAACAGATAAAGGAAAACAAAAGAAAGGCTGAAGAATGGACAAAAAGTAATGTGGAGAGGTATGGGAATTAAGCGGTGTGGCCTGAGATGATGCAAAATTAGTGAGATGGAAAAACATGAGGCACTATATCATGAATGAATAGAAAGGAAGTGAGGAGTACATCTTCTTAGTAAGTTAAAATTCCCACTGGATATCCATATCCCCTTGTAAATATTGCCCGAAGCGCTTATCACCCTTGCAGAGACACCACAGAAAAAAGTCTTGTCAAGCAGATATGAGAGGACCAAGAGACAACTAGTTGGTGGAAGCTAGCACAATCCCAACGGAGCAAACTTCCAGATCTCCCCAGTAGATCAGCGTTTAAAGAATGGAGGAACTCCACTGAGCCAGACGAGGAAGAATAAGAAAATGAGGTCAGCCTATCAGATGAAGAACACTGTCCCAAACCTATAAGACTGTTGCCAAACCTCATAGATGATTAGATGAAAGCCCTGGTGGAATGCCAACTGGTCATGAGTTGCCAACATCAGGAGACCTATTGCGTCACAGGGGGTTATTACAGAGGGGTGACAACAACCGGCCCTACCACCTGCTGGTCTGCAGAGGTTGAGCAGAAGAGAAAATCAGCGGTCTGCTTCATAAACTTTGGAAAGGTAGCCAAGACCATTGGATGGCACAGAGACCATTGGGCCTGATATGTCACCCCATCGCCAACAGGTGAAATCCATCAGGTCTTTCAAGCTCTCAATTTAGATGACCAGACATCTTATTATTACAAAACAAAAAAAATGCATTCTTGAAAGACGTGTGCAAGACTGAAAGGGCTACCAAATATGTCTTGGACGCATAAAGTTGAGACAGAGGGAAACACCATGACAGATGATTTCTAGAGTAAGAGACTTATGTAATGAATGGCTGACCAACACAATTTTTGAAGTGGTTAAAGAAATTTTGGACATGCAACAAATTATCAACTCATTACTCCCTTACTAACAAAAGGTCATCTGGCAGCTACATGAGCCGACACTCTACACAACAATTTAAACTGCCAACACACTGCAATGAGCCATGTATTCCAGGTAAGCCCTTGCAGGCGCCAAGAAACTCAGCTCTCGAAAATGGTCTTACAGGAAGGGAAGAAAGTTTCGATGTAACTAGGCCTGGTTCTACCATCCCAAGCATTGATTGCAAAACAAGAACATCTATTGCATTAGTCTGGCATTGACCCGTTCCTACATTGTGTTCAGAAATACTAAAATGTTATGCCTGCAGAAAACCTGGATACCCTGCCTGGGTATGTTATGTTATGTCCCTTGACATTCATATTGCACTCTATATATCATTGGTAGGATCTCAAAGCGCTGATATGTTGAACGCCCTCAGGAACCGCAGTTCAGGTCAGTAGAGAGAGGTGGTGTCTTAGGGTGCGTGGGTGCGTATGTCCAGATAAACCCAAGGAAGAGCCAATGGACTATGGGATTCTCACCTCAGCAGCACCATCAGCTATAGAGGAGGAGGCCAATGCAGACTGGACTGAATAACCCAGGGATCAACAATACATCACCAACATTTCTCCTGAGGAAGAGGTAAGGGCTCAGCTGAGTCATTGAATGGTTTATACTATCAGTGAAGCACACTGTAAATTCCACAGCCCAGTAACAGTTCGGGGAGTCAGCCATCGCTCTACGAGACTCTGGGAGAAAGATAACTGCTTTTTTAGAGGCCATGGTCACCAATAAAGAGCTGGACCCATGAGCCCTGTCTCAGATCATCTGTGTCCATGAAGACATAGATCTCTACTCCCAGGCCACCATTAGTATCGAAGTCCTGCACAAAGAATTCATAGTGCCAATAACAGTGATGCTGGGACTCAAAGAGGCAGTTTATCTGGGTAGGGATTTACCTGTAATTGACCAGAGCCTGCTGGAAGAACAGAAACAAAAATCCCCTTTCTACTTCTGGACAGTGGCAGTTAGTTGTTTGGCCAAGGAGGACTTAGAGGACAGGTTGGAGATGTTTGATGTCAAGAAAGCATTGCTCAGAGCAGGCTGCCATTGTCAAAGGTCAGTGGACCTGTTCGAGGAAACAGAGTAGGACTTATCCCCCTTTTTTATATTTACCTGATTGTGACACCTCTCAGTAAGGAATGATCAGTGCCAGTAACCAGTGGGGAAGCACCAATGGGAGAAGGAAGGGAAGAATACAAACTGTAAAGGAAACAGGAAGGTGTGGAGGTGGAAGATCAAGAGACCAGAAGGAGTGTGGGCAGTGTGGAGGAGCTTGCAGGCCATTTTTAGAAAAGACAAGGAATTGGCTGGTGAAAACAATTGGTACTATGCTGTGACTGCATGCAACTGTGTAAGTGAGAGTGGTAGTAAAAAGTTAGGGAGAGAGTGACAGGGTGACTGAGGGAGTGAAAGGAGGGTGACTGGGTAATATTGTTGAGGAAGCAATAGAGGGAGAAGTGGTAGTTGTGTGGACGGAGAGTAGTGGTAGTAGTAGTCATGAGATAGAGGTAATAGTTCAGAGGAGGGGGCAGTAATAATAGTGTTGAAGGATGAGTAGATGTAGGCTGGAGAGGAGAAGTTAGTAGGAAACAAGATGGAAGGGTGTTGAGAGACCTTAGAGAGAGGAACCTCTGTGGGACCAGGAAAATAAATCAGAGAGAGATAGGAGAGACAGCAGGTGGAGAAGGAAGGAGGAGGGTTGGAGGCAAAAGGGAACATGACAAAGAGACATAGTGAGAGGAACTGCTGAGTATAGAAGGACGAGAGAGGATGATGATAGTGGTGTCTGAATGACATGATCCTTAAACCATTTCTTGGGGACCTTGTTGGGTTGAACTCTAGAATGTTCCCTGATGGAGACTAGATAGATAAAGCATTTGCCTTTAGCCCATCATCAAAAGCTAGACATTTTGTAGATCAACAGTCACTAAAACCAATCCAGGTTTACATGATGTCTAGGTTAGGGTGAGACTGCTATTCTCTATGTTGGATGGAAAAGGTGAGACACTAGACCCATTCAAAATCAGAATAAAGAACCGGGAATGTCATTTGGCAGTTGGTGTTTTTTGAGGCAATAATTAATGTATAAATTATATGGACACCAGTCTCAAAACTTATGAAGAAGAGATAAAACAGAGAAAACAGTGTACATTTTTTAGGGATGGAGAAGATTATGAACAAGGACGAGTATACACCTTTGCCCGTAGTTTTGATCACCTGAGAATACAAACTAAGTCTGTATCCACAATGTCATCAAAGAACAATGAAAGTACAGTTAGTGAAGACCCATCTACCTCAGAGTCGGACATTATGGGTAGTGAAAATTAGGAGCCTACAATATGTTTACATGTTTTAGAGGAGATGTGCCTACGCTGTCAGGATGGAACGGCCAGCAAACAATCAAGAGGGGTAAATTACACTTGTGGACAAGGAAGAGGAGGCCGAAGAAAAGGAGGAGGGGGTATAGGGGCAGGAAATGCAACCAACAAAACCTCACAGAGGTCTCTGCACTCTAGGAAGTAGACACCAAACTGATTAAAGACAGAATGAAAATGAGAGTGAGAAACGTATCTGATCATATACTAACTGATGATCAACACAAATTGCTTAGTCTTGGACTAAATTTCGTCCCCACTGCAAACTATTATTATGTTTAAGCACGTATCAATTTTGATCATTACATACGAAACATAAAGTTAAAAAGGTTTGATGCATCAAATACCTACTCAAAACCTCCTACTACTGTAAAAGAAGGTTAGCCTGATGTTACTATTGGAGATTTGGGCACATTATCATCCTTATTACACCTTAAAAGGGTGGTTATGTGACTTCAGAAAATATCCATTATTTTTGAAGAGATGAGAATAAATGTAGAATTGCACAAAAAAAAGCAAACTAAAATCCAAATCAAAGTTCAATCCATCTTTAATGTCCGGCAACATTATTGAAGCCTTCCAAAATTTGGTCATAAAAGATCTTAAAGCCATCAGGAAAAGTGACAAGAAGAACTATAGAGACAATCTTCGGACAGGACAAAATATTGTGATCATGAATAATTGTGATTACATTCGGGAGGCAGGAAGACAATTGAATGACAAAATATGTTACGAGAAACTAGTCTGTAATCCGATGAGAGAACTTGAAAATAAGGTTCAGACATTTATACTCGATTGGGAAAATAAGTGAATTTTTGAAGAAGAAGACGGTACATTACTTTTCAAACCTCATTCCACAATTCCCACTATATATTTCCTCCCAAAATTGAAATAAAATATGAATAGGCCTCCCGGTAGACCTATTGTGACTTCAGTGGGCTCCTTACTTGAGAACATGTCCAAAAACCTTGATGAGGTGTTGTTTCCATTTGTTTCTTCTTTACAATCTCATTTGAGGGACACTAATAGATGTTACCATGGGACCCTGAATACATCTTGGCCACGATGGATGTGGTATCATTGTATACATCGATACAATACAGGTCTGGAGTAAAAGCCTGCAAGCATTTCCTCAACACACAGTCGCTCAACTATCTGCGACATACTGAAATACTTCTGGCTATGATTATGTTGAGCCTTACAAACAATGGGGGTAATTCATAGAATTCAGCGCACAAGTGGCGCACGCGGCTGGCGCACAGTGTGCGCGTGCGAATCCCTGCGCCAGCCGCGTGCGCTAAAATCCATTTCCGCGCACAGCGTATTCATGGATTCCAGCCACCAAAACCAGCCGTGGCGCACAGTGGCGCAGCGACCCTGCAGCAGCGGCAGTTACGCCCCCAAGAACGCCTCTTGCGCAGGGAAAAGCCATCAATATACCCAATCCAGCGCAAAGGGCTGCGCTAACCCTGTACCAGCACAGCAAGCGGGCTACGTGTATCACTGGGGTGCGCGGGAAGTACCTCACTCGATTGGCCCTGTGCGAGCAGGGTACGCATATTTCAGGGGTGCGCGGGAAGTTCCACATGCGATTTCCGTAGGGTACGCGTATCTCAGGGGTGCGCGGGAATTTCCACATGCGATTGGGCCCGTGCGAGCAGGGTACGCGTATCTCAGGGGTGCGCAGGAAGTGCCACACGCGATTTGAGCAGGGTACGTGTATTTCAGGGGTGCGCGGGAATTTTCACACGCGATTGGGGGTACGCGTATCTCAGGGGTGCGCACGAAGTGCCACACACGATTTCAGCAGGGTACGTGTATTTCAGGGGTGCGCGGGAATTTCCACACGTGATTGGGGGTACGCGTATCTCAGGGGTGCGCGGGAAGTGCCACACGCGATTCCCGCAGGGTACGCGTATCTCAGGGGTGCGCGGGAATTTCCACATGCGATTGGGCCCATGCGAGCAGGGTACGCGTATCTCAGGGGTGCGCAGGAAGTGCCACACGCAATTTCAGCAGGGTACGTGTATTCCAGGGGTGCGCGGGAAGTTCCACACGCGATTCCATCAGGGTACGTGTATTACAGGGGTGCGCGGGGAGCACCACACGTGAATTGCACGTGTGGGTCCTCCCAGGTGTTCCCTCTACACCCTCCACGGCCCCTGCAGGTGGCTCACACCACAGGGGCCTACCCTGCACATGTCCTGCAGGCACACCATCCACCATGGCCATGACCCCCAGCCAACCCACATGTCAACTTGCACTACTGCCCACCAACGCATGTCCCCCTGCACCCCCAGTCACCAGGGGCACCCTCCACCAGGCCCCACCCATGTCTTTCAGCACCCCACCCCCCAGCAGTGCAGGGGCACCCACCACCAGGCCCCCACCACCCCCACCCCCCAGCCACCAGGGGCACACACCACCAGGCCCCCACCCATGTCTCCCAGCACCCCCACCCCCACCCCCCAGCAGTGCAGGGGCAGCCTCCACCAGGCCCCCACCCATGTCCAACTCATGTCTCCCACCACCCCCACCCCCCAGCACTGTGGGGCACCTGCCAGCAGGCCCCCACCCATGTCAAACTCATGTTCCCCACCACCCCCACCCCCAGCACTGTGGGGCACCTGCCAGAAGGCCCCCACCCATGTCCAACGCATGTTCCCCACCACCCCCACCCCCCAGCAGTGCAGGGGCAGCCACCACCAGGCCCCCACCCATGTTTCCCAGCACCCCCACCCCCCAGCCACCAGGGGAAGCCTCCACCAGGCCCCCACCCATGTCTCCCAACACCCCCACCCCCCCAGTCACCAGGGGCAGCCTCCACCAGGCCCCCACCCATGTCTCCCACCACCCCCACCCCCCCAGTCACCAGGGGCAGCCTCCACCAGGCCCCCACCCATGTCTCCCAGCACCCTCGACCCCCCAGTCACCAGGGGCAGCCTCCACCAGGCCCCCACCCATGTCTCCCACCACCCCCACCCCCCCAGTCACCAGGGGCAGCCTCCACCAGGCCCCCACCCATGTCTCCCACCACCCCCACCCCCCAGCAGTGCAGGGGCAGCCTCCACCAGGCCCCCACACATGTCTCACACCACCCCCACCCCCCAGCCACCAGGGGCAGCCTCCACCAGGCCCCCACCCATGTCTCCCACCACCCCCACCCCCCAGCACTGTGGGGCACCTGCCAGCAGGCCCCCACCCATGTCCAACTCATGTTCCCCACCACCCCCATCCCCCAGCACTGTGGGGCACCTGCCAGCAGGCCCCCACCCATGTCTCCCACCACCCCCACCCCCCAGCAGTGCAGGGGTACCCACCACCAGGCCCCCACCCATGTCTCAAACCACCCCCACCCCCCAGCACTGTGGGGCACCTGCCAGCAGGTCCCACCCATGTCCAACGCATGTTCCCCACCACCCCCACCCCCCAGCAGTGCAGGGGCACCCACCACCAGGCCCCCACCCATGTCTCCCACCACCCCCACCCCCCAGCAGTGCAGGGGCACCCACCACCAGGCCCCCACCCATGTCTCCCACCACCCCCACCCCCCAGCACTGTGGGGCACCTGCCAGCAGGCCCCCACCCATGTCCAACTCATGTTCCCCACCACCCCCAGCACTGTGGGGCACCTGCCAGCAGGCCCCCACCCATGTCTCCCACCACCCCCACCCCCCAGCAGTGCAGGGGCACCCACCACCAGGCCCCCACCCATGTCTCCCACCACCCCCACCCCCCAGCACTGTGGGGCACCTTCCAGCAGGCCCCACCCATGTCCAACGCATGTTCCCCACCACCCCCACCCCCCAGCAGTGCAGGGGCAGCCACCACCAGGCCCCCACCAATGTCTCCCAGCACCCCCACCCCCCAGTCACCAGGGGCAGCCTCCACCAGGCCCCCACCCATGTCTCCCACCACCCCCAACCCCAGCAGTGCAGGGGCAGCCTCCACCAGGCCCCCACCCATGTCTCCCACCACCCCCACCCCCCAGCAGTGCAGGGGCAGCCTCCACCAGGCCCCCACCCATGTCTCACACCACCCCCACCCCCCAGCACTGTGGGGCACCTGCCAGCAGGCCCCCACCCATGTCCAACTCATGTCTCCCACCCCCCCACCCCCCAGCACTGTGGGGCACCTGCCAGCAGGCCCCACCCATGTCCAACGCATGTTCCCCACCACCCCCACCCCCCAGCAGTGCAGGGGCAGCCTCCACCAGGCCCCCACCCATGTCTCACACCACCCCCACCCCCCAGCACTGTGGGGCACCTGCCAGCAGGCCCCCACCCATGTCCAACTCATGTCTTCCACCACCCCCACCCCCCAGCACTGTGGGGCACCTGCCAGCAGGCCCCCACCGATGTCCAACTCATGTTCCCCACCACCCCCACCCCCAGCACTGTGGGGCACCTGCCAGCAGGCCCCCACCCATGTCTCCCACCACCCCCACCCCCCAGCAGTGCAGGGGCACCCACCACCAGGCCCCCACCCATGTCTCCCAACACCCCCACCCCCCAGCACTGTGGGGCACCTGCCAGCAGGCCCCACCCATGTCCAACGCATGTTCCCCACCACCCCCACCCCCCAGCAGTTCAGGGGCAGCCACCACCAGGCCCCAACCCATGTCTCCCAGCACCTCCACCCCCCCAGTCACCAGGGGCAGCCTCCACCAGGCCCCCACCCATGTCTCCCACCACCCCCACCCCCCAGCAGTGCAGGGGCAGCCTCCACCAGGCCCCCACCCATGTCTCCCACCACCCCCACCCCCCAGCAGTGCAGGGGCACCCACCACCAGGCCCCCACCCATGTTCCCCACCACCTCCTCCACCCCCAGCACTGTGGGGCCCCCACCCATGTCGACCACCACCCACACCCCCAGCAGTGCAGGGGCACCCACCACCAGGCCCCCACCCATGTCTCCCACCACCCCCACCCCCCAGCACTGTGGGGCACCTGCCAGCAGGCCCCCACCCATGTCCAACTCATGTCTCCCACCACCCCCACCCCCCAGCACTGTGGGGCACCTGCCAGCAGGCCCCACCCATGTCCAACGCATGTTCCCCACCACCCCCACCCCCCAGCAGTGCAGAGGCAGCCACCACCAGGCCCCCACCCATGTCTCCCAGCACCCCCACACCCCCGGTCACCAGGGGCAGCCTCCACCAGGCCCCCACCCATGTCTCCCACCACCCCCACCCCCCAGCAGTGCAGGGGCAGCCTCCACCAGGCCCCCACCCATGTCTCCCACCACCCCCACCCCCCAGCAGTGCAGGGGCAGCCTCCACCAGGCCCCCACCCATGTCTCCCACCACCCCCACCCCCCAGCACTGTGGGGCACCTGCCAGCAGGCCCCCACCCATGTCCAACTCATGTCTTCCACCACCCCCACCCCCCAGCACTGTGGGGCACCTGCCAGCAGGCCCCCACCCATGTCCAACTCATGTTCCCCACCACCCCCACCCCCAGCACTGTGGGGCACCTGCCAGCAGGCCCCCACCCATGTCTCCCACCACCCCCACCACCAAGCAGTGCAGGGGCACCCACCACCAGGCCCCCACCCATGTCTCCTACCACCCCCACCCCCCAGCACTGTGGGGCACCTGCCAGCAGGCCCCACCCATGTCCAACGCATGTTCCCCACCACCCCCACCCCCCAGCAGTTCAGGGGCAGCCACCACCAGGCCCCCACCCATGTCTCCCAGCACCTCCACCCCCCCAGTCACCAGGGGCAGCCTCCACCAGGCCCCCACCCATGTCTCCCACCACCCCCACCCCCCAGCAGTGCAGGGGCAGCCTCCACCAGGCCCCCACCCATGTCTCTCACCACCCCCACCTCCCAGCAGTGCAGGGGCAGCCTCCACCAGGCCCCCACCCATGTCTCACACCACCCCCACCTCCCAGCACTGTGGGGCACCTGCCAGCAGGCCCCCACCCATGTCCAACTCATGTCTCCCACCCCCCCCACCCCCCAGCACTGTGGGGCACCTGCCAGCAGGCCTCCACCCATGTCCAACGCATGTTCCCCACCACCCCCACCCCCCAGCAGTGCAGGGGCAGCCACCACCAGGCCCCCACCCATGTCTCCCAGCACCCCCACCCCCAGCCACCAGGGGCAGCCTCCACCAGGCCCCCACCCATGTCTCCCAGCACCCCCACCCCCCAGTCACCAGGGGCAGCCTCCACCAGGCCCCACCCATGTCTCCCACCACCCCCACCCCCCAGCAGTGCAGGGGCAGCCTCCACCAGGCCCCCACCCATGTCTCCCACCACCCCCACCCCCCAGCAGTGCAGGGGCAGCCTCCACCAGGCCCCCACCCATGTCTCACACCACCCCCACCCCCCAGCACTGTGGGGCACCTGTCAGCAGGCCCCCACCCATGTCCAACTCATGTTCCCCACCACCCCCACCCCCCAGCACTGTGGGGCACCTGCCAGCAGGCCCCCACCCATGTCCAACTCATGTTCCCCACCACACCCACCCCCCAGCACTGTGGGGCACCTGCCAGCAGGCCCCCACCCATGTGCAACTCATGTTCCCCAGCCAACATGTCATCACAATCTAGATCCCTGGTCCCTATGGTCAGCCTCCAAATGCAAAACACCCACCCGAGTATTGCATCCACCCACTCATAATTTGCAATTACATCACAGAACACCAATTGCAAGTTCCGAAACAAACACATTTCCCTCACATACACCCAATGGGTGTCAGTGAATCTCAAAACACATATCATGAAATGCATGAAACCAATGAGATACCACACATTGAAGTTCACCAAAAAAATATGTATTAAAGGAAACATAAATAGAATAAAAAATGAAGAAACAGAAATGTGAATGTACAAAAATGAAAAGAAGCATGTCCGTTAAAAAAAGCAAAACCAAAAATAAAATTCCAAAGTAATGTTGTCCAAAGTCAATGTCCACAAAACAAAATCCAATGGGAAATAAAAAAGAAAGCCATTGCTCCATGGTTAAAAAGTGAAAAAAAATACAATCCAACTGTGAACTATGTACATGGGAACAAGCCAGGGTCCATTATCCCAACAAAATAAAGGAAACCTATCTAACTACACTAACTAATAAAATAAACTATATACAAAAATGTGGCCAATGTCCGAAAGGTCAAAATAAAATAAAAACAAAAATGAAACCTAACACTACCTACATAACTATGTACAAGGGCAGCGGGCTAGTTTCACGGCTCACTTGTGGATGTCCCGGGCCAGGGCATCATCGAACTCCTCCTCAATGTCCCGGAGTCGGTCCTCCTCCATGGCCCCGAGGGTCCGCAGGGCCGTCGACGTCTCCACCTCCAAACCCCTGCGGATTGCCTCGAGGCACTCGGCCCGCCTCAGGGCCCTCTGCATGGAGTTCTCCGCCCTGACCATTGTAAGCCGTGCCTCTTCCACCCGCTGCCGCTCCGCATCTATGGCGTGGCCCAACCGCTGCCACACGGAAGACACTCTCTGTCCTGGGTCCTCCTGCCCTCCGGCCGATGCCTGCCCCTCCGATGTTGAAGGCCCCGAGCCTTCATGGCTCCCACCACGTTGCTGCTGCTGCTGTGCCTCTGCCCATGCACTGCCTCCTGCTGCCTGCACATCCTCTGCCGGCTGGGGTACAGTCGTAGATGTGGCCACGCCTGCTGGACGTCCGACTCCCGACTGTGGCAGGGATGCCTCCTCCACCAGCCTGGCCGCACCGTCAGAGGCAGCTCCACAGGGCACCCAGGTGGGAAGATGGCACAGAGGACGACTGGCGCGTAGGGGGTCCAGTTGAGGAGGGGGTCGTAGCAAGCCCCATCAGACGGAGGAATCCGGCCTGTGTGACCTGTCCCAGCAGGCTGACGTGGTCAACGAGCCATTCGAGATGACGTGCAGTCTCTTCATGAAAAGACTGCAGGTCACCTCGCATGGCCCGTTGACGCAACGCCACACCAGCCAGGACAGGCTCAACCCGGACCTGGATAGCCACGTCCGCAGGCAGAGGAAGGCCAGTTGACGTGAGCTCATCCCCTGCCTGAAAACGGGTCTGGACGTAGGCATCCCTGCTGGTGCAAGATGATGCAGGGACAGGATCAGGGACAGGATTGCACACAGGCACCTCCGCGGCGGCCTGTGCTGCCTCCTGTCCCTGGTCCTGCACTGCACCACTAGCACCAGTGGGATCCCCACCTCCAGACCCCGTCTCTGGTGCTTGCACGGCCTCCTCCTCCACCAAACCCCCCACCAACCTGGATGACTCCGTGCCATCTTCCCCTGTTGGGCCCTGTGGGGTCCCAGCTGCCCCTTCTGCTGCCGAGGAATCCAACTTTAACCTCCGCCTCTTGGACCTCCCCCCGGCAGCTGCGGCCTGGGACGCGGCACCGGACTCCTCACTCCCCGACGAGATGACAACATGGGAGGGGAGCCGGGCCTTGTGTCTCCGGCTGGCGGTGGGATCCCCGCCGCTGTGCTCCACAGCACCTTCTCCGCCCTCTTCATCAGTTGACGCTGCAGACAGGGAGAAACAAAACACAGGCATCAGGGCACCGTACAATGGACACATACACACATGACAGTTGTACATGAGTGGCATTGGCAAACCTCAGACATGTCATCACAATCCCCAACACACATGTCATTACAACTCGCACACATGAGCCATACCACAGCCATATCGCAACTGCCACCACCATCCATACAGATACAAAAGCATGAGCAGCCAAAGGTGAGCCAGACATCACATGCAACACAGGAAGTGCACCACACATGTACACACACCACACACACCACCACACTTGCATGCATGTGTACACCTCTGCCAAGTGTCGCAGTGTTCAGACGGGCATCCATGTCACATCTGCCAATCAGGCTTCCACATACCGCTGTCACATGCATCCATGTTGCATCACTGTTGCACTCTTGTCAAATACACACACATGCACATGTACACAGTGCTGATACATGCAGCCAAAAACAACATACATGCGTGACATCACGGACATGTCTACTTACATACACATTCATCCAAACATGTGTGCCCACACAACTGCATTTGGCATGCAAGCCTACACACACAAGCACCATCCATGTCTCACACATTACAGCCCTCGCATGTGTCAGCCCCACGGCCCTGTACACCCCCACCCATACTCGACCCCATACAAACAGATGTGCAACCTGCACACTACTGAATAATCACCACACGCACTGCTCACAATCAGGATGCATGTACACTCACCGCTCGACTCCAGACGGGTCTGCTTCTCAAGGACCTGGACGTGGAGCGCTGGGGATATGCGTTCCAGGACCCTCATCTGTTCTTCCGACATGTGGCCCCGGCGCCCCTTGGCATCCGCTGCCTTCAAGAGGCGCCGGGCCTTGTTCAGGGTCCTGGACCTGAAGTCCTCACAGCGCTTCTTGACATGTTGTAAGTCGCGGACTGCCACCCCCTCCGCGTTGATGGCAGTCACGATGTCAGTCCAGGTCCGAGTCCGTCCTTCCTTGTCAGCGCGGGAACGTCCGAAGAGGGCATCATACTGCCCCAGGACTTGCTCCACCAGGACACCAACTTCGGTGGCACTGAAGCTGGTGCCCCTCTGCCTCTCTGGCCAGGGGTTGTCAGTGGTCCCAGATGGTGTTTGCCCCGACATGACAACCCCAGAGGCAGGAGTGGGTGGGCAACTGGGTCCTGGGGCTGGGCTGTGGAGCGATGGAATCCCAGTCGGGAGTCTTCGGTTCCAGCAGGGGTGGTCACAGCAACAGCACCCCTGGCTGATGTGCAGGCAGCAAATGGCAGGGCACGTGGGCAGCAGGCAGTCAGGCAGCAGCAGATGGCAGGTGGGAGCATGCTCGGGGCTCTGGGGGGCAGTAGTTCGGCCTTCTGGGCAGGAGCGTGGTCTTCCGTGTGCTTACGCGTGGCCAGCTTGATACGGAGTGATTTGGCACGTGAAAAATCTCCACGTCAGCGTGTAATTCGAGGAAAGGCCCTTAGCGCGTAAGCGCGTCTGCACGCATACGCATTTTCATTGGACAGAAGGCCCCTCAAGCGCAAGCGCCCCTGTGACGTGACGCGTACAGACGTGCATGGGCATTTCAGCGCGCGTGAAAAACTGCACGGCCGCGTGTAATACGAGGAAAGGGCCCATGCGCGTAAGCGCGCGTGGAAAACTGCACGTCCGCGTGTAATACGAGGAAAGGGCCCATGCGCGTAAGCGTGCGTGGAAAACTGCATGTCCGCGTGTAATACAAGGAAAGGGCCCATGCACGTAAGCGCGCGTGAAAAACTGCACGTCCGCATGTAATACGAGGAAAGGGCCCATGCGCGTAAGTGACGTGACGCGCGCGTGCCTTTCCCTCAGCACGGGTTAAAGGTGAGCGGGCCCAGCAGTTAGCTGTACGTGCCTTTCGTGGAGACCGAGGTGTGTTGCTGCTTCCTGTTGTTTCGCGCGCCATCACAACTTCACAGCTATCAAGGACGTATCTCTTCTTTTGGCGGGGGTATTGGCTACGCGTGTTTTTCTGCATCGCGCTAGTCAGACGGTGAGTCGCACACGCTCTTTTTCCCACTGCGGGTGCCCCTGTGTATCGCACCCATTTTCGATGTCATAGTAGCCTGCGTGTCCCACGCGTACGCGTTATTCGTGTTACTGGGTGCCACCGCGTACTGCGGGAGGTTGAATCCACGCACGTAGGCTGCAGGTTTGCGTGCACGGTTTTACTGCAGTTTTGGGGTGCCTGAGCATTGCATGACCCGTCACCACATCACCGGGGTCACATACAGCCTTGCAGCTGCAGGGGGGCTGTTAACATCTTGCTTCCCACCCCCTTCACCCCAATTGCCCAGGTCAATTGTGGTGTACACCTCCCATTGGCACCACTCCATCTGTGCCAGCACTACTACATCTGTGCCATGGTTGGGAGGCCAACAAAGGTGAGGGGCGCCTCAGCAGGGCGTACTCCTCGTGGCGGGCGTGGTCGGGGACGTGGCCGTGGTGACCAGGGAGTAGGGGGACTCCAGGGTGTCCAGGGCAGCCACAGGGGTGCACCACTTGAGCACAATGTTGTGCCATGTGTCGGTGCAGCCATGCCACCACCCCCTGTGGTTCCGGGGGATGCAGCTCCTGCATCTGGCACTGGCACCCATATGACCCGGCAGTCCATTCCATCGACTGCCACGGGCCCAAGGGTAGTGGTAGCTGCAGGTGCAGCTGTGAACACCGCCACCCAGGCTCAGGGTCTGCCAGCGCAGGCTGCGTTGGCACTTGAAGAGCCCTTGGTAGATCTCCAACAGGCCAGGGGGGAAACCATAGGGGCAGGCCGGGCTGCTCAGACCAAGACACGTGTCCCTGGGGCAGTCATGTCATCTGCTGCCCCGAACAGCCGGGTGTTGGCAAGTGCAGGGGCAGATGCACCCAACAGCACCCCGGTTGTGAGTCTGCCAACCAGGACCGTTGCGGTCAATGACCCTGCCACAGCTGATGTTGCTGCGCAGGGTCCATTAGTGGGCACCCAGCTGCCACTGACACAAGTCAGGCCTTTGGTCATCCCTCCACCTGCCACTCCCTTGGCTCAATCATACTGGTCAGGGCGGCATTAGCCAGCCAGGGTCTGCGCCACAGTCCAAGAGGAGGAAGGTTGCACCTGCAGCACAGGCTGGGACCCCACACACAGCCACGACCTCCTGCACATCGAGGAAGAAGCCTTTCTGTAAGCAGGAACTGGACTTCCTCGTGGACTACGTGCGGGGCCACAGCCGTGACATGCTAGTGGGTGCCAATAGTCAGACTACGGCTGCCCAACGTGATACCCACTGGAAGCATGTTGGGGAACATGTCAGTTCATTCGGCCATGAGGTGCGCACGGCGCAGGAGTGCAAAAAGCGTTGGAATGTCATCAAGCGCAGCACTAAGGCCAAGCGTGCCTCAAATTACAACTTGACTCTGGTGACTGGCGGTGGGCCTGCACCAGAGGAGGAAGAACTCACTCCGCATGAGTCTCTCGTTGCGGAGTTCATACCACCTGAATTGGTCGAAGGAGTGGGAGAGATGCTGGACTTTGATGCCCTGTCCAGTGAGTGTTGATGCGTGTTTGTTGAGGACGTGTGTGTTTCACTTGTGGGATGTGTTGTGCATGATTGCTGCTACATGTGATGTGTACATGGTTCTGATGTGTAAGTAATGCAATGCTACCGTCATGCATGTCTCCTCTGCCTGCATGCAGGACTCCATGTAGACATGCTCCCTTGCCCCTCCTCCGCCACTCTGCACCCCAGTTCCACCTTTGCACTGGTCTGCTTCAATCTTGCCAATGTGTACTTTCTTGTTCATGTGTCCTGTGTAGATGCTAACGTCCAGCGTAGAATCTGCCAGACATATGCCGTGTGGTACAGCCTTAGTACTCGATGCAGGGTATCTCACTTGTACTGTGCATGGGTCAGATGTCCCGCAGGGACATGAGTGCCCATTCATGCTCTATGTGCATTGCACGCATGCCCCTATGTGTCCTTGACTGGATGATCACTGTAATATAAGTCCTTGGTTACATACATTGCCTGCCATCTCATCAGCCTTCCCATGTCAACTGTGGCTCAGTCCTGCGTTGCACACATGTTTAGGCTCTGACAATCTGTGTGGCTCACAGGCCTCAGCCTGTTCAATGGCCAATGACTCTGTCCAACTCTTGTTGTGTCTTCTTCACACGTGGGCGGCCTCCGGAGTTTCCATCATGTGTCCTGCCCACTGTCCCAGCATCATTTACAGTGTTGTAATTTGAATCACATTAAGCTGTTGATGCCAGTCAACACTGCCTGTCAATACACAGGTGTATGGTCAGCCTTTTGATACCATGCTAGGCATCCCTGCTTTGGTACTGGGGTGGAGGGGTGCTTGGCTTCTAGATATGGTACACATTGAATGCACAATGCATGTGATGTCTGAATTTGACATTGCACTGCCTTCACATTTCCTGGCACACACCATGTAGTGCTTGTACATGTAGGTAGTGAGTGGCGTACACATTTTCTGCACTGCATAGACCCACTTCCATGGAAACTGCCACCTTTCAACAGGTCTGATCACAGAAGCTATTCAAAGTAGACCCAGCATGCATGCCAGGTCATATGTTGTGTGTCACATGTCTACCGGATGACTTTGCTGTCGGTGTGTGTGTGTGTGTGTCGTGTGCTTCTGACATGTGTAGTGACCTTTTTCTCTCTATTTTTCAGGTGATGACGCAATGGAGGCGGAGGATGGTGTTGTCATGCCAGACACTGGGTTGGTAACACCACATCAACCCGGCACTAGTGGGGGTCGTGGGGTGGTAGGCCACGAAAACCCCCAAGTGCTGCAGTCCATCTTGTCTCTGGCTGCCTATGAGTCCAGCCTTGATGACGACTCTGACGTCCATGTTGAGTTGGATGAGCATCAAGTCCATGTGTCAGGGGTGAGTGATTCTGATGTGGACACTCCTCTGTCTGCGACACCTGCACTGAGGGATCAGACAGTCTTGGTTCCTCCGCCCGTGGTGGATCGGGACGCAGGGTCACCCTCCACACCAGTCACTGATGTGCCTGGGACATCACGTCGACGGGGGCATGTAGTCGTGCAGCCGCAGGCGGTGCCAACACAGCGAGGACCCCCGGTCCTTGGGTCCCGCAGGGGTCAAGCCCGGCAATGTGGTCGCCGCGCGCAACCGCTGTATATTGAGTGGGAGCAAGACATGACTGCCAATTCCGAACGGCAGGGGGCAGCAATGGAGAACATCGCTGAGAGCATGGAGCGTGTGGCCCGATCTGTGCTCCCCACTGCTAGGCAGGTGCTTCTCCAGCAGCAGGCGGCAAGGTCCACGGCCCCCTCGCTCAGGCTGGGCATGGCGGCCTCAGACAGGGCACGCCAGGCTGAAATGTCGTCTCTGCATCAAGCATTTGCTGCTCACGCAGAGGCGCACATGGATGCCCTGAGGGAGGAGTATCCTTCCCTCAGATCCACTCTGGGTGTCCTTATGTTGTCCCAGAGGCAGCAGGCAGAGGAGAGGTTTGCACGCTTGAGCGAAGCATTAATCACCATCTCGGCTGAGCTACAGGCTTGCCGGGAGGTGCAGCGGTTGTCCAGCCAGGCCTTGCAGGAGGAACTCCGTGTTACACGTGCTACCTTGCAAGAGGAAGCACGTGTATCACGTGAGGTTCTGCATGCAGACCTACGTCACATCGCCACACAGAACCAGGCTCACCCATCCGGCAGACTTCCTGCCGACGAGGGGCAAGCTGTGGCTAGGCGTGGCCAGGCTACTGTGCCACGTCCTCCTTTCCAGGATGAGCCAGACTCGGACGACCATCTATCTCCCACATAGGTCGTGCTGTGCAGGCGTTGAGCCCATGGAAGATTCTTTTTTTGGCTCAGCATCATCGCATGTGGATGTTGAGCAGCACCCTGTACCTCCCCCCTCCTGGGTGCCTCCCCTCCCCCCCGGGTCGTATGTGGCAATTTTTGATTTTTCTTTTAGTTTAGTTAGTTAAGTTTCTGTTTGATAGTTAGTTTAAATAGGTAATGTAGGTTTTCCATTGTTAGTGTAATTAGTTAATAGGTGAGTTAGTTTAAAATTGCTAGTCTATTGTGTTTTCATGTGACGGTGCAGTGCTTTGTGGCTTTTGAAGGCATCCACTGTCTGTTCCAGCTGGGCCCTTCATGGTTGTCTTGTGTATGTGTTTGCTGCTTGGGGTCCTTGACTCACATATGCCACTCCTGCCTCCCTTATCCATGGGCTCGCAAGGAAGGTTCGGTGTTACAGCATTTTACACAAGGGCTTTGGACTGTCATATCTGTGGCATGTCTGGTGCTGTGTGACTTGTGTTGACACCCCTAGTGGGGATGATTTAGGTGTCATTGTCCACTGTTCAGCTTTTGCTAGGTGGGGTGTGTCATGATTAATGTGGACATTGATTGCTATGCATTGTGTAGTATGTTTCATATCTTTCCTGTACATGTGCTTGTTGCAATTCATGCTGTAGATAGTGTTCCACACTTTGGAGGTGAAAGACGGACTGATGGTGTGCTTTGTGATGTGACTCTCTGACATGGTCAAGTAATGAGATGCCTGATGAGACACACACAGATGACTTTGAAGCATTAATCATGTGTTTCATGCCCTTTCTGCAGGGGGATGAGCCTCCAGAGCACCTTTGCCAGCAGACATGGCCCATTGAACGACGGAATTCTGGACCCGTTTGTTGGTGCCCACATGCACATGTGTGCACAAGCAGAGGCACAGTGATTGCAGACCCACATCCTAGAACTGCTGACATGTTCCAAGGAACTCCAGGCAAGGTGAGCATCACAGGGGGGCCACGACACAGCAAAGCTTGCACCAGGCGAGTTGCATATGCAGGCTTAGTCACAGCACTGAGGGTGAGTTTAGACGAATATTGGTGTTGAAGCACACAATGCAGCTCAGATGTGTTTGTGGACTGATGGCTGTTGATAGTAGGGTTGTCTGGGACACATGCAGGGGCAGTGGCACATACCCTCCGGTACACCAAGGTCCATTGAGGCACTGTATCAACCATGTAGCCTTCCGAGACATGGAAAGGGGCAGCTCACAGGGACATACAGCAAGGGACATACTCGGGTGCAGTGCATGTCTTTTCCACGTACTTCATGATAAATGCACTGCCAACTTTGTTTCGGTCATGGTGGTACGCAACTTGCTCTGTAGTCATGGCTTGCTATATGGGTCTGTCTGCTTACCCAGGGAACATTGCATGTTGTGTGAATTGTGACACATTGGTGTTCCATTTGCCACGCACCCAACAGCGGCTGACTTACTGCATTGACTGTGTATGACCTGTCACAGGGGTGATGTTATATATGGGTACGAAGCATCAACCACAGATTGTCTGTTTGTAGAGTAGTTTGTTGCTATGGGGCATGTTTGGTGTTGTGTTTTTGTGTAATTGGCACGTACAGGTTGTTGACTGTGGCTCTCTTTGCAGCATTGCAGTGCTCCTGTAACCGGACCTGAGAGTGCGCAGGCAGGAGGCCAGCACTCAAAACCAGAGCTAAGTGTCTTGTTGTTTTTCTTACAAACTGCTCTGCATAGGCTTGCTGGGGAGTGTACTGATGCATGGATGTATGTGTGGTTCAATTTGGTATGTTTTTTTCTCCCTAATCACCCGTGATCCTATGCAATTTTGAAACCTGTACCCTCTACCTGGTGTTCCTGCTTCCCGTGCCTATCCAAGCAACGTTCCCTGACCCTCTTTCCCCACTGGGGTTGCGGATGCCTGTGTAAGCCCCGAACTTGCAGACGCCAAAACCCTAGAGGGGGTGGTTGGTTCGTACCACTCCTGAGCCTGGACTACAGAAGGCCATGACAATGATGTCCAAGTTTGTTTGGATTGTGTATGTGTTCATGCAGGTTGTACATTTTCGTGCATTCCCTAGTTTCATGTGTCATTCCACCTCCCCTCTCCTGCCACTCATTCCAGTCATCCAGTGTGTCAACACCTGTCCCGACTGCATATCCCTGAACCTCATTCCCCACCAGGGTCTCAGGGGCCTGTGTGAGTTTGACCTTGCAGGCACCCGGGACATGGTGGGGGTGGTTGTTTCGTGACACTCCCGCGCCTGTACAGGGGACCTGTGACAGTACACATCCATTCATGGTGCATCATCCTATGTTATGTACCACACGTCTCACATCCTGTCGTGACATTGTTTTGCTGTGCTACCTTGGTTGTTGCATCATTGTGGTAGTACTTGGCCTTTGTGAGGTACTGCTACGTCAAGTCATCTACTGGAGGGTGTTCGGGTTCGTTTTTATGCCTTGGATTTTGTGATTTTGGAAATGAGTGTGGATTCTGAGGGTTCAGGCATCTTTTTACACACAAGGTGGGAGATGGTGACTAAGGGTAAAGGTGATCCTGTGGCCAGGTGGAATTGAGGTTTGGAGGCTCCATGACCCAGGTGCAGTTGTTCAGTGGGTCATGGTCATTTGTGAGGGAGGGGGGGGGTTGTTGTTGATAGTTGCCTTGCCCTGCAGTGTGATGGGAACTCTGACATAGTAATGGTGGTATCCTATGTACATGTTGTGTTCTGCTGATCAATGCCTGTTCATGTGTTGTGTTTTCCTTTCAGGTGCGAGGGGATAGTTGTGGTTTGACATGCTGGGGGGTACACATGGTGGATGTTCACATGTGATGTGTAGGGAACACTGATGGTCACTTAAGTGCACATGCATATGTGGAGTGCATGTCCTTGCAGAACCACACACTTGCACTCTGATGCACTACATGTACTCCGACCCTTGCATATCCACGTGTACACTGTTTGCCTTCTGGTGCCCACTGTGTCCCGGCAGCACATGTTCTGTGACCGATCATGGATCCAGTACATGCCTAATTTGATGTTTGACGTGGTCTGTCACTTAGATGTGATGCTCAGGGTGTGCATCACACACAATGGCTGTTCACTGTGCTGTGCGCTGAGCAGTGTGATGCAGGAGTGGGACACTGCACACATGACCTGCAGTGTTGGTTTTGCAATGCATAATGTGCATGTAGACAGGCATTCATTGTGATGTTACGTCTACGACTGTTGTAATGCATTTGGAAATGACTTATTTTGGGTGGGAGATTTTGTTGGTCTGTCATTTCATCTGATTCCGGGTCAGGCAGCAGTGTCCGATGCCACTGTACATTTAGGACATGGCAATGTGTACCTTATCGTTACTGCATTGGTGTATGGGTATTGCTTGCCATGTCATGTTGATGTTTGGGAGGGTTTGAGTGACATGACAGTGATGGCCATGGCCTGTTTTGCAGGTGTGTGTAATGCACACCTTGCATGTCCGGGTCATCCGCTTCTCAGAGCAACTAGCTGGGGGTAGATTTCTCTCCGCAGCAGGGCCCTCCCCCTGGAACAGACTTCCGGCCTGACTTGAACTTGAGGGGAACCATCTCCAGTTCTGGAAGCACCTCAAGACCTTCCTCTTTGCTTCTGCTTACTGTCTGCCTCTCCCTTGCAGAATTCTCCACTGGAACTGCACAGGAGCTGCAACTGGGCCACTCTCACTGACCTTGGTCCTTGGCCCAGCCACTCTCCACTTGCACTGCCTCCCTGGCAACCCCTGCACTGCAGTACTGTCTCTCTATCCCTACAGCCCTCCCTTCCCAGCACTTGTCTGCACTTACCTTTGTAGTTGCCACCAGGCGACCTATGTATTATTTTTTTGGGCTACTTCCCCTGTACTGGACTCCCCCCCACCCTTCCCCTTGCACTTTTCCCATTCCCCCTACCCCTGCACTTGCACGATCTCAATGACACCTGGCCTAGTAGTACCGTTCTCGGTGTTTGCTTGTTCCCCCCTCCCTGCCTCATTGCGCCTTGGAATACTTGTGTATGGCCCATATCATGTCATATGTCATATGTGTGCCTTTTGGTCACACAGGATAGCTTGTGTTTAAGTAGCTAGGGATGCAGACGATGTGGCACTTCCATGGCAACTATCTCAGGGTGGTAGGGTTGTGACAGTTGACTGTCTCTTTGTCATCATCGATTGTCACCTGGTATGTGCCAGGCCTGTGTGCACTCCGCAGGGGTGGGAGTTTAGGTGAAAAATGTGGCCACAAGCTGGGTCTGGGCTTCCTCGCCACGTGCCCTGTCCCCTCCCATGGGCAGCACCTGTGCCTGTGGTTGGGGATGTGGGGGCACCACCATGTCCACCGGGACGCCCTGCCGTGTTGCAACATTGTGCAGGACACATGCTGCCACAATGATCCTGCACACTACTGGTGGTGCATAGAGTAGTTGCCCACCAGAGCGGTCAAGGGAGCGTAAACGTGACTTGAGCACTCCGAATGTGCGCTACACTATGCCCCTGGTTGCAATATGGGCTGCGTTGTATCTTACCTGGGGTGGTGTGGTGGGGTTCCGGATTGGCGTCATCATGTGGTTGCTCAGAGGGTAGGCACTGTCCCCTGGGGAGGTGATAATAGTTGAGATTATTAGGGTTTGGATATTTGTCTGTGTGTGACTTGCATGCATGTGCAAGGGCATTTGTACTGACCTAGGAGCCATGTGTCGCCATGCTGCCCAGCTTCCAGGGCCCGGCTCAGGGCGGACATTCTGTATATGAAACTGTCATGGGTGGAGCCAGGGTAGTTTGCATAGACAGAGGTGATGATTCCCTTTGCATCGCATACCACCTGTACATTGATGGAATGCCAGTGCTTGCGGTTTCGGTAGATATGCTCAATGGCCCTAGGTGGACGTAGGGCCACATGGGTGCAATCTATGGCACCGAGCACTTTGGGGAAGTGTGCCACCCTGAAAAAATCCAGGACAACGGCCTGCCTTTCTGCGGGTGTTCTGGGCATGTATATGTGCCTGCGGACTGACGGGCGCCCTGTCATGATTGCCAGTACCTGGTGTAGGCAGTGTGACTGCGTGGCCTGTGAGACCCCCCCCACTATGGCAGTGGTCCGCTGAAATGACCCAGTGGCCAAAAAATGCAGGACATTGAGCAGCTTCTCCAAGGGGCTCAATGCTTGGGAGCAAAGGGTGGGGGATGTGAGGTCATCTTCCCACTCCCTGACCAGGTCTAGGATGATATGGGGTGGAAACCTATACCTGCCATAGACCTGGTCGTCAGGCATCCCAAAAAGGCTTGTCCGTGGTGCGAAAATGCGTGCCCTGGCTATTCTCCTCCTCCTGCGGTGTCCCACGATCAGTGCAGCGACAAATGGGGCATTCATCGTAGCTGTATATACGCGTTTGTTGTTTACGCGCACTTTTATGCTGTGCGCGGGGACGGCTCCGCCTGCCTTCGTGTGGGCGGACGCGTTGACGCCTGTTCACGTCTTTTGCCGTGCGCGGGTTTCCCGTATTCGGATACGGTCCGAGTGTCATCGCGTGTGATCGGAGGGGAGTGAGCGTACACGCAACTGGCCTGGGTACGTGTGTTCCGGGGTGCCGGGAACTTTCACACGCGATTGGTGGAAATCCACGTGTTTTCTGTCATCACGTGCAATGAGGGAAACACCTGCGTGCATGACGCGCTCACGCGCTAAGGGCCTTTAGTCCAATGAAATCGCATATGCGTGCTGCCGTGCATACGCGCTAAGGGCCTTTCCTCGTATTACACGCGGACGTGCAGTTTTCCACGCGCGCTTACGCGCATGGGCCCTTTCCTCGTATTACACGCGGACGTGCAGTTTTTCACGCGTGCTGAAATGCCCATGCACATCTGTACGCGTCACGTCACAGGGGCGCTTGCGCTTGAGGGGCCTTCTGTCCAATGAAAATGCGTATGCATGCAGATGCGCTTACGCGCTAAGGGCCTTTCCTCGAATTACACGCTGACGTGCAGATTTTTCACGTGCCAAATCACTCCGTATCAAGCTGGCCACGCGTAAGCACACGGAAGACCACGCTCCTGCCCAGAAGGCCGAACTACAGAGCCCCGAGCACGCTCCCACCTGCCATCTGCTGCTGCCTGACTGCCTGCTGCCCACGTGCCCTGCCATTTGCTGCCTGCACATCAGCCAGGGGTGCTGTTGCTGTGACCACCCCTGCTGGAACCGAAGACTCCCGACTGGGATTCCATCGCTCCACAGCCCAGCCCCAGGACCCAGTTGCCCACCCACTCCTGCCTCTGGGGTTGTCATGTCGGGGCAAACACCATCTGGGACCACTGACAACCCCCGGCCAGAGAGGCAGAGGGGCACCAGCTTCAGTGCCACCGAAGTTGGTGTCCTGGTGGAGCAAGTCCTGGGGCAGTATGATGCCCTCTTCGGAAGTTCCCGCGCCGACAAGGAAGGACGGACTCGGATCTGGACTGACATCGTGACTGCCATCAACACGGAGGGGGTGGCAGTCCGCGACTTACAACATGTCAAGAAGCGCTGGGAGGACTTCAGGTCCAGGACCCTGAACAAGGCCCGGCGCCTCTTGAAGGCAGCGGATGCCAAGGGGCGCCGGGGCCACTTGTCGGAAGAACAGATGAGGGTCCTGGAACACATATCCCCAGCGCTCCACGTCCAGGTCCTTGAGAAGCAGACCCATCTGGAGTCGAGCGGTGAGTGTACATGCATCCTGATTGTGAGCAGTGCGTGTGGTGATTATTCAGTAGTGTGCAGGTTGCACATCTGGTTGTATGGGGTCGAGTATGGGTGGGGGTGTACAGGGCCGTGGGGCTGACACATGCGAGGGCTGTAATGTGTGAGACATGGATGGTGCTTGTGTGTGTAGGCTTGCATGCCAAATGCAGTTGTGTGGGCACACATGTTTGGATGAATGTGTATGTAAGTAGACATGTCCGTGATGTCACGCATGTATGTTGTTTTTGGCTGCATGTATCAGCACTGTGTACATGTGCATGTGTGTGTATTTGACAAGAGTGCAACAGTGATGCAACATGGATGCATGTGACAGCGGTATGTGGAAGCCTGATTGGCAGATGTGACATGGATGCCCGTCTGAACACTGCGACACTTGGCAGAGGTGTACACATGCATGCAAGTGTGGTGGTGTGTGTACATGTGTGGTGCACTTCCTGTGTTGCATGTGATGTCTGGCTCACCTTTGGCTGCTCATGCTGTTGTATGTGTATGGATGGTGGTGGCAGTTGCGATATGGCTGTGGTATGGCTCATGTGTGCGAGTTGTAATGACATGTGTGTTGGGGATTGTGATGACATGTCTGAGGTTTGCCAATGCCACTCATGTACAACTGTCATGTGTGTATGTGTCCATTGTACAGTGCCCTGATGCCTGTGTTTTGTTTCTCCCTGTCTGCAGCGTCAACTGATGAAGAGGGCGGAGAAGGTGCTGTGGAGCACAGCGGCGGGGATCCCACCGCCAGCCGGAGACGCAAGGCCCGGCTCCCCTCCCATGTTGTCATCTCGTCGGGGAGTGAGGAGTCCGGTGCCGCGTCCCAGGCCGCAGCTGCCGGGGGGAGGTCCAAGAGGCGGAGGTTGGAGTTGGACTCCTCGGCAGCAGAAGGGGCAGCTGGGACCCCACAGGGCCCAACAGGGGAAGATGGCACGGAGTCATCCAGGTTGGTGGGGGGTTTGGTGGAGGAGGAGGCCGTGCAAGCACCAGAGACAGGGTCTGGAGGTGGGGATCCCACTGGTGCTAGTGGTGCAGTGCAGGACCAGGGACAGGAGGCAGCACAGGCCGCCGCAGAGGTGCCTGTGTGCAATCCTGTCCCTGATCCTGTCCCTGCATCATCTTGCACCAGCAGTGATGCCTACGTCCAGACCCGTTTTCAGGCAGGGGATGAGCTCACGTCAACTGGCCATCCTCTGCCTGCGGACGTGGCTATCCAGGTCCGGGTTGAGCCTGTCCTGGCTGGTGTGGCGTTGCGTCAACGGGCCATGCGAGGTGACCTGCAGTCTTTTCATGAAGAGACTGCACGTCATCTCGAATGGCTCGTTGACCACGTCAGCCTGCTGGGACAGGTCACCCAGGCCGAATTCCTGCGTCTGATGGGGCTTGCTATGACCCCCTCCTCAAATGGACCCCCTACGCGCCAGTCGTCCTCTGTGCCATCTTCCCACCCATCAGTCACCTGGGTGCCCTGTGGAGCTGCCTCTGAAGGTGCGGCCAGGCTGGTGGAGGAGTCATCCCTGCCACAGTCGGGAGTCGGACGTCCAGCAGGGGTGGCCATATCTACGACTGCACCCCAGCCGGCGGAGGATGTGCAGGCAGCAGGAGGCAGTGCACGGGCAGAGGCACAGCAGCAGCAGCAACGTGGTGGGAGCCATGAAGGCTCGGGGCCTTCAACATCAGAGGGGCAGGCATCGGCCGGAGGGCAGGAGGACCCAGGACAGAGAGTGTCTTCCGTGTGGCAGCGGTTGGGCCACGCCATAGATGCGGAGCGGCAGCGGGCGGAAGAGGCACGGCTCACAATGGTCAGGGCGGAGAACTCCATGCGGAGGGCCCTGAGGCGAGCTGAGTGCCTTGAGGCAATCCGCAGGGGTTTGGAGGTGGAGACGTCGACGGCCCTGCGGACCCTCGGGGCCATGGAGGAGGACCGCCTCCGGGACATTGAGGAGGAGTTTGATGATGCCCTGGCCCGGGACATCCACAAGTGAGCCGTGAAACTAGCCCGCTGCCCTTGTACATAGTTATGTAGGTAGTGTTAGGTTTCATTTTTGTTTTTATTTTATTTGGACCTTTCGGACATTGGCCACATTTTTGTATATAGTTTATTTTATTAGTTAGTGTAGTTAGATAGGTTTCCTTTATTTTGTTGGGATAATGGACCCTGGCTTGTTCCCATGTACATAGTTCACAGTTGGATTGTATTTTTTTTCACTTTTTAACCATGGAGCAATTGCTTTCTTTTTTATTTCCCATTGGATTTTGTTTTGTGGACATTGACTTTGGACAACATTACTTTGGAATTTTATTTTTGGTTTTGCTTTTTTTAACGGACATGCTTCTTTTCATTTTTGTACATTCACATTTCTGTTTCTTCATTTTTTATTCTATTTATGTTTCCTTTAATACATATTTTTTTTGGTGAACTTCAATGTGTGGTATCTCATTGGTTTCATGCATTTCATGATATGTGTTTTGCGATTCACTAACACCCATTGGGTGTATGTGAGGGAAATGTGTATGTTTCGGAACTTGCAATTGGTGTTCTGTGATGTAATTGCAAATTATGAGTGGGTGGATGCACTACTCGGGTGGGTGTTTTGCATTTGGAGGCTGACCATAGGGACCAGGGATCTAGATTGTGATGACATGTTGGCTGGGGAACATGAGTTGCACATGGGTGGGGGCCTGCTGGCAGGTGCCCCACAGTGCTGGGGGGTGGGGGTGGTGGGGAACATGAGTTGGACATGGGTGGGGGCCTGCTGGCAGGTGCCCCACAGTGCTGGGGGGTGGGGGTGGTGGGAGACATGGGTGGGGCCTGGTGGAGGCTGCCCCTGCACTGCTGGGGATTGGGGGTGGTGGGAGACATGGGTGGGGGCCTGGTGGAGGCTGCCCCTGCACTGCTGGGGGGTGGGGGTGGTGCGAGACATGGGTGGGGGCCTGGTGGAGGCTGCCCCTGGTGGCTGGGGGGTGGGGGTGCTGGAAGACATGGATGGGGGCCTGGTGGAGGCTGCCCCTGCACTGCTGGGGGGTGGGGGGGCGGGAGACATGGGTGGGGGCCTGGTGGAGGCTGCCCCTGGGGAGTGGGGGTGGGGGTGCTGGGAGACATGGGTGGGGGCCTGATGGAGGCTGCCCCTGGTGACTGGGGAGGTGGGGGTGGTGGGAGACATGGGAGGGGGCCTGGTGGAGGCTGCCCCTGCACTGCTGGGGGGTGGGGGTGGTGGTCGACATGGGTGGGGGCCTGCTGGATGCTGCCCCTGGTGGCTGGGGGGTGGGGGTTCTGGGAGACATGGGTGGGGGCCTGGTGGTGGGTGCCCCTGCACTGCTGGGGGGTGGGGGTGGTGGGGAACATGAGTTGGACATGGGTGGGGGCCTGCTGGCAGGTGCCCCACAATGCTGGGGGGTGGGGGTGGTGGGGAACATGAGTTGGACATGGGTGGGGGCCTGCTGGCAGGTGCCCCACAGTGCTGGGGGGTGGGGGTGGTGGGAGACATGGGTGGGGGCCTGGTGGAGGCTGCCCCTGCACTGCTGGGGGGTGGGGGTGGTGGGAGACATGGGTGGGGGCCTGGTGGTGGGTGCCCCTGCACTGCTGGGGGGTGGGGGTGATGGGGAACATGAGTTGGACATGGGTGGGGGCCTGCTGGCAGGTGCCCCACAGTGCTGGGGGGTGGGGGTGGTGGGGAACATGAGTTGGACATGGGTGGGGGCCTGCTGGCAGATGCCCCACAGTGCTGGGGGGTGGGGGTGGTGGGGAACATGAGTTGGACATGGGTGGGGGCCTGCTGGCAGGTGCCCCACAGTGCTGGGGGGTGGGGGTGGTGGGAGACATGGGTGGGGGCCTGGTGGAGGCTGCCCCTGCACTGCTGGGGGGCTGGGGTGGTGGGAGACATGGGTGGGGGCCTGGTGGAGGCTGCCCCTGCACTGCTGGGGGGTGGGGGTGGTGGGAGACATGGGTGGGGGCCTGGTGGAGGCTGCCCCTGGTGGCTGGGGGGTGGGGGTGGTGGGAGACATGGGTGGGGGCCTGGTGGAGGCTGCCCCTGGTGGCTGGGGGGTGGGGGTGCTGGGAGACATGGGTGGGGGCCTGGTGGAGGCTGCCCCTGCACTGCTGGGGGGTGGGGGTGGTGGGAGACATGGGTGGGGGCCTGGTGGAGGCTGCCCCTGGTGGCTGGGGGTGCTGGGAGACATGGGTTGGGGCCTGGTGGTGGGTGCCCCTGCACTGCTGGGGGGTGGGGGTGGTGGGGCACATGAGTTGGACATGTTTGGGGGCCTGGTGGTGGGTGCCCCTGGTGGCTGGGGGTGCAGGGGGACATGCGTTGGTGGGCAGTAGTGCAAGTTGACATGTGGGTTGGCTGGTGGGCATGGCCATGGTGGATGGGGTGCCTGCAGGACATGTGCTGGGTAGGCCCCTGTGGTGTGAGCCAACTGCAGGGGCCGTGGAGGGTGTAGAGGGAACACCTGGGAGGACCCACACGTGCAATTCACGTGTGCTGCTCTGGGCGCACCCCTGTAATACACGTACCCTGATGAGATCGCGTGTGGAACTTCCCGCGCACCCCTGGAATACACGTACCCCGCTCAATCGCGTGTGTAACTTCCCGCGCGCCCCGAAATACACGTACCCCGCTCAATCGCGTGTGTAACTTCCCGCGCGCCCCCGAAATACACGTACCCCGCTCAATCGCGTGTGTAACTTCCCGCGCGCCCCCGAAATACACGTACCCCGCTCAATCGCGTGTGTAACTTCCCGCGCACCCCCGAAATACACGTACCCCGCTCAATCGCGTGTGTAACTTCCTGCGCGCCCCCGAAATACATGTACCCCGCTCGCGCAGGCCCAATTGCTCTATGTTGCCACTTTTGTGATGCGCTGGGACTCTACCGCCTGCCTTCGTGTGGCAGACGTGTTTCAGCTTGTGCATGTCTTTGGCTCTGCGTGGCTTTGCCCTATTCGATTCCATGAATACGTGTGGTTTGAGTGCGTGTGGGCGTTCCGGCTGCTTCCCTGCAGTACATCCCCAGTTACGCCCTTATTTTCGCGCGTTGTTCCCCATTCCGCGCGTTATGCCCCGTGCCCCGCCCACTTTCTGGTGTATGCGCCGAGGTTGTGCGCTTTCACTGTGCGCGTCGCGCACGCCTTTCGGGATGTTGCAGTGACTTGTGCGCCATGCACGGGTTTGGCGCACATCCCGAGGTGTACACGCGCAGGGACTTCCATGAATCGCACGCGTGCGCCTGTTTTTTTCCGCTTGCGCCTGCTTGCGCCTGCTTGCGCGAAGATTTTCGGCGCACGTTTGTTCCATGAATCGGCCCCAATGTGTTTTTGTTCAATAATGATTTTTTTAGATGGCTCCAAGGGTCAGCAATGGGCACTGTGTTTGCCCTTCATATGCTAATCTAACGATGGGGAGAAATGTGAGGTATGGCGGGAAGAGAATAAAGTCCACACAGATAAAATTGTAATGTGGCTCTGCTATATCGATGATCTTTTCATCATATCGAGAGGGGGTGAGATGGAATGGATAGACTTTGTGAAACAATTGAACAAAAATGATCACAATCTAAAGTTCACAGAAACACACAGCCAGAAATCAATTGTATTTCTTGATATAACTATCATAGTAGAAGATGATCGGCTTAACAGTGAATTGTACAGAAAACCCACAGGTTCAAACACTCCTTTACATGTGACAAGAGGTCATCTCGAACAATCTCATCTGGAGTATTCCCTATGGGGAGTCTATTAGACTCCAGAGAAACTGTTCAAACATTGAGGCCTATGATAGAGTAAGTAAAACTACTGCATGGGGTTTTCAACAAAAATCCTACCCTAAATGGGTCATTGAATGTGCATATATCAAGGCACGCGTATGTGATAGAGCCATGCTTTTGTCTGATAAACAGTGCTGCAAGGACATCAAAACATCTAAAGATGTTACTAGACTTATTTTAACTTATGGTACACATGCATTACCTTTTCCAACCATTCTGAAGTGACATTGGAAGATTTTGATGGTGGATCTAGATGTTAACCATGTACTTAAAGCTTATCTTGACATCAGCTTACTCAAATGCAGGTCCTTTAGAGATATGTTGGTTAACAGTTATATGGAAAGGCAAAAACAAGAATAAAGCAAATTCATGGCTGGGCCAATCAAAAATGGGCTTTCATAAATGCACTAGATGTAAAATCTGCAGGTTTGCCCATAATTGTGAATTATACCAACATCCGATATTGGGTCACACCATCAGAATCAGTAGTAAGATTACTAGTGATGCAGACATTTTAGCTTATGTTCTCCAGGTGTCCCTGTAATAAGTGGAACATCAGGAGTACCAAATACAAACTGAAGGTATGCATTTTACAGCATGTAAGAGCTATTAATAATCATGATGCAGCGTACCTGATGGCAAAACATTTTGAAGACAAATATGATGGTAAACTAGATGGTTTTTCATTTTCCGGTGTACATACAATTGTTACTGGACCCAGAGGGGGTGATATGGGACGACTATTACGCCAACAAGAAACAAGATATTATATTGAAAACCCAATAGGACATAAAGTGGATGAAGTATTGTACACCTTCCTTGGTGAATGAATAGTAAGCTGTCAGGAATATTATGTCCTGATTTCGCTTTGTGGATGAGTCCCCCCCTCTCACTTTGGTTTTGTTTTAGTAGAGGTGTTTCACTGTTATGACCTTATTGACTCTGGCTGACATCAGCCATGAGATCATCAGTAAGCTTAAGACATTTTGACTTATTATATTATGTCACGATGTGGGGTGCTGACATTGTAAGGTTCTTACATTTTGAACTTCAAATTGATTTTAGATTGTCAAATGTGAAAGGGTATTAGGCATGGCCCACACTGAATCTAAAAGTAGGATGCATTTATGCTATAAGGTATGGATAACGGTTATAGGTGAAAGTTTCAAATGCATAGGATTGAATGCCAAAAGGGTCGAATCAAAAGGACCTAAAACCAAAGGGTCGAATTTTTGTTTTTGTTTTTTTATTATATTTTTTTTAGGGGGGTCCCCCCAAATCCCCTTTTTTGTGGTTAAAACCACTTTTTTTTTCAAAAACCCAAACCCCCAAAAATATATATTTATTTAAAAATAAATTTTACCCTTTGATTTTAGGTCAAATTGAGTCGGCCCTTTGGCATTCGATCCTTTTGTATTAGGTACTTTAACTGGACACCATGGATAACGTTGCTACCCAATTTTTAGTGCTGATGCTAGAGGGCTTTATGGCAACAATATGGAGAGTGGACCAATGGAGCTTACTCACATGTCTCCTAGAACATACTTTATGATATCCTAGCCATTGGATATGCAATATCTGGTAAGTTATACTTTTAATGATACACTCAACTGTCGGGCTGGAGATATGTCACAGGTCATAGAATTTTTATTGTGTTTTTAGAGTACGATTTGTATGTTCTCATCAAGAAATATATGCATCTCTTTTAGATTTGCAACATGTCCCTCTATATTTTCTATGACATTTTTAATATAAGGATAGGCTGTAAGACTCACATGAAGTATTGCACTAGTCTATATTATATTTGCACATTATTGCACTTTGCACAATGAACAATGCTTTTAATACATAACACCAGTATTTTACATGGCATGTTATTTTGCACAGTATTATTTTCATGACACATTCCACTTTCAATGTGAATGTCTGCTGTAATGAGCTTTAGGCTTAAATGGAATTGGCAATAGATTGATAAAATAGCTTAACATCTTTGCAAATGATGTTTACACTAGATTACACTTTGGAACAATATGCAATATCTCATTATCATTTGATTTTGACGCATTCAGCATGATAGTTCTCTAATCAAAATCCGGTACTACATGCTTGCTCAGTGATCCTTCATGGCACATTGCACATTTTAGGTGTACTTTCGATGTTGTGCAATGTCCACATATCATCTATGACACACTATGTGGTGCTATGGACTCTACATTGATAGAGCCGTGCACAGATTAACTGATTTAGTATATTTTGCACAGCATTAGCTTCGTTGGAATTAAATGTCAGGTAATAGGAAATCACAGATACAACCTGGGACTTATGTACACCAACAAGGTGGAATAGACTCTAGGGCAGACAGCACACAATATGCTGCATCACTTTCCACGATCGCAGCGGATATACAGTTCCATTCCCAGTTTAACTCAAAATAGTACTTTCTAAGAGTGCAGTCCTTAAATAACACAGGCACCACTAGGTGGGCAGTGAGACCATTTGTCATTAGGGGTTTCCCTGTGTGATTAACATCTAGTTCATTACACCGACTCACAAAGGTGTTTGAACTATATTCAGTATGTAATATGGTTCATTGGAATTGTCTGAGATATCTGATATTTGCATATGCTATTAGTGAATTACTTGGTGAACATCCACTATGTATGGTATTTTTCTACGTGTGTATACTTATTTGTATATACAGTTACACATAAGGTTTTTAATTCAGCAAATTTGACTGTTAAGATTATAAATGTGACTGGAATAATAAATGACTTTCATTGCATATGGGATATTCCAAGATGGCAACCACCACTGATACATTGTGAATGAGCAGTGTTAGAAGACGTACAACGCTCTCCGTGTTATGTCAGGTGTAACCTAGACATCGAAAAGGGACTATCTAAGTGTAATTTTTGGTGAATCCATTTATTTATTTTTACATTTATAAAGCGCGCTAAGCCTGGAGGCATTGAAGCGCTGTTACAATAGGCTAGAACAAAGTATGTAGTTGTCATACAAACTGGGTAGGCGGAAGTCTGTGATATTTGCCTGTAGGGTTAGGCCACGATGTTGGGGTGCACCTGTGGCCAGGTGCCTTTAGTTGAATACCAGAGTTTTCAATGATTTGCGAAAGGCCCATTAGGATTGTTTGGCTCTCATGGCAGGAGGGAGAAGGTTCCAGTGTTTAGCAGCCATGAAATGGTAGTTGGAGCCTCCCAGTTATGCCCGTTTGAATTTGGGCTAGGCGAGACAGTGTTTGTAGGCCGCTCTAGTTGATCTAGAGGAGGCCACCTTTGAGAATGTTTAGGATAGGTAAGGGGGGGGATCATTGGTAAGGCATCTGTGCATGATGGATAGAGTTTTGAAGAGGATCTGCTCATGAATAGGCAGCCAATGGGCTTTTTCTTCTTTTAGCTGAAATATGTTCTGTTTTGGGGAGTGCAGCTCTTAGTGCATTATTTTGTATTTGTATTTTGTATGATCTGCATTGTTTTGTTGTTGCTATTCGTAGTGGCTGCAAAGTGGGCATTACAGTTGTCAATTTTTCGATTCAATAGCGGCCCTGTCGATGGTGAGGCAGCTGTCTGGGGAGAGAAAAGGCCTTGCTGCATTAATTAGTTTGGTAGAGTAGGCCGCAGTAGAGGCAAAGGTGTTTACTTGCCATGTAGGGGAACGTGTGTCATCAAGGTATACTCCTAGTGTTTTCACATTCCTCTCTCTCTTCCCTGAATGTTATTTAAATGTGTGTATGTAGACATTTGTGATGTCATATTTGATGTCCTGGGTGTTAGTCTTAGCAGTGCACGGTGATGGCCCGAGTTATGGTTGCTTAGCTTACCATAACTGGTGAATTTCAGGGGTTTTTCGGTTTTACTTGGAACCATAAGGTCCCTTTAACAAAGTTGTTTTACTGAATTTCATAGGTTTTTAGTAGCGCAACTTAACCATAACGTCCCTTTAACAACGTTTTTTTACTGAATATACATATTCGTAGTGTGAATTTGATAGATGTTTACTAGGATTCCCTTACTTTATATTCATGTAACATAGAACATACTGAACCTCCAGCTAGTGATTTTGATGTCCGCGGACTGTGCGTATGTCCGCAAACGGTCACAGACTACATCAACACTACCCAAACACTCAGGGGGTATCTTAAATGGTTCTATAATACCATATACACATTGCAGTTCAAAAAGCATAAACACATTATATGTTATAATACATAAACAGTGAAACTTTTATATCTAACACATCAACCATCCATTTAAATACCATATGTAGTAAAATGGAATATACCAAAACAAAAAAGATATTCCTCCAACATAATTACCTCACAGAAACTGCAGAGCTAGAAGCAACAGTAGACCTACACAACAGTATGAATACAATTTACCAGAAACTAGTAAGTAAACTTCATTTTTCTTATATATTTCTAAACTTTTTGTTTTAGGTACACTACAATTAATTTATTTTTGTTTTTCACACAGAAATGTGCAGTACTTTGGAATGGCTTGAGGAAAATTTTCCACGTGAGGAATTGTCTGAAGACAGTGATAATAATGGTAGACACTTCTCTATATAACCACATTAATGATCATTACTTTATGTGTACTTAATATATATATATATTTATTTTTAACATACCATACAAACATTGAAAATAATACACCAAAAGACACATTGGAAAAGACGGCAACGGATGGAACAGAAAATTGACATGCTCAAGGAAAATGTCAAATAATAAAAATTAAATACCATTGTCCCACATGTACCTGTTCTCCGTCTCCATGTCCCAGTCAACTATGCCCAAACCCTCAACACCAAGAAAAACTTTTGATGAGACTTCCATCCCTTCATCCCCTCCCATCCATCCTCTCTAAACCCCTAATTCTCCAGTATTTGTATCAGTTTCTGCTTCCCCCCTCTCTTTCATAAATTGTGTATCTGTATATAATTAAAAAAAATATTATGTGTCTTTTAATTCAATCCTTTGTGTCTTATTTTTTCTTTAAAGCAGTTAGAATGTCCGCGGACAGCGCGCCTGTCCGTAATTAACAAAATGGGGATGTTCTAAGGACACTACACCTGTCCGTACCATTCACAGCCAAGGTGGAACTGTTCCTAGAACACACCCGGTGTCCCGGATGTCCTTAAATGAACAAAATGGGGTATCCTAAGGACACTATACCTGTCCATACCGTTCACATCCAAGATGGAACTGTTCTTAGAACACACCTGGTGTCCGAGATGTCCGTAAGTGAACAAAATGGAGGAAACCTAAGGACACTATACCTGTCGGTACCGTCCGCAGCCAAGTTGAAATTGTCCTAAGAACACACGCTGTGTCCGGGATGTCCGTACTCAAACAAAATGGAGGTGTCCTAAGGACACTATACCTGTTCGTACAGTCTGCAGAACATCTACGTACATGCGTACCACACCCGTAAGTCCTGCAAACATCACGCCTGTCTGTAACTGTCCGTCTCACTTGTATCGCACTTTTAATTTGTTTGAGGAACCGAACACTGTCCGTAGAACATCCGTGCGCATGCGCACAACTGTTCCCGTGTATTTGGTGTCCTGCGGACATCCGTTCCCTTCGCGGACGTGTTCCCGATGTCATCATGTGACCGCACCCACGCTGAGTGTGTGTCCTAATTTGCGGACACTGTCCGGTTCCCCAACATTTTAAAATAACTTATTCAGGCAATCCAAATTATTTTACAGTAAAAATCCACGATTGCAGATGTCCCAGACAAGGACCCTGGCTTTCCACATACTTTTTGTAACTTTTTGAACCTTTTTGGGTGTTCGATCTGTTTGCGACGCACACCCCTCCACCCACATAAAAGGTCACACCCCAGATCTGATCTTCATTGTACTTCTGGCTATTGCAGATTGACTTTTGCTGCCTTTGCTGCTCTTGCTGAGATTATCTCATCAACCCTGATGGCATCCATGGCTGCTGTTGTTACATCTGCCTCAGCACCACCCCAAACCCTCCACCACCTCCCCAAGGGCCTGCAGAGGGGCACACGCATAAGGATGTAGAGAACGAGATGAAGAGGATGAAGAGAATGAGGTCGAGGAACTCCCTTCTACCAGCACTCGCCGGGAGTCTTGGGTGTGGCGGTTGTTTGCCATTAATGGTAACATACCGAAAGCACGTGCGAACAAGGTCACCTGCAACCAGTGCAAAATGGGAGACGTGGTTCGTACAGCTTTGGTACGACATCCATGAAGCGACATCTAACGTTGTTCCACAGTGGGGACATTCACAAGTTTGTACCTTGTGATAAACGTAGTAGGTTGAGTTCCTCTACAGCATCCTCTGTTTCCGCTCCTCTCACCACAAGAGACACTCCTGTGGGAGAGCGCATCCCTCCAGCTGCTTCACAGGCCATTTGCAATGCTGTTGACCCTTACCTTTTGAGGGTCACAATATTGTGTATGTACTGCGACGGAGTACTCTGCAGGGGGGAGAGTCTTCAAAGTGCTTTCGAGACTACGGTCACGGAGCACCAGAAGACCTGCTACCTACCTAAGTAAGGCTCACCCTACATCTTCCTCTCTCCACCTACCCTTTCTTATCCCCGTGGTTGGTGTCCCTTCCTTACCCTCCTTTCCCCTCCTCTCCTAGTGTGTCGTGTGTAAAAAACCCAAAAAAATATAAAACAACAAAAATAAAAAAAGGCTCTTTTCAGAGCCGCCTTTCACAGTATAAAATAGAAATGGCAAATAAACAGTGCAGGGCCCTGTGCATTTTTTGGAAGTCCACGGGCAGTCCTAGGACATATAACATTTTAGGGTGCTGCTCTAATGCACTTTCCTCTGGTAGGAAGTGGTGGCTCAGAAAAGAGCCTTTTGGTGGTGTTTTTGTGTGTTTGAAAAACTTGAAATCAGCAACATCTACTGCAAAATAGATGACTATAATTCCAAAAAGGTTGCAATGCATTTTGCACATTTCTCAGAAAAATCTGATTGCCAGCATAAGTAAGATGGACTCCATCTCTGCGGAAAATGTTTGTGCTATGAAACATAATATTTTCATTGTGAAAAGAGGACATGCTAACATCTCTTAAAAAGGCACAAACAGCCTTATTGACATTGTGCCTCGCTTTTTCCATTTGTGGACCAAATAAAGAAGAATGCAGACACATTTGTCTTTGTGCAATATGAGAAAAAATTACTTGGGAATTTGGAAACATGTCCATGACCTTCTCAAGTACTTCTTTCATTGCAAATTGCAAAGAAATTCCAGACACATGTCCTAAACTGTTCCCTCCACAATAAATAATAATTATGTCTGGATGATGCTCTTTCTCTAATGTAGCACAGTGAGGTACCAAGTCCAGCCTTTTCATTCCACGCACTCCATGCCAGTGCATTTCCACATGAGGAAATCAAAGATCTGCAGCTACTCCACAGCGTTCTGCATGCACCTCCAACCAATGTATCCATGAGTCTCCCAAAATCCAGATAATCTGTTTTCGGAAACACACAGCCACAGCTATCTGTTTTTCTCTCAGGAAAAAGACGTTCTGACAAAATCTCTCCTTACACAACACACCCAGTAAACTTTACTGACCAATCCGTACCTCCGCTCATTCTCATTTGCATGCCTCTCCCTCCCAAAATCCCCATATGTAATAGGCTCTGTCCGCAGACTACCACCATGTCCGCGGACATATCGTAAATCTGCTCGAGGTGAATGTACATTTAAGTAGTGTGCCCCATTTCCCTTTGAGGTGAGCTCTGAAAAGAGCCGTTTTTTTTTTTTCTTTTTTCAGATGCCTGACAGACACCTGTTATTTTGTATTTTTTGGGGGGTTTTTTCTTCTTACTTTACAACTAAAATCTTCACATAACCTTCTCCAAAGCAACCCTTACATTCCAAAACAGCATGGCATTTCCCAAAAAAGATAAAGAAATGCCATCTTCTTCAAAATAAACAGCATTACACAAATCAATATTCTCATTATTACAGAAAAACATACCAGCTCTAAGCATGAAAGCACACATGCCTCGATTGATTGCACACCTAGCAATGTTTTGCTGAGGGCAAAAAACAGAACTATTGTCCCATATTGCCCTAGGTAGTAATCCAGAAAAAATTACTTTTGCATTTGGAAGGATGTTCATTACTGCTTGAACCAACTGTTCCAAATCTGCCAACAAAGTAGGGGCACTGACGTAGCCCAAATGGAAAGCACCATAGTGCAAAACTACCAGATGGTGACTGTTCATCCTGCGCATATCTTCACAAACTTGCAGAGTTCCCTCTACATTGCAATCAGGCACATGCCTGACAGACATCTGTTGTTTTGTATTTTTTGGGGGTTTTTTTCTTCTTACTTTACAACTAAAAACTTCACATAACCTTCTCCAAAGCAACCCTTACATTCCAAAACAGCATGGCATTTCCCAAAAAAAGATAAAGAAATGCCATCTTCTTCAAAATAAACAGCATAACACAAATCAATATTCTCATTATTACAGAAAAACATACCAACTCTAAGCATGAAAGGACACATGCCTCGATTGATTGCACACCTAGAAATGTTTTGCTGAGGGCAAAAAACAGAACTATTGTCCCATATTGCCCTAGGTTTTAATCCAGAAAAAAATACTTTTGCATTTGGAAGGATGTTCATTACTGCTTGAGCCAACTGTTCCAAATCTGCCAACAAAGTAGAGGCACTGACGTAGCCCAAATGGAAAGCACCATAGTGCACAACTACCAGATGGTGACTGTTCATCCTGCGCATATCTTCACAAACTTGCAGAATTCCCTCTACATTGCAATCAGGCACAGCGCTCCACACCACCTCCACTCCTTTAACATCAAAATTGTTTGCCACATTCCTGCATTGAGCATAGTGCTGTAAACCATGGACAAACATATCTCCGAGCACCAACACCCTGACTTTCTCCACCTATTCCATCTTCACTACACACACTCTCTTCCTACAAAAATTCACAACGTCAACATCTGATTGGCTGATCCCTACAGGCCTCTTTCCATACTGGATTTGGTGGAAAACCCCGGATGAGGCACGCCCTACCTGCAGACAGCCGCGGTGTCCTTGTGGCACGTAACTCTTAGCCAGCCCTTTTACCCTTTCCACATTACGCGCTGTGCCATTCCCTCATTGGATACAGCTAAGCAGTCACGAAGCCATCCACCAATCACATCCAAGTCCTCTACATCTAACTCCATCATCAGAGTTCCACACTTCAAATGTACTGCTGATCACTTTGAGTACAAGTCTCATATCATTGGAAAGCACCTACTACAAACACTACTCTACAAGTCTCCTAGATTTCTACTTACAGCTGCATTCATATCCATATGCATGAATACAAAAAACAGGTATGCATATTTTATTCACATTACATGTACAAGTGTTATGAATCCATATAAACAGAGTAATGCCACTAAACCTGCATAGCCTATACATACATGCCAACCCTTCCGATTTAAGCGCGAGACTCCTGATTTTTCATTGAAGAAAAATCTCACCATGTTTTACTGTCTCCCGCATAAACTATATATACATGCCAACCCTCCCGATTTAGACCCGAGACTCCTGATTTTTCATTGAAAAATAACACTATTTTTTACCGTCTCCTGCCTAAATGAATGCTAATCCCAATGCAATTCTATGAGAAAAATAAATGTTCCCGATTGCTGTGGCGAAATCTCCCTCTCAGGTGTTCCCGATTGTTGGCATGTCTACCTATGAAATGAACATATTGAAATTTTTCCCATCTACTATAATCAACTGTCAATTCCAAACCTGTCTGCTATCTACAACACACCTTTAAAAAACCAAGTGAATTTCATGCACTTAAAATTCTACTCATTTGCAAAGCATGTTGAACTAACATATTGTAAATAAAATATAAAGGCTGCACATAGTCAAATGAAATGCATCCATACACTATGTTCAGACATCAGAACAAGAATACTACCACAAAAACATAAAAATCAACGTCTACATTAACATCAGTGCTATAAACACACAAAATTACTAACTTCTTTCTTTTACAATTGCAGTGAGCACCACTCTCCTGAAAATCAGCAGCATCTAAACTACAAACAACATATCCGAAGAGACCTGCTCATTGCACAAAAAAAGAGTAAGTACAATACGACCTTAATATTCTTACTGTTCCTCAAACACACTGTGTGGTTCATTCATGAAATTTGCGCACCAAATAAAACAGCGATTTCTAAACCATTCTGCCCACAAATCCCCATTTATTAAACATAGATTAGCAGGCAGAATGGCACACAAATCCCCATTTTTTTGGAACATAAATAACATACTCAACCCTTAGAATGAAAGTACTACAAAACAAAGAACTGTTTTAATTTTATACCATTAGATTTACTATTAATGCTTCTCCTCACCACTAGCTCACTTTCTACTCTCACCTGAACCACAATTTAGTAACACACAAATAGAATAGCCTTCCCAACTAATTGTAACTGTGCAATGCACAATCACACACCACCACATACATCTTTCCCATCATACTCAGACACTCATGCACACAGCACACATACATTGCAGAACGGCCCAACCCATACCTTCCTTTTTTTTTACGAGACCCCAAAGAATGCATACCAAAAAGCAAGTCCATAGAAAGCAACGCAGAAATAGAGCAAATGAAAATAACAGTGTCCAAAATAAGCATCCATCTCTACCAGAGTTTGTACAAAACGTTCAAACAAAACAGCTAATACAGTCATTTAGCGAAACAAAACAAGCTTCCAGTACACAAACTTTGCCTCCTCTATCAAAATGTAAAACAAAACAAAAAAATGCTTAACATGAATTCGGCTACCACTACTGTTAAAACTGCTCCTATAAATGTTGATATACTAGCAAGTAACCATACCATAAAATGTATTTGAGCAAAAATGTTCTGCCACAAAGTCCTTCAGAATCTTATAAAAACTGGAGACAAATCATGGATAACCCTTCAAACCTACCATAGAAAATTAATCTTAGAAGCTTTAATAGACAGTTCAATCCTTCTCAAAGGAAAGGTATTCATTTTAGTGTTAAACAGAATGAAAGCACAAAACTAACTACTAAATTACAAAAAAACTTCTCAATAAATGGAATGTCAACAAAAATAACTTCTTAAATATCTGTGGAGGTGAATGGAGTCACACCACGAGCACAGAACCATATTTTAATGAAGAAGCATACAAACAAACCCAAACAAACACAATTGTCATCCATAGCAGTGGACGAGGTTATGAAAAAATGTATAATACCATAATGGAACAAGAAATACTGCTTACAAATATTTCCCCAGAAAACTCAGAATTACCTCTCCATTTGACTGAACCAGAACGTCCAGTATACAAATAGTCATGCACGTCAATGTGTAACATTCCCAAAAAATCGTTCAAATCTTTATGCCAGTTTCTCAATCAGTATGTGAAAGGCAAAGACAAAATCTAAATGAAAGTGCTGCAAAATATGGAAACCTGTCCAGTGCGCGAATAGATAGGACTCCAAGGACATTCATTAGCCTGCATTTCAGGACCTTTTTACAAAAGCACCTTCCATCATATCAAAATGATATCAACACATCATTCAACTATATGAAATCTAGTTTATAAACTGTAGTATGCTAAAAGGCCTGCTTTAGCACTAGCCAATTTAAATGACACTCTTCTACATGGTACATCCAAAGACATACTCGAAGAAATCGACCACATCCAGAGAAAATATTTTGGAAGTGAAAGCTACTTACAAAATGCAATAGATTTACAACACAATAGCAACAATTCTGCACATAGCATCCTTCTACTACACACATACAAAAAGAAATACTGAAATTTAAAAGTACATCCGCTGAAGTACCAAACCATGTGTGTGTGTGTTGCCGCAGAACTTTTTATAAAAGTAACACAAAAACTATAGACATAACATACAAAATAGAAGACAATGAAGATTCCAAATCGTTTGAATTAGCTCTCTACCTTATAGCAGAAAACAAATACGAAATAACCTACCCCTTAATACTTGGCAGTTACTGCACTACAAAACTTGACAACAACCAAACTCCTTCACGTGCTATCACAAATAACTTGGCACTATTCCCACTACCAAAACCCCTGCAACAACTCAATTTATATGAGAGCATCATAATTCAAACAGTGCACCCATTTCAAGCAATAATACGCCTTCAACCAAAAACAGCAAAATTACCTCGCTCTGAATTGGTGAAATGCATTTGTGGCAAAGTAGTTTATTTACCATTAGATCTGAAAGAAAATGTGCACTCTGGGAGTGCAACGTCCAATAGAACAATCTATAATTGTCGTAGTAAATGGTGTACCAACAAAAGACAAAATAAATTGGCAACAACTCGTAGAATTACATAAAGTTAGACAAGCCCTGCAATATCTAACAGACTATAATGGATACTACAAAGAAATAAATATTGAAGAGAACTTAAGGGAAACAACTGAAATAATTCAAGAGTCACCATAAACTGGTCAATTTGAACTTCTAGATCCTGCTACAGTATCCAATATTTTAGACCATTATACAATTCATCCATTACACTCTAATGACATCATAGATGATGCACTAGAAACATACCGAATGCGACAAACCAAAGGATCACCAATCAGCATATGGGAAAAACGTATAGAAGCACATGCTTTTCCTATGTTCTTTCTTACTGGCAAAGGAGGAAGGTACGATGATAGACCCACTCAGATAACAGCATCAGAATACCGCTAGTTACAAATGTATTCAGAAGATCCCAGATTTAGACAAAATGTGGAATACATATTCCACCTACTCTTTGAAAGTGAACTAGCAACTCTATGTTACGGAGTTGCACACACATTGAAATCAGGAACCCACTTTCAAAATATGTCTGCTGCGCAATTAATACAAAAAGAGCAAGAAAAAGATGAGGTTTTACAATCAAGCATTACAAATCTGTTAGCAAACAAGTGTGGTACAAAAGAATACTGGTTCCGACTTCACGGAGATGTACGTTGTATGATAAGAAACCTTGGCCCACCCACTTGGTTTGTTACATTAAGTTGTGCAGAATATGCATGGGAAGATTTACATGATTTCCTATGCATATCAAAATAAAACAAAACAAACAACATAGATATACTAACACCTGGAGAACGTTGCTCTCTAGATCCTGTTAATGTTTCAAGATATTTCCATCATCGTTCCATTGCTATGCTACACTTTATTTGTAATAAAACTGTTCATCCCTCAGAGAAGTGCAACACTTCTTTTGGAGAAAAGAATACCATGCCGGAGGAGCACCACATATCCACATGCTTTTATGGATTAAAGATGCTCCTTAATTTGGTCAAGACAGTGATTTCATTGTTTTACAGTTTATCAAAAAATATGTCACTTGTGAAATTCCATCGAAAGCAACAAGTAGTGATCTTCATGCACAAATTGTACAATTTCAAAGACACAAATGTGGCGAATATTGTCGTCGCAAATACAAAAACAAAGGGAAATACTACACCAAATGCCGCTTTGGTTTCCCTAGACCAGTAACAGAAACAGGTGAAGTGAACAACTTCATGTCTTCAGTTAGACATAGTGTTAAAGGTAAATCACCTGGGAACATGTATTGCATAAAAAGAACAGAAGAATCAAAAAAATATCAATGATTACAATGCAATCATTGCCCTCTTATGGAATGTAAACATAGATGTGTAGTACAATGCAGACAATTCCACTGCAGTTGCATGATATGTTACAGCCTACTTAACAAAAGCAGAAAAAACAGATCTTCAAGACCTCTGGAATGACCTATCATCAGACAGAACACTATCTCAGTAATTGTACAGCTTAGGCATAAAAATGTTCTCTCATAGAGAATGTGGCTCCTATGAAGCTGCAGATTGTTTAACCGGTACTGCTTTGTATGGAAAATCTGAAAATATAGTATGGCTAAGTCTTGGTCCTGCTAAATCTAGAAAAAGAGTTCTCAAATCATATGAGGACATAGAAACAGTAGCCAAAAATGATCCCAACAGCCAAGACATTTTGAAAAACTATTTACTAGACACATACTACCCGAAGAGGAGTACCACTTTGGAAACCATGTGTCTATACCACATAGCCCAAAACTTCACATACAAAAATAATATAAAACCTGATGAAAAAAAAAGGTAGCTATAGAGTGACAGATTGTGAAGACAGCTTAGTGAATCTTACCAAACGAAGCTTAATTAATCATATCAAATTGTCATTAAAAACACCTCAACAGAAAGAACTATATTACATGTCCCTGCTACAACTTTTTAAACCATGGAGAAAAGAAGAAAAGATACTAGAAAACTATGACTCCTATGAAGACACTTCCAAAGCAAATGAAAGCACTATCACCGATATAAACTTTACGCAGTACAAAACAATGTTGCACAATGAACAGCAACACGAAGAAGAACTCCAGGCCCAACTAAATAAGGACACTCCCGACTGTAGTCAACATTCTGTAACAGGAAGTCAAGAACCACTGGGACAGCCACTAATAGCAAATGAGGCAGAATTAGCTATGACAAAAGTAGAGAACACCATGTGTCACTATGAAGAAGATACAGAAGACATAACTGTACTACAATCAAAACTGAACAAAGAGCAGCGCACCATTTTTCAAGAAGTAACAAAAGAAATTGCACATGGTGTACAACATGAAAATAAAGAATGTACCTGCCAAAATTACAAACCTATACTACTATACGTCAGTGGTGAAGCTGGTTCAGGCAAAACATTCTTAATCAAAATCATCGGCAAGTTCTTTTAACAATTGACAAACAACAAAACGTCAGCTGTTGTAACTGCCCCCACAGGTCTAGCTGCCTACAACATAGGCGGTGTCACTTTACCATGATTACTACTCCTTCCAGTAGAACACCAAAACAAATTAGAATATTACAAACTTTCTACAGAAGCTTCAATTGAACTACGCAGAGTGTTAAAACAAATGAAAATGCTACTAATAGATGAAGTGAGCATGGTCTCCAACCTAATGTTGGCTTTGATCCACCTCAGATTGCAAGAAGTACTTAAAACAAACTACGAAGAGCTCTTTGGAGGAAAACACATTATTGTTTTCAGAGATCTTCTTCAATGGACACCAGTAAAAGATGAACCTATTTTTAAAACCTTAGGACACAAACTCTGCCGTAAAACTGTTGGCAGCATAGGAAATGTCAACCTTTGGCAACATTTCCAATAGAGAGAATTAACAGACAACATGTGCCAATCTGCAGACCTCACTTACGGCAACATTTTAGAAAGTATTAGAGTTGGTGTACTATCTCAAGAAGTACAATCAATATTAAAATCCCAGCACATCCATGCACTTTATAGCCATAACTCATGTGCTACTGATGTTATGGACAATTAGTACACAAAAATGTCAATTGCATGTCCTTAATGCCAACTCTTGCAAGCTGTTCCAAATTCAATGAAACCATTTTTAAAAAAGAAATGCAACCAATCATTGAAATTTGCTCCACAGACAAACTGGACGTACATGGTATGCCACTACCCATGTGTCAACAAACCACAACAAAACTAAATACCTTAGAAAATTCTATCTCCAACACAGCTGGTATGGAGAAAATATTAAAATAATCCTTAAACTGTAGAGTAATGCTTAAACGTAACATTGACGTGGAGCAAGGACTAGTTAATGGAACACTGGGTACAGTTGTTGGCTTTCAAACTTACCCATGTGACAACAAAATTCATTTTGTCATTATTCTCTTTGACAAACTTTCAGAAGAAAAAAGGATAGGGCACTCAAAAGCTCAATTCCTTCTCTTCAAAGACATGCATGTACGCAGAAAACAATTTTCTCTAACTCTAGCATACGCAGTCACCATTCATAAATCACAAAGTCTTAGCCTAGACAAAGCATTGATAGATATTGGTAACACAGTTTTTAAAGAAGGCATGAGCTACGTAGCACTATCACGCTTACGTACACTTGACAGTCTATTTCTAATCAACTTTGAGGCAAGTAAAGTAAACACTGATATTCCTTGCATTTTAAAATACAATAGACTACGTTCACTATACACCCCCCATCTAAAAACATATCCTGTTCCACAAAAAGGAAAACGTTGTAAAAGAAAACTAATCCAAACAGAAATGCAACCGGATCTGACTGCAAATCCTTCAAATAGAGTAAAATAAGCTAATACTTCATCAATTACCACAACCAAAGAAGAACCTATTACTCAAAGTAACTCAGGTACTTCTTCAAAGAAGCAACACACACTCCGAAAAAATGACTTGGACACAGAACTATCTGGTCCATTCAAATTTTCAAATATAACTGGTGTAAATTGTTACGCAAATGGAGCAATGAATATTCTATTTCAATTGCCACCAATTGTTGACAACATTTACTTACACAGTACAGACCAATTGTGTATGAAAATGTTAGTACTTCATAGAAACACAACAAACAATCCTGACAACACGTATAGTGTTCATGGAATAAGACAAGAATTGGACTACTGTGCTGGAATGGTGAAATTCACTATAAACTCACAAGAAGACCCACAAGAATTTCTAATGTACTTACTACAAGTACTGGAAAACAAAAACATAACTATAAATGAAATCTTCTAGATTTCATACATGTGGAAACATACATGCACTCTCTGCAACAATGTGACACAGGAACAAATCCCTAATGAGCGTTTTGTGTATGTATCCATACCGAATTGTGAATCTGTTCCATTTCAGCAACTTGTACAAAATGCAAACCATGGTAGATTATGTACTACCTGCAATTCAGATAATCGCTCCATCTTACTAATACAAACTCATAGTAAATACGTAATACTAATGCTTCTACATTACAAAGCAGATGGTACCAAAAACAACTGCAAGTTGACTGGATTCACACATGGTCAAGTATCACTTGGTAAGAAAACCTTCACAATAATAGGTATAATCTACCACGCAGGAGCCACAACCAATGCAGGTCACTACACTGCATATTTAAAAAAGAAGTGTGGATGGTTTGAATGTAATGATAGTACCCTGAGTCTAAAGCAGAGATTACCAGCAAATCTTACAAACGCTTATTTAATCTTCTTAAAACCAAAATGTAATAACTAATCTGTACTTAAACATTGCCAAAACTTCAATTAAAAAACTATAAACTGTTAGAATACGCCAAGAGGTATTTAACTGCCCCAAGATTTTGCAACAACCAAACAGATAAATCAATACCACTATATTATAACAAAAAATAGACAGTTAGAATACGCCAACAGGTATCTAACTGCTCCAAAAATCTGCAACAAGCCAACAGATAGAACATTAGCCAGAAACAACAAGTGAACACTTAAAACAAACAAACAAATAGACTGTAGCATAACAAACCGACATGGATTTTTTTTCCCACAGACCCAATGATTTGAAAAACAAACACAGAAACTGAGCAAATTGCACAGTACACTGGTTTGTAAACTACTAAATATGAAGGTCGAAAAAAACCTGAAATGTCTATTTTGCAATGTAATAACTCTTTTTAAAATACATACACTAACATGTTCCTTTCTTTTATCACAGAAACTGAAAAAGAATATGTGCTCCAGTTACCCAACTCATGAAAAAAATATATCCAAACTCAAAAAATCAAACAGTAAGTATATGCTAATAGAACACATAAATACTGCTGCATAACAGAACCATTGCAGCAAACATCTAACCATACACCACAATACAAAATGTTCACTTCCATTGATATGTTATACTACAGTGCTTGTTACCAAACTCTACAATCTTAATGACATGACGTAGCCAAAACTTCACATACAAACTACACAAATCAAACAGTACAGAAACTGTAGATTTGCAAACATTTGATAGATATTTGATTCTATGGTTGTGATCTATGGGTGTGATATGCTGCAGTGGTTGTGGCCAGGGCCTAGAGTGATGGGTGTATGGCCTACGGCCTATGGCCTGCGGCCATGTGCCCAAGACTCTAGGCCCTGGCCACAACCGCCGCAGCATATCACACCTATAGATCACACCCATAGAATCAAACATTTTAACTGTCTATATGGGCCCACCCATATCACACTTTCTGCAAATTTTGGTGAAAATTCATCCAGGGAGATCGAAGTTATAAGGCACCCATGTTGGCTTATAACTTCAGTGCATATAACTTCAGTCTTGGGGGCATGGCCTTTGTCATGCACCCAAGACTCTAGGCCCTGGCCACAACCACCGCAGCATATCACACCCATAGAATCAAGCATTTTAACTGTCTATATGGGCCCACCCATACCACACTTTCTGCAAAGTTTCGTGAGAATTCATCCAGGGAGAGCGAAGTTATAAGCCATCCATGTTGGCTTATAACTTCTGTGCATATAACTTCAGTCTTGGGTGCATGGCCTTTGTCTGGCCACAACCACTGCAGCATATCACACCTACAACCACCACACCATATCACACCCATGGTGGCTCATAACTTCAGTGCTTATAACTTCGGCATGCACCCAAGACTCTAGGTGCTGGCCACAACCACCGCAGCATATCACACATATAGAATCAAACATTTTAACTGCGGCATATGGTCAATTTTTATGTCCGCTGAGACTGTGCGTGTCCTTAGAACAGTTTCAACTTGCCGGCGGACAGCACGGACGGGAATACTATCCTTAGGACACCCCTCATTTTCACTAATTACGAACATCCCGGACAGCGCGGGCATGGTGAATACATCAGTAGCACCTGCCACCTAAACAAATACAGTATTTGACCCATCTCTTACTCCCCAAATCTCCCCAAGCACTCTTGCACACCAAAACACTCCCCAAAACTGCATTTCGCCTCTGTTCGCCGCCACGCTGTCGGTGGATCCAAAATGGCAGGCGCATCGGAACAATCTGATGCACATCATGCCTCACTCCAGCCAATCGGCGGACATGTTGCCTGTCCACGGACATGACGCGAGCTGATTAGCCAATCGGTGTTCTGCCCATGGAGAGAATAGGGAAGTGTGTATGCGGAGCAGACATATATATCACACATTTTTTGACACCTAATTTTTGATCGTTTTAAGAAAAAATACTGGACGATTTTCACTTTTCACCAAATTTACAAAAGCACACTTTCGGGACCAAGCCGCTGCTCCTGCCGCACATTACGTGAAAATCCGTCCAGCAGTTTGGGCTGTAGGCGTGCACAAAGTTTTTTCCATTTGCCATATACTTTTTTTCAAAGTTTGGTGAGGATTCGTCCAGGGGGAGCGAAGTTATAAGCCACCCAAAAAGTGCTCTTCCTATGGGATTAGCAACTTAACCATAACTACACAGCCACTACGGTGGCTGTGTAATTATGCCTATATGTCACATTATTTCCTATTTGAGCAATCCTTCTTTCGAATTAATAGGAATATACCCATTATAGCTAAAATACTGCACTCTTGTGTTACCCTGCACCCATCAAGCCTATGTGAATGTTCCTCCATCATGCCTTACCCACTCTTGACTACACAAGCAATAAACATTTAGAATGGGTGAAGATACAAAGACCGATTGATGGGGGGTATCAAATTACTGTAAAATTCAGTATTGACGCAATGAGCATTACACATGAGCTTGTCAGTAATCAGCTCATTGCCACCTAATCCTTTCTCCACTTTGCAGCATTGCTATGTACAGTGATAAGACACAAACGATTGTTATTTTGGCACAAGGAAAAAGGAGTAGTCATTCATATGAATGCATCTAGATGTGTATTCTAATTAAATTAAGAATGCAAAAAATAACATGATCCTACTTAAGGAGTGCCAATACAAAAGGGAGATTCATCCAGAAAGGACCCTGATTAAAGTATATCATGCCAAATCAATGTAAAGTAGAAAGCCAAGCTGAAGCTGGCACTTTTCGGATAGTGATTATCCATGAACCTGTGACAAAGATGCAGCTATTGTTGCTGTAAAACATTCCAAACCTTTCTTACTAGCACCAGAAGTAACAAAAAAACGATTCATATGTGTCTAGATTCTTGTTCTAGGTAAGCAAGTGCGATCACTGCAAACTTATTCAGCGGGTGAATAGTCATTCCACCCACAGAGACCAGATGAGGGTGAAATTAAGAGGGCAAAAGGTGATCATGGAGATGAAATGAAGAGGATATTGTTCAATCAAATCATGTTTCTGGCCAGAGAACAAGGATGCTGTTTGTCATGAGCTTGATACTCCATTCATCTTCCCAAGGCCAGTAAATTGAATAATGGTAGTGGGTACAAATAGTGAAACTGATATATGCATTGCTTAGAAGCTGGAGAAATCCAGCATAAAACACTATATAACTCGATTTATTATAAGAAACGTGGACACCAAGTTCTCCAATTGTACTAGATGACATTACCTGATAGCATTAAGGTGATCATGAAAAACATCTTAAAAAATAATTATTTAAAGGATCATTTACGAAGAGGCATTCACTGTGTTTACTGGAGAGCTTTAAGAATCAGTATCTACAGAGTGTACACTAATGCAAAACTAGGTAATAGCCCTCCTGTGAAATGATGATCATAGGAAAGTTTAACATAGGGGTTGTCGGACACTTTAATGACAGAACAATTAACCTTGAATGTATGAACTGATAAACTAAAGTGGAAGTCTTCAGACATCTACAGAAGGTCATATGAGATATGATGAAATCTATCAGTCAGGCCTTATGATTTCTCAGGATTGAGATAATTCCCATTTGCAAAAGAATTGACACTTCAATCACTTCCCAAGTGAGTCATTGGTTCGTTAGACCTAGCCTCTCAACGTACGTTAAGAGATGTAGAGACAATGGAGAAAGTCATTTGACTTTGAATGAGAGAGCTGATGGGACACATCAAAAGGTACAGCGCTTCATTATGGGTGTGGCGGCAGCATGGTAAGACATTGGCAGTAGTTCGGTTACAGCTGATATTTTTTGGCAGTAACAGATTTACCGCCTCTTTTACTGCACCAGTAAATTCAGAGTTATAACCTTGAATTGGAGGATCTAATTGCAGCATTTTGGATGGCAAAACAATCTGAGAAGAAAGAGCCATCTCTTGCATATCCAAAAGCAGATCATTTTGAATACTGAGGAATTACACAGGGTAATGTAGAAACCAGTTGCTCATCACCAGATAATCCAAGACAGAAAGTCAAGTAGCAGCGGCAGAGACAAGTTTTATGTATTGTCTGAAACCAGAAAACAGAATAGTGTCTCTGTCCAAAATATTGTCCCTGAGCAATGAAACCATGGGGTAGAGATCAGTCAGTGTGATACATTTAGTTATTTACATTAACAATGGACAGCCTAACTATACATTCTGGTGGCATGTATACAAAACCATGAATGCAGCATTTAGGTGACTTCCACTTCATTTTTTAGGCAACTGATCCTGCATTCATGACTTAATGTGGGGCATGTAGGTGGGCATACCTGCACCTCAGATGGTGGCTTACCTCATGCTTGCATGGCCTTATAGGCACTTGTGCAGTTGTCATCCAAATAACATTCATCCTGCCCCACAAACCCAAGCAGTTAAATAGACTCACTCCTTCCATAATCTACCATTTTTGTGAACTATGTCAAAAACATAATCACAGTCATTATACACATGGGGCCTCATTACGACCCTGGCGGAGTGGGTTTACGCCAGCGGTATTCGCGGCGGACCCTTCCGCCCTACTACGAGTTCCCGTAGCGCCATGGAGCGGTTTCCGCCTGGTTTTTCCGGGCGGAGAAATCCATGGCGCTACGGGACCTTGTTGTTAATTACGCCACCGTATTTTACGGTGGCGTAATTAACGCCTTCCCCACTCCCATTATGCCCTATGGGGCAAAAATGGGAATGGGGAAGGGTAAAATGGGGAATGGGGATTTACCGCCACGCCAAGGTCGGAATGGGGCGGTAAATCCGCCAACCCCCATGGCAGTATCGGCAGCTTTCCGCCGTGCTCCATGGTGCATATTGCACCACGATCTCCGCCAGGGTCGTAATGAGGGCCATGGACTCATTTGCCACAGCAATGGTGCAGACACAGGTAAGTACAACTATTGTAGCTATTTTCACTGAATTGATTATCTCTGTTTGCTTTGTATTACTCCATGGCCTTTAAAAACTGCATAAGTAGCTTTCAATCCCCCTTTTTCCATCCTCAAAGAAATCCTCATCTATATTTTTAAAGGGTATCCTGTAATTCTGCCTTAGGCTTGATGAGGACTCTTGTGGATGTAATGCAATCATGTTCCTCACGATCAATGGCACATGCCATTAAATATGTGGGATCCAATCCCTGACAGTGTGTGAGAGGAATATTTGCCAAATTAAGCAAAGTTATTTCATAGTTACGAAATTTGGAGAAGGTGGGCTCTAGGATGGAACCGACCTTGCTGAGATCTAGAATTGCAATTTCAAGTTTGGCTAGGTTTTGGGGCAATATCACAGGTTGGTATTGAGGTGTAGCCCACACCTCGTTTGTTTGGTTAGCGAGGTGTCGGCGCGCATAACTGGCAGAGACAGTTGGAGAAGAACAACGGTTGGGATGAGTCTCCAAGGCCTAACAAGAGCCACTGTATCCACAGAACTATCTACACTTTTGACCTTCAGAACCCCACAGGGGGCACTGGAACATATACCATAGCTTTGAGAAGGACCTACAGGTCAAAACACGTGTCGGCTGACTGCATGGGGATATACGAACTCCAATGGTACCAACAAAGGATGTACACAAACCAATAAAACCAAATAAACTAAAGGTTTTTTCACAACCAAGCACAACAAACTGTGTGAAGAATATATTTCTTGTAACTACAAACGCAAGGTATCCAGGTTACAACCTTCTTGTTATTTCATAGTTAGTTAGTAATGATTTGCACAAGTGGTTTGTTTTGGATTTAATAGATCTGTCCAACATGTGTCATTGCTACTTTCAGGTGCATTTAAATTCTTTATTTATTTCCTGAACTCTGTTCAATGAGTGCAGCTGTTGTAACTGAACAAAGGCAGAGGGGTAATAATGCTACTGCCCAGTACAGAGAGATATTATAGTACATGATTGGAACATGTTTATCACTGTTACTGTCTGTGTATCTCCCCCCCTTACCACAGCAATATTAGACAAATGGCTTTTAATAATCAGGTAGGCCAAGAGTGGCAGAACATGGTAAGGCTTGTTTGATCTCCAGAAGTGCTTGTTTTCAGTATCTTCTGTTTATGGAAAGGTTTCAGGAATATTTAGTAATTTCTTGTAGTGGCTCCACAATAGTTGCATATCCTAAAATTCATTGATGGGAAAACCATGTGATTCCCAATATGGACTTTATTTGACTAATTATTTTTTGTGTGGGCAATTTTATTATGCCCTCTGGGCTTGATTTAGTTATGCTTTCACTACATTCCAATGTATCATGACCTCAAATAATGAGCTTTTCTTTACATGAGATTTTGTTGCCAGAATGTCAAACAACACTAACGTAAGTCGTCCACATATCGTACTAATGTGGAAATGTTATGTCATCTGAATTCTACTTTAGTTTCACACTATAGATGGTTCGGCTTTCCGGGACCTAAGTGTGAACATTTGAAGAAATATATACTCTTGAGGTGTATGGGGACTAAGAAGAAAGCTGAAAACACACTGACTAACATATACAATGTAATATAGGCTGGTATACACCTAATATGGTTGCAGAGCATGGTACAACTTGGAATTACAGTGACACCATTGCATTTAATGTCTGCAAATGCTGTACAACTCTATACACATCTCAACCTGTGGTGTTACATGGATTAGTCTTGGGCCACAGTATACCCTAGTCTAGAATTGAATTTATCAGCCGGGAAAGCCCTGCTGCTACCACTATTTTCAGTGGATATTGTGACTGTCTAGGCATGTACTTGCTCAGCTCTCCTTGATTCATTCTGGGTCACATTTGCAGATTACAACTAATATTTCAATGCTGAGACAGTAGTTGTGGGATTCTCATGCTAATACCACATCTTGCCTACTTAAATCATGATCTTCATCTTTTTCTTGTTGATCTTCTAATGTGGAAATTACCTTGCTTTCATGTTCAATATGCATGTCTAAATAAAACCCATCCAAGGAACAATAAATATCTAATGTTACATATTATATGTCTCCCAAACATATTTACAGGAGACTCAACAGAAAGGTGTGCTATTCAAAATCAGTCTAACGGAAACTGCAAAGTGTTTGGTTGTGGAGTAAATTACTGGGTTATTAGAAATGCTTATCACCCACACTGTTACTGACAGTAATGAAACCCCTTTAAATTCCTAAGCCTTTATTGCAGAACGGTTTACCTGACATGTATTAAACATTGTACCACCTCATCATTAATTTTGCAGCTTACATAGGAACCCTCATGATCTACCAGTATGAATGCTTCTATCATGCCATCAGCTGCCTCTTGGCAGTCCTACTAATTATTCTGTTGCCTGTTCAGACTCATCTTGGTCGTCACTCTTGAGAATGGAGGAGCAGAGGGAATTATAGTTCCTACCACTGTTGCCTTCAGTCGAGGCTGATTTGGGCACTCATACTTCCAATGAACCTCTTGCTTGAAATAGTGACACGCCATATCACTGGTCCCAATCCCATCCAAATGTTCCTGTTGACCAAGAATACCACCTCCACTGACTGTACATCTGTTTCATACAGGACTCCCATCGCCTGTTTTGATGAACACTGCCCACCACTGGCCCATCATTTGTTGCTGCTGCTGAAAATACTGTACTCTTGACATGAAACACAAGGATTCTTTTTTTTAATTTAAAAGTGTTTTTTTCAGTTTACAAACAACTTTTACACCAAATTCAAAATAAAGGAAGAAATGTGAACCATTACAATCACGACATACTTTTGCAAACCCAAAACACAAGGATTCACAACCAAAATCAATTCAGAGTGGGATTTCTCTGCCACCGGATGCATCCTGTCTACAGTTGATGGACTGTGGTAAATAGTAATTGCACAAATGCACATGGTCTTGCTTCCTGTATTATTTCAGCAGGCTTATTTATTCCTGAATTGTGTTTAAAAACCTTTAAACTATCTATGAAATCTGCAGATGATTTATCTTTCTTATTTTTATAATTTGATATCCTTCACCAGTTAGTCTTTTGAGGGCATATCACAGCAATCTTTTGCTTCAAAGCGTGTCTGTTTGTAACCAACTTCACACCGTACCCTACGTCCTCCGAGAGCCAGCCAGGCTTTAGTCAAGCGCTGGCACAATTCTGCAGGCATAATCACTATTTCAAGTTGATTTATATTAGCCCATGATGGATTTTAACACTGAGTCAAAGTTCACAACTAATCAGTACATTTCTTCGGTCCTTGCCTAACAAGGGGGGAATTCTTTACACACATTTGTCAGATCCAGGGGAGTGCCTGGGGAATTTACCATTACCAGGCTACCAATTCCATCAGCACCCACTCCCGATAACTCTCTCAGTGGGGCTTAGAGATGTGCAGTTCCTGAACTCTAAATTTCAACTCTGTGGGCATGGGAGGGTCTGGAGGTGGGGATGATTTCTGCCTGGCTGTCCAGTACTGAGGGAGGGGGCAGAATGCTTTCTATTACATTTGCAGAGTTCTTGCTAATGTGCCTATACAGTCTCAGAGATATCCTTTGCCCCTGCTTTATCTATTTCTTTCATCGTATTAGTCCCTGTGAACTGCAGAGAAAACTCTGGGCATTTTCGCTCTGCTGCTGAGTCTGTGGCATCTGCTACTTCAGGGAACAATGAGAGGGTATGCCTCTCTTCCCAGGCTCTCGCCCAAACATGTGACCATTGGCGGTATGGCATAGGGCATATGACTTCATACCCGCCCCTTCCGATCATATGCAGATGTTTAAAATCTGGATGTGACTCTGAGCTGTGTAGATCTTGTGTTTTTGTTTTGCTATTGAGCCTGTCCCTGCTCGTAAACAATCACGTGACAACTGGTGGCATGGCATGGGTCACGTGACTGCATGCCCCCTTCTGTCCCTAGGTGGATGCTTGCATCTGGTTGCGACTCTTGGTTGCTTGGACCCAGCTTTTTTGCTCTGCTGTTGAACCTGTGTGATCTGCCGCTCCAAGAAACAACAAGGAGGTCTCTGACTCCGTGCTGGCGTGCACTCAATAATGAGACCCCTGCTGGGTGGCTCACTTGACTTCATACCCCTCTTCTGCCCCCTAAGCAGATGCTTACCATCCGGAGTTGAGTCTTGGTGGAGTGGATCCAGCATTTTCGATTTGCTGCTGAACCTGTGTCATCTTCCACTGCAGGGACCAACAAGCGGGTCTGTGGCTCCTCCTCCTGTTCATGACCTCTCACGCTGTTCCTTATTTCTCATACAGCCATCACTCACGACATCCTTTGCCTGGACATCTGTGTCTTATGGCAGACATTTCAAGGGCGCTGAAGTTCCCTATTTGCCCCTGTTTATGCCGTTTTTGTGTCCATCTGCTCCTGTTGCCTTCTGTTATAATTATAGTGGGGATGCAGTTAATACCTCACAATCACATTTTTCCTTGTTTTTTACTCTCCTGTCTCGTTGCATGCTCTTATATCATGAATATTCTTTAATGAATATCATGAATAAGCCATTACAGAAGGGGAATGACCATATGCAAATCAGGCTTGGCCCCACCCCAAAAGTGGCAGTCCAGCCAAAATTGCTAGGTCACATCCCTTCGGCATGAGACCACAAGCATCCCCAAACATGAGTCAGTCTTGTTGGGCCTCATCAGTGAGGCGTATCTTGGGTCTCTAGGACCAGAAGGCATGGGACCCATATCTGGGCATACCCGTCCTACACGGGGTGACAAAGCAAAAATAGAAAGATGATAGCTGGAAGGTTTAGAATGAATCTTATCTTCTGGCAATGCTCTGGGCAACCCTTCAGACCATCGTTCTGCGCCTGCCAAGCCATTACAGAAGGGTAAATAACATATGGAAATCAGGCTTGGTGCCACCCCAAAAGGGCAGTCCAGCCCGAACTGCTAGGTCACATCCCTTCTGCACAAGACCACAAGCAACCCCAAACATGTTTCAGCCTTGTTGGGCCTCATCAGTGAGGAGTATCTTGGGTCTCTAGGACCAGCAGGCATGGGACGTGCATCTGGGCATACCTGTCGCACACGGGGTGACAAGGCAGAAACAGAGAGGTGACGGCTTGAAGGTTTAGAATGAATCTTAACCTCTGGCATTGCTCTGGCCAAACCTCCAGACTATCGTGCTTCGCCTGCCAAGCCATCGCAGAAGGGGAAAGACCACATACAAATCAGGCTTGGTCCCACCCCAAAAGGGGAACTCCAGCCTGAACTGCTAGGTCACATCCCTCTGCACAAGACCACAGGCATCCCCAAACATGTTTCAGCCTTGTTGGGCCTCATCAGTGAGGAGTAGCTTGGGTGTCTAGGCCCAGCAGGCACAAGACCCACATCTGGGCATACCCTTCCGACTCGGGGGACCAAAGCAAAAACAAAGAGGTGATGGCTGGAAGGTTTAGAGTGAATCTTAACCCCTGGCATTGCTCTGGGCAACCCTCAAGACCATCATTCTCCACCTGCCAAGCCATTACAGAAGGGGAAAGACCATATACAAATCAGGCTTGTGCCCACCCCAAATGGGGCGGTCCAGTCCGGACTGCTAGGTCACATCCCTTCTGCACAAGACCAAACGCATCCCCAAACATGTTTCAGCCTTGTTGGGCCTCATCAGTGAGGAGTAGCTTGGGTCTCTAGGCCCAGCAGGCACAAGACCCACGTCTGGACATCCACGTCCCACATGTGGAGACAAAGCAAAAACAAAGAGGTGATGGGTGGAAGGTTTAGAGTGAATCTTAACCTCTGGCATTGCTCTGGGCAACCCTCAAGACCATCATTCTCCACCTGCCAAGCCATTACAGAAGGGGAAAGACCATATGCAAATTAGGCTTGGTTCCACCCCAAAAATGGCAATGCAGCCACAATTGCTAGGTCACATCCCTTCTGCACGGGACTACAAGCACCCCCAAACATGTTTCAGCCTTGTTGGGCCTCATCAGTGAGGAGTAGCTTGGGTCTCTAGGCCCAGCAGCCACAGGACCCACGTCTGGGCATACCCGTTCCACTAGGGGTGACAAAGCAAAAACAAAGAGGTGATGGCTGGAAGGTTTGGAATTATTCTTAACTTCTGGCATTGCTCTGGGCAACCCTACAGGCCATCGTTCTTTGCCTACCAAGCCATTACAGAAGGGGAAAGAACAAATGGAAATCAGGCTTGGTGCCACCCCAAAAGGGGCAGTCTAGCCCAAACTTCTAGGTCACATCCCTTCTGCACGAGACCACACGCATCCCCAAACATGTTTCAGCCTTGTTGGGCCTCATCAGTGAGGAGTAGCTTGGGTCTCTAGGGCCAGCAGGCACAGGACCCACGTCTGGGTATCCCGTCCCACTCGGGTGACAAAGCAAACACAAAGAGGTGATGGCTGGGAGGTTTAGAATGAATTTTAACTTCTGGCATTGCTCTGAGCATCCCTCCAAACCATCGTTCTGTGCCTGCCAAGCCATTATAGAAGGGGAAAGACCATGTACAAATCAGGCTTGGGCCCACCCGAAAAGGGGCAGGCCAGGCTGAACTGCTAGGTCACATCTCTTCTGCACGAGACCACACACATCCCGAAACATGTTTCAGCCTTGTTGGGCCTCATCAGTGAGGAGTAGCTTGGGTCTCTAGGCCCAGCAGGCACAGCACCGACGTCTGGGCATCCACGTCCCATATGTGGAGACAAAGCAAAGACAAAGAGGTGATGGCTGGAAGAGTGAATCTTAACCTTTGGCATTGCTCTGAGCATCCCTCCAGACCATTGATCTTCGCCTGCCAAGCCATTAAAGAAGGTGAAAAACCATATGCAAATCAGGCTTGATCCCACCCAAAAGGGGCAGTCCAGCCTGAGCTGCTAGTTCACATCCCTTCTGCACAAGACCACAAGCATCCCCAAACATGATTCATCCTTGTTTGGCCTCATTAGTGCGAAGTAGCTTGGGTCTCTAGTATCAGCAGGCATGGGACCCACATCCGGGCATACCCATCTGACTCGGGGTGACAAAGCAAAAACAAAGAGGTGATGGCCGGAATGTTTAGAATTTATGAATTAATGTTACAAAACCTCCCACCCATCACTTTTTAGGATTTAGTTGTTTTCCCTATGTGAGAGAGGGTATGCCCAGACATGGGTCCCTTGCTCGGTGTGCAATAGGGAACCAAGCAGCACCTCACTGAGGAGGCCCAACAAGGCTGAAACATGTCTGGGGCTGCTTGTGCTTCTGAAGGGAGGGGACCTTGCCTAGCAGTTCGGCAGGGCTGTTCCCATTAGTGGCAGTACCTGACTGATTTGCATATGGCTGGACCCCTTTTGCAATGGTGCAGACAGGCTAAAAAACGATGGTGTGGAAGGTTGCCCAGAGCAATGACAGTGGTTCAGATCAAAACCTCCCACCCATCACTTTTTTGGTTTTAGTCTGCCTTACTATGTGAGAGAGGGTATGCCCAGATGTGGGTCCCTCGCTCGCTGTGCCATCTGAAGCAAGCTCCACCTCACTGAGGAGGCCCAACGAGGCCAAGACATGCCTGGGGTTGCTTGTGTTTCTGTGCAGAGGAGACCTGGCCTAGCAGTTCGGGCAGTGCTGTTACCATTGGTGGCAGTACTTGACTGATTTGCATATGGCAGGACCCACTTTGCAATGGCGCAGACAGGCTAAAAAAACAGTGAAGTGGAAGGTTGCCTAGAGCAATACCAGTGGTTCAGATTAAATCAAAACCAGACATCCCTCACTTTTTTGGTTTTAGTTTGTCTCCCTATGTGAGAGAGGGCATGCCCATATGTGGGTCCCTTATTCGCTGCGCCATAGGTCACCAAAATGCACCTCACTGAGGAGGCCCAACAAGGCAGAAACATGTCTGGGATTATTTGTGTTTCTGTGTAGAGAGGTCCTGCCATAGCAGTTTGGGCAGGGGTGTTCCCATTGGTGGCAGTACCTGACTGATTTGCATGTGACTGGACCCCTTTTGCAATGGCGCAGACGGGCTAATAAATGGTGGTTTGGAAGGTTGCCCAGAGCAATGCCAGTGGTTCAGACTAATTCAAAACCTCCCACCCATCACGTTTTTTGTATTTAGTTAGTTTCTGTATGTGAGAGAGGGTATACCCAGACATGGGTCCCGTGCTCGCTGTGCCATATGGAACCAAGCTGCACCTCACTGAGGAGGCCCAACAAGACTGAAACATGTCTGGGGTTGTCTTGTGTTTCTGTGCAGAGGGGACCTGGCCTAGCAGTTCGGGCAGGGCTGTTCCCGTTGGTGGCAGTACCTGAATGATTTGCATATGGCTGGACTCCTTTTTTCAATTGTGCAGACAGGCTAAAAGACGGTGGTGTGGAAAGTTGCCCCGATCAATGCCAGTGGTTCATATTAATTCAAAACCTCCCATCGATCACTTTTTTGATTTTAGTTTGTCTCCCTATGTGAGAGAAGGTATGCCCAGACGTGGGTCCCTCGCTCGCTGCGCCATAGGAAACCAAGCTGCCCCTCACTGAGGAGGCCCAAGAATGACAATACATGTCTGGGGTTGTTTGTGTTTCCATGTAGAGGGGACATGGCCTAGCAGTTCGGGCAGGGCAGATCCCATTGGTGGCAGTACCTGACCAAATTGCATATGGCTGGACCACTTTTGCAATGGCGCAGACGGGTTAATAAACGGTGGTGTAGAAGGTTGCCCAGAGCAATGCCAGAGGTTCAGATTAATTCAAAACCTCGCACCCATCACTTTTTTGGTTTTAGTTTGTCTCCCTTTGTGAGAGAGGGTATGCCCAGACATGGTTCCCTCGCTTGCTGCGCCATAGGGAACCAAGCTGCACCTCACAGAGGAGGCCCAACAAGGCTGAAACATGTCTGGGGTTGCTTGTGTTTCCGTGCAGAGGGGACCTGGCCTGGCAGTTCGGGCAGGGCTGTTCCTATTGGTGGCAGTACCTGACTGATTTTCATATGGCTGGACCCCTTTTGCAATGGCGAAGACAAGCAAAAAAACAGTGGTGTGGAAGTTTGCCCAGAGCAATGCCAGTGGTTCAGATTCATTCAAAACTACCCACCCATCACTTTTTTGGTTTTAGTTTGTCTCTCTATGTGAGAGAGAGTATGCCCAGACGTGGGTCCCTTGCTCGCTGCCCCATAGGAAACCAAGCTGCACCTCACTGATTGGGCCCAACAGGGCCAAAACTTGTCTGGGCTTGCTTGTGTTTCCATGCAGGGGGGACCTGGCCTAGCAGTTCGGGCAGGGCTGTTCCCATTGGTGGCAGTACCTGACTGATTTGCACATGGCTGGACCCCTTTTGCAATTGCGCGAACAAGCAAAAGAACAGTGGTGTAGAAGTTTTAGATCAATGCCAGTGGTTCAGATTTATTCAAAACTACACACCCATAACTTTTTTGGTTTTAGTATCTCTCCCTATGTGAGAGAGGGTATGCCCAGGCGAGGGTCCCTGCTCGCTGCGCAATAGGAATCCAAGCTGCACCTCACTGAGGAGGCCCAACAAGGCCGAAACATGCCTGGGGTTGCTTGTGTTTCCACGCAGAGGGGGCCTGGCCTAGCAGTTCGGGCAGGGTGCCATGTCTCGCGCCTGCCGCTGGTCTTTGTGGTGCAGGTGGCGCTGCACAGTCTTCTGAATATGGTGCAGGAATGAAGAGTCAGCATTACAGTTGTTTGTTTGCGATCCTTTGGCCAGGCTCCTCCCCCAACTCTTGCAAGGACTCTTCTAGTAGCGGGTGTGGAGTCACAGTGCGTTGCTATGTTTTCTGCAACTACGCCCGTAAGTTTGCTTACTCTCCTGATCTAATCTCCACACCTCTACAGATCTAAATACTTCAGTTATAATTCCTCTCTTACCCTTACTTATCTCTTATCCAGTCAAACTCCGAATTGTGTTCCGTGTCCTCCGGTTCTGGATTTCTCATCAGACTGGGCTTGTCTGAATCACAGATCACACTCCCTCTACTCCGTTTACTTTCTTTTGTTTACACGCAGAGTAAAGTAGGAAACCTGGCACTGCAAGGGAAACATCTTACAGCCATTCTCTGATGGTGCATGTCATCTCTGTGTCCTCTATTTAATCATCTTTAATCATCCCGTGGGTTGGGTCCCAAAGCCTTGCTTAAACCCATACCATCCACAGGTTCCATCCATTCTTCAGATGTCTTGTGTTTCCGTGCAGTGGGGACCAGCCTAGCAGTTCAGGCAGGGCTGTTCCCATTGGTGGCAGTAGTTGACTGATTTGTATATGGCTGGACCCCTTTTGCAATGGCACAGACAGGCTAAAAACGGTAGTGTTGAAAGTTGCTGAGAGCAATGCCAGTGGTTCAGATTCATTCAAAACCTCACACCCATCACTTTTTTGGTTTTAGTTTTCAAGAGTATCCCTGCTCTGTCCCCCTCAATTATGCTTTGTTTTCCCTGTATCATTTCCCTAAAGAACTTTGTTCTGCTACTGAATTTCCTCGTTCTGTCGCATGCGTACCATGTGCATCTTCTTGATTCTGTTTCTTCCACCTTCTAGTTCTTAAACTCTGTAATGCTCTACCATCGGTCATTCACTTCTGTCCTCCTCTTCATCAGTTTAAGAAACATCTTAAGTTCCATCTGTTACAGTCTGTGCCTCTTTAAAACGTTTTTCAAAACATTTATCTAGTAAGAACATTTGTCTTGGTCCATGCTATTATCTTTGCATTTAACTATCCTAATTGTTCTATTGGTCAGTGCTATGGATAAAAGTACTATACAAGCTTTGCAATAGCTGTGGAAATAACTTTGTCAGGGGACAGATGATGTATATCAGACCCCTTTGGGCCTCTCCTTCTTATCTGTTTAACTTTTAACAGGTTATTAAATAGTTCCCTTTTCTTAATCGTGAATCCCTCAACCTCTTTGAACCCACTACGAACCGATTACAAAATACTTCCCATTCATCCTGTTTGAATGAGGAGCCCTTACATGTAAAACACTTCTTAACTGAAAATATTTCACTATTTAAAACGTTCCACCTACCAGGAATTGGTTACACCTATATCTTTTAGTCAGTATATTCCATTTTTCTAACTACACAACTGTGCTCTGTAGTTTATCAAGGCTAAAATGGTGAGTTCTCAAGGGCCATGTGGTAATTATTTACAGGTTAACATCTATCTGTTTAGTGTCTAGCTGGTGGGTTGGCCAACCAGCCAGATGAACCTCGAGGACACCACCCACAGACCAACAGTCCAGATATCCACTGCCCACCCCAGCTCATATCTGAGTAAGACAGTAGGAACAGAAGTAAACCCACCGGCCCGACTCTAAAGAGATGGATGCTAACCTATAATAAATTGCCACTTGGATACTGAGAAGCCACCAATTTAGCCTTGGTAAAGAACCTCAAAGTTCGAAACATGTGTCGTCTGACCACTTATATTTCCTGAATCAAGAACACAAAACATGCTGAAAACCAGAATTTGAATAGCATTTCTTTGGGCCTCATTACGACCCAGGCGTTAAGGGTTAACGCCGTCGTTAACCCTTAACGCCTATTCTGATTTTAACGGCTGCTTTTAGCAGCCTTTAAAATCCATGGCGCTAACCTGCCATGATGCTAATTACGCCACCGTAATTTACGGTGGCGTAATTAGCGCCTTCCCCACTCCCATTATGCCCTATGGGGCAAAAATGGGAATGGGGAAGGGAAAATGGGAAATGGGGATTTACCGCCCCACTCACCTTGGAATGGGGCGGTAAATCCGCCATCCACCATGGTGTAAACGTAGTTTACACCATGGTGGTAAAGTTGGCGTAATTACCGCCTGGGTCGTAATGACCCCCTTTGAGCGTAAAGTATTTTCCATATATGGAGGTATTCCTGGCTCCCATCCACTGCACATTTTCTCCCCTGGCTCTGCCTAGGTATGGTCTATCTGCTCATACATCCCTTTATCATTCCATCTTGGTTGTTTCGTCTGAGTCTCTCCTAGGCACTTGTCGTCCTTAGTTTGCTCTGAAAGAAATATATATATACTTTTTCTTTATTTTTTCAATGTATGTTTTTATTTCCTTATTTATATACAGGGAGGAACAATTATCTTTTGATCACAACAGAATGCACAATAGATTCAAAAAATCAGATGTGTCTGGAAGCACTGACATTCTTAAACTGAGGTGACTTTGAGTGACATTCTGTCCAGTTTGTATAGGGGAGTAAATGGAATAGTCACCAGGGAAAATACATGGGTGGAGATACATAGATTAGGGACAACCAGAAATACACATTTTTAAGTGCAGGGAGGCAGTATTGCCAGCTGTGTTAGGGATGCAACCATGATGGATAAGCTACTACTGTGAAGGAGGAGAAAGTGAGGGACAAAGGCAGGTTAGTCCTAGGACAAAATGTTAGAATGAAGACAGATGAGAGGTAGATTAAGAGGGTAACTCAAAGACAAAAATGTAGGTATTCATTTTGGTTTTGAACAGATATGTGTGGTCTGTTTCTCAGATGTCTGGGGGAAGACAATTCCATTCAACTGGAGCAAGAAGAGATGAAGGGTGGGAGCGAGAGGAAGCACATGGAGGACGAGGTACAACAAGGGTAACCGAGGGGGCAACGCAGAGATTACTAGAAGGCGTGTAGAGGAGGATAGATAAGGTGGTGCCTTACCATGGATAGATTTGTGAACCAGGAGAAGACATTTAAATGTGGCCCTGTGTTGCATTGCCAGCCATTCAGACTGGTGGCTGTATGAGGATGTAAATGGCAGTGAGGGACTTTAAAGAAAGTCCTGATTGCAAAGTCAATGATCTTGTTGAAAGGACAGAAATCATAGCTAGGGAGACCAAAGAGGATGCTGGAACTATGTTCCAATTAAGCAAATATAAGTGTGGTTAAGAGATGCTTGGCGGTGTTGAAAGAAACAAGGTGCCCAATTGACGCGCCACCTTTAATATATGTGTGTGTATAACAGGTGACTTACAAATGTAACATTAACCTATGGGGCCAGGTGCTTCAAACTAAAGAGGAATATTCTATAAATAAACAAAATCAAATTATTAACCATCTCTTGAGGAAATGTTTAGGTACAGTAAGGGATATTGGGGAGAAGACAGGGGGAGTATCATATTTAGTAAGAAAGTGAAGTTTAAGCTGGGCTTTGAAAAGATCCACAGTTTGTCTGGCTTTGATTGTGATGGGCAGAGAGTTCCTGTGGAGCAGGGAGAGTAGGGAGAAAGAGCAGAAACAAAAGTAGGCACAGGAGGGAAATGCACGGTGATGCCGAGTGCAGTTGACACAAGATGGAGGGTAAACAGAGACACAGTCAGACAGTTACTGAGGAGCAAGACCATTGTTAGCTTTGTAGACTCAGAGAACAAACATGAAAATAGAGTGGTTGTGCATGGAGAGTCAACCAGCATGTTGTTTATAGGTAGAAGTGGAGGAGAGTCTAGAAAGGTTGTAGAAAATGTGGGTAGCAAAGTTGAGGACTTTGTCTAGAGGGAAGAAGGAGTATAGAGAATAGCCAATGATTAGGCTTGAGCAGTACTCAACTTTGATGAGCAGGAGGTGGAGGTTAGAGTTTTTGTAGATTTTCCACATATTGAGGAGGATGATATGAGCAGCAGAGGCAGTGGTAGTGATGAATTGTAGCAGCTGGACATCACTATCAAAGAGGACCCCAAGGTTGTGGGTATTGAGCTAGGGAGTAAGAAGTTGATGCTGGAAGAGACCAGCAGGGTGGGGAGGGATGTAATTTGATGCGGGGAGAAAGTTGACTTCCATTTCTGAAGAGTTCAGCTTGAGGCAGTGGTGAGCAACGCAGTGACAATTTGCAGGAATACATTTGGTTATCCTTCCAAGATGGCTAGGTTGAAAGAGGGAAAGTAGAAAACATGTGAGTGTTATCAGCAAAGCAGGTGACAGTGAAACCAAAGGCCTAGCTAATCTCCCTAGGGCAGAGGTATAGAGGGTCAAGGATCTGATCCTTAGGGGACACCGGCAGGGTGACTAATGAGTTCAGAGGTTTGCAAGTTCCAGAATATTTAACAACTACTGGATAGTCATTTTAATATTACCTTTTTCCCTTTTTTTTCCTGATGTCAAAACCTGCAGAATAAATAGGAATGTCAGAAAGGCAAGGATCAGACCCCACACTCAGCCACCAGTTGGAAGCAGCATCTTTCATGATTTTGGGGCCTTTAACCTGGAGAGAAACCAGAAAAGCAATGCCACACATAAAATGTTTCTTTTCAGAACTGCCCAAATGTGTCACATAAAGACTGGAACATTTCTGAAGCAAGCGAAACGTCGATGGAATGGCTTGACTCAGATTACTAGTGCTTCCAAAGAGGACTCCCTAAGGCTAACAGGTGAGAGGGAAACAAAATAGGGCTTTGCCAAAAAGCAAAATTACACGTTTGCTTTCTGAGACCTTCAAATGGTTCCTTTGTTTTATTTTTTAATTTAAAATCTATCCATAACTTTTTCCATTAAGGCCTTAGCCAGAGCACCCAGGACCAAAAGAATACAATTTTGAAGGGCCCAGGCAATGTCCACAAGAACCCTTTTTCCGGACTGGTAAGATGTTCCAGATGTGGCCTCTCGTGCAAGGATGAGTGCTGCTCCAAGCAGCTATCTAAGCCTACCATGTTGACACCAGTGGTACCAACCATTGAACGGTGAGGACATTGTTGAATGCACTTGGAAGAGAATATAGTAAAATCCATAATGAGGAAACCAAATGGGATATGATGGAGACAACCACTATGGGTTTACAAACTGCTGGACCTGGGTTGCATTGTTCTAGCAGACGTTTAAGGGTTTTTGCCTGATGCCCATTTCATCAGGTGATTTTTGGGAAAAGAAAATTAACTTGGCATATACCTCTCTACAGCCAAGAGACCAGTTTCTGCTTAAATGGCCTGGGGAAATGAAACATGTCACAAGAACGTTCTAAAGTCATTTATGCATGGCAAAGTGTCCTTCAGATAGTTCCCGATGAGTCCACAATATTAAAAAAAAGAGGGATTTCATTGTAAACTAGCATGGAGCCTATCATGCAGAACTAGCCATGCCTCGCATTACAGGGACTCTGGTGACGAGGAGACACTTCAATTTGTAGAAATGAAACAAGAGTACAAAAACAATTAAAATGAACAAGTGGCATTACAGAAATGGTAAGGTACTCAGCATTATTTTGGGGATGCAGGGATTCACAGACCCAAGTGGAAAGAAATCCATTTAAAAAAAAAACTCAGACTATAACGACTAATGCAGACATATGAGTAAAGATTGAAGCAGGGAGCACAGTTGTAATATATGTGAGGTAAACGGACAAATGCCTTCATAGGTATGTCTCAGTAAGAATGCAATGCAGGCGTGGGGCTGTAAATCTAAAGGCAGATATGATCTAACAGCAGATATAGACCAAACATCTATACTTCCTGTTATCACAATGAGGAATGACTCATGGCCGTGGACCAGCTGCATAGAAACACGTCTGAAAAGGGAATGCTATTCCACTTACAATAGGCAGAGCCCTGCAGAGCTTGTGACGGTTGAGGTGCATCTGCACAATTTGTAACGGAACAGTAAAGAGTTTGTAGTGGTGGTGGGGACATTATTGTCAACATTTGCCATACATTCGTGTGTATTCTTTTCAGAATGTTCGAGGCAAAATACCCGCCTCATCGGGTGCTAACTCATGTAGGTCTAAAGTCATGATTTTGCTGACCATGAAAGGAAACAACCATTTGCATCACCGAGCAAGTTATTTGTCCTTGTTTGTTCCCAGTGCAGGGGCTCTCGCATGTTTGACGTATGCTGGAATGCTTGTGGTACGGCATAAATTACAGAAGGCAATCCAGATGATAACCCCATGCTCTTTGTGCCTAACAGAGACAGAGCAACACTTCCACCACAAGGCGGAAACAAGTGCATGGGTTGGTGGTAGTATTCTTGATCAGGGGGCAATGGCACATCGCTTCCATCCTGGACTGGTCTTATGGGCTTGAACAGGCGTATACTCGCCCTGGCCTGGTCTGAGGAGCTGAAAGATGACTTTAGATCCTCCTCAGTGGGCACCATCCCTTAGGACGGGTCATTTCACAATGTCCATTCTCTGTAGCAGGGCTCTGACATTAGTGGCGAATATTGTCAACACTATATCATTGTATTCTGGAGGAAGGGATGATTCGAGCATATGGGAGGATAGTAGATATGTTTCAACTGCACAGAATAGGGATGGGGTCAATACACTAGCAACAAGAAAGCTAGGCAGCTGTCAGTGTTGGGAGCATTAAAGACTTTAGAGTATAGTGAAGCGCCATGGGAATGTTGTCTTACATGAATTACTTATGTATGGTTTCACAGGGGTTAAGGCATGTCAGACTGATCACATGCAGCTTTTGGAATTGGTAGCCACAGTAACAAATCAAATCAGGTAAATGGGCACCTACTATACTGTATTAAATGCTTTGCTTGAATCTGAATTACAAGCTTGAAGATAAGTGCACAAGCTGAATATCTTTGAATTCGGTTTGAGGTTTCTACACTGACTGGTAACTGACTGGTTTTTAATGGTGGTACATTTTCTGACACTTGCAAAAGTAATGGTAATCTTCTGTCTAGGTGATGTCAGTGGCACTTTGCTAAGGAGAACAGTTACATGAGCTTATGGCCCTTGGAACGTGCTTTCTATCACTGGATGGTATTACACCAGAATAATTCTGAGTCCAAATAACCAGAGAAACTCAAGAAAATGGCAAGTTGCTGTCTTATTAGCAATTATCTAAAACAAGGTGTTTAGCGCGTACAACAATGGATGTACACTCATTCTCACAGTGAGTTGCACAAAAAAATACAATTATATACTTCTTTATGCATCAGAATGATGTCATGCTACATGGCAATAGTGAAAAAAACTATCAAGGGTCAGGATTGGTTAAGGGACACATCTAGATATACAATCATATAGGAGCTAGGTTTGTTATCGGCTGTCCAATATCACGGCGACAACTTATTCCTACCTCTTCATACGTGTCATTTAAGAAAAATCAGTTACACAGTGTTTCATTGGTTTCTTAAGCTATAAGGTCCTTCGTTATATGGACTAATACAATTGTTTTGGCACGCTTGTGCCATGTCTGGAACATTCAGTTCATTTAGAAGCACATAAACCAAGACCCAGGTGCAAGTAGATAGGACATGCGACTGCCCTATCACCCAATTAGCACAGCATCTCTCATCACCCATGCCTTCTGCCATAATATTCTCTTTATACTTGACCTTGTAGATTATTCTCATCCTGGGAATGCAATGGGAGTGAGGGCATTCACTATCGTATCTGAAACTCCAGGTGCAAGCCCTATTTCCATTCTTGACTCATGTGACCAGAGATCACGATTCTGCTCATTCTGCAAGATTTTAAATGTTTTAAAAGAATTAAGACCTGGAATTCTTTGTGTTCTTCCTTGCACCTGAATGTGAGATGATTCATCCTCTGCACACATTTCCTCTTCAGTGTAAATAGCTGACCTCGACTTCTCAGTTCTTGAATTCAGGCCAGACAGCTTCTCAATACAGTTCCAAAAACCTGCTATTCTACTGCAACACAGCCTTCCATTTTCTCTCCATGATTCAATGTCCAGTTGCTGTACAATGGTGGCTCCACCTGAATTCCATTTACTACTTACAGCTAGCCTACACAATGACTTGATCTATCTTGCATTTCAGCATCTGTACATTCTTCATGCTTACGATCTCTGTAGCACTTTTTATTGTGTACACTTTAAGGTATACTTGATTCTTTACTTTGTCATTTCTCCTCTAGGATCCATATGTCATGTTCATTCAGTGTTTCAGGACGTCGGACACTCTTTCTTATGATTTCACCAGTCCATTTTCTTAGCTCTTTCTCATATTCCTTCAGGGAGTTCCTCATGTAGTCTGTCATCAACTTAAGGGTACATTCAATATGGTCTTCTTAATGGATATGGTCTTCCATATATATGATATTTTTATTTATATTCCACCTATACACAAGTGTTTCAAGGCGGAAATGCTTGCTGCTCACTGCGGTATTAGCAAAATAACCAATGTTAAACAGGGCACAGTCTCATGGCTCCAATAAAGGGGATGTGGGGGGTAAGATCCCCTGCGGATATGTACATCTGTTCCTCTACTTTCCCCCTTTGGTCGAGTCCTCAACCACCTCCTCAAGTTTTCCTGCTTCTTTGAATCTTCTCTTGAAGAAAGGTTTCTTTGGTATCCATATCTTCATCAACCCCCTCAAGGTGCCCACATTCTTAATGTGTGTGTGATCATGTAATGACATTCTCCACTTGGGGTACCGAAGACCCAATGTCCCATGCAATTCTTAGGATCTCTTGGATACAGGAACTTCATTCCCTAAGGTACCACAATACTTCTTTTTCACCCTTCACATCAATCATGATATTCATTCCCACTGCCTTTTTTGCTGTTTTCTGGCATTGTCCAAATATTATTCTTATAACAAAGAATCTGAAAATTAACATCACCAGTATTGCTCCAAGGGACTTGATTATAATGACCATCCAGTTGGGAATCGATGGAAACAGGTATGAGAACTAATCGTCATCTCCAATAGCCCATGTCTCCTCCTCCATTTTCGTGTACAATTCTGTCAACATTGTTATAGCACCCGTTAGAGTCCCGTTCTCACCATCATGAGATGGTACAAATGTACAGCAAGAAGATGCTACCTTGGCGCAAACACCTCCTTAAATTGCTGTAATTATGTCAAGGATATATCGGTTCTGGAGGGTCATCAACCTTATGGCCCTCAATTAATCTTTTATGGCATTAAATCGTTTTATAGTGGCACTGATTGTTTGTAACAGCTCCCACCTGGTATTCTGCAGCAATTTGGCAATTTGGCGTTCACTACTGTTTGGAGTCCAGGTATTAAAATAGATGTAATTATCACAGTCTTGCTGAACCACTTGTGTTAATCAGGAATGTCTTCCTAAGTCTTTATTGATTTTGATGAGAAGTTATTCTCTCTTTTCATCTGCCGAAGTGCAAGTGAAGTTATTTTTTCTCAAGTGCTCATCCACTTTTGGAAAATCCCTCGATATTCAGGTCGCTCAGGGGACTCATCAAGGCTGGAACATGGATGAGTATAATGGAACACACTCGTCCCCAGTTCCTGGGCAACGTCAAATATGCTCTGGATCCACAGGCCCAATATCCGTCCATTACGACCGCAGTCCCTCTCTTCATTACTGGAAAATCAATTATGTTCTTGCACCCTTTATTTTCTCCAACTTGGACTTTACCATTACTTCGATAGCACATTTTTGCATTGATCAATAGGACTTCAGCCATTGGTCCTAATTCACCATCCACCCAAGTTTAGAGTTCTTAGCCCATGACTTTATGCACTCCTCGTTCACTTTCTGCACCTCGTGCACTGGTTCCTTCCTTAGTAGATGAGCTGCACAGGATATCATCCCATCTTCCCATCCTTTGGTCATAATAACTATCAATAGAATAACAGCTGTGAGTTCTCCCAACATCCAGGAATTCCAGTTTGTTCAGTCTCGTGAGAGCAATGCATCCTCTTAATTTCTTTAACTATTACTTTGTCATGTCCCATGGATGAATACACAAGCATCTTGTCTGTCCAGTCAGTCTCCTTTTCCATGTGTGTTGTCTTGATATAATCATCCTGGTATGGGAATTACTGTCTTGATTGCTATTGCAGGGTTGCCCAGCTCCCTTGGAACTGTCCTCTGGTAGTACATGCTGCCAGATGGATGAGGCACTTCGAATCATGCGCCAGCATCTCTTTTGAAATTAATGTTCTTACTGTACTCATGGCATAGGGGATGAGAGAGCAGACATCACAGCTTTCATCAGATGCTCTCTCCCTCACCATTTTGGTACCACATATTATTTCCCAAGTGAGCCGAATTATCAAGATAAGTATTTATCCCCCGGTTATCTTCTGCATTTCTACTATGTCATCTGACATGTCCAAACAGATCAAAGTAATTATCCTCACTTGTACTTAAGCTTGGACAGATCACAGGTGTCATATTTTCAATTAAACCATCAGAAGGAATAAATACTTCAAAATGTAAGGTACAGAAAGAAAAAGAGAAAGCACATGCATATGTATATCAGGCATAAGAGTCTAGAAAAAAGATTTTGTGTGCCACCCCATTTCTCTTTGAATTACTAGTCTTCCTGCAACTGCTTTTTCCCCCTCCTGAATCATGTTTACTACACTTACTCCAGTCTTATTTGTAGTTGCACAATCTGCTCAATTATTGCAATTAAAAGCCTTCTTCTAACTGGGCCATTCTTTGGTTCATTGAAAAGGTGAGCATATTAACACCTCTTCTAACGAGAGTAGGGGATGACTGGAGTATAAACACAACAACTGATACCATAAACCCATGTCTGTCACTTTTGAGTGGTGTCGTATGTTGTTCTCAAAACAGATATATTCCCAAAAATGAATCTGGGTGTTGAGCTCTCTTCCAATTTTTAAGAATGTATTGGTGCTTAGGCATGGTATCGATATGCTTGTTACTTTTTTTCAAGGATTCTCTAAAAATAATATTTAAGCTCTGGAATACTGTGCAAGTCCATACACTTCCTGCTAATATTTTTAACAAATGTCCAACGAATTCAAGTCCAAAAGAATGTTTTCAGTCGCACACTGTTTTATCGTCCTTCTTCCTGGTCATCGAACAAGTCTGCACATGCAGCTATTCTTCTTCTTGTCTTGCTTCACAGTCAGCAGATACTAGAGGGAGGGTCTCGCCTTTATACATCTTTATCTCTCCTAAATGCAACCAAGCTCTTCTTCCAGCCACCCTAAATTTAGTAGGGGAAACTTCTTGTACATGAAAAGGTCTGTTAAACCTTGGCTCATGCCATCTATGGGTGACATTTTAGATAAGCACTTGATCTCCAACATACAACTTTGGTGGTGGGAATAATTTGCTTGGATTGTTACTGGGCTGTCCTCTTCCGTGTTCATCAACCCCTCCTTCCGATGCTTGACTTGAACTGAAATTAAAGAAACACTGGTAGGCATGTCAAATAATCATGCATCTCATCACCTAGAGTCTGCACTACACTCTAGGCATCCCTCCTGACTTTAGATGGAGGCGTAAGCGGCATCCTCATGCTGTGCCCTGTTACTAGTTCATGGGGCGTAATATGATGGTCTGAAACTGGCTGGTTTCAAAGGGGATACAAGGCTAGGGGTAGTCAATGTAGGCATCCCTTTTTCAAAGTTAATCTGATCATTGCTATTCTTTCCTTTATAAGGCCGTTGAGCCTCTCACAAATTCCATCTGCTTGTGGGTGATAAGCAGAACAAAATGTATGTTTTATGCTCAATAAATGCCCTATGTGTTCAAACAGCTTATTGACAAAGTGTGGCCCATTATCGGACCTTAATACTTTGGACACACCCCATATTGGAAATACTTGGTGCACTAGGAACTTTGCTGCACAGGTGGCATCTGGGTGTATACAAGGACTGGCTTCAATCCATCAAGAAAAGGGACACACCACTACTAACAGAGAACCATAGCCATTACATGTTTGCAGCATATCAACATATTCAATATGTAAATGCTGAAACAGGCCATTTGGCCGGGGTATCACTCCTCCGATTGTTCTTAGAATATGCCCAGCTGTACATTTCTGACACACAATGTAATTTAGAATTAACTGTCCACTGTGTTCCAATAAATTGGGAACAAATCAGTTCTTTGCAATGGCAGCAGCAACACTGTCTCAGGTTATATGCATGGTGTCATTCAGCTACTCAAGTGTGACTTTCAGTAATGCTGCTGGCATCACTGGCTTTCCAGTGCTTTCCTGTCTCCATAGTGCTTCCCTGGGGATAATGAACACCCTCTACGCCTCCATAGCTCCTGCCCATCTTGAGGGGCTTTAACCTGTATCTATATTAGTTGCATAATTGACAGCATATTAAATTCCTCTCGTACCAGCATGTTTCTCACTTAATACTTATTTAATATTTTCAGTTTCAAAACTTGAAATCTCTGAGGAATACACAACCATTTTGGCTTTTACATCTGCAGATTTGTTTCTGTGAGAGATAAAGTCTGTTAGTTTAGTATGCGCTACACATTTTATGACCACTATGGCTACTGGGGGTTCTCATGCCTTAGTGAGCCTGTCCAATAGATATGCATGTTGCACTGGAGTGCCATCTGTGCGGAGATAAACCTTCCTTTTCAAATGTGACAGCCCTGCATGTACAGTTGACGTCACATAGACAGAGTCACTGTACACCGTCACTTCCTGATCCTTGTGTTTCTCAAACACAATAATAAGTGCTACCAATTCTGCTTCCTGTGCTGAAAAATGGGATGGTAGTCCTGCACATACTGCTACCTCAAATTCATCATTTAATCTGTATCTTACAACTGCTGATCCTGAATGCATCTCTCCACTAGTTTGGTTGATTTTCGAAGCACCATCAATAAAGAGAATCTCCCCTCTCACTAAAGCATTTTATTTCACACAGGGTGTATGATCATACAATTCAATATAATTAGCACAGTCATGCACATGATCACCTTCTTTTACAGGTTCAGCTATAAAGTGCCTGGATTCACTATTTTACACCTTGCAATTTTAATCGGTGGATTACAGATCATCACTTCGTAAGCAGATGCTATTTTTGCTTTCAATGTACCTTTGGGTTTCTCCAAAATGGCAAATAAGGCGTGCTCCACATATAGCTACATTGCACAGCCCATGGTAATACTTATGAACTTTTCAATCCAAAATGTGGCAGCAGCCAAATATTGTTCACAATGAAAATGTCCTCTCATGACTGGATCTTAAATCCCACTGTAATAAGCCAAAGGTTTATACCGTAGTGTTGTTCTTTGTGTGAGTACTGCTGTCATTACTGATCTATAAGTGTGCGAAAACAAATAAGATTCTTCACTATAATTGAGGATTTCCGAAACTGGAGCTATACGAATTGTTCTTTTTAATTCCTCTAATCCTTCCTCCATTTCTTCTGTCCATTCTATCTTTTCCCTACCAACTTGTACTTTCTTAAATTCTTACAAAAGCGGTTTTGTATATGTGCTGTAGTCAAACACCCAGTCTCTACAATAATTGCAAAAGCCTTGTATTCTTTGTTTGCCAATATAGTCATTAACTGAACAGAGTCCTGTCTACATTCATCCTTTGTTTCACTACAGATTAATATGTCATCTGCATACTGAATTATCGCACTCTTTTTTTTTGATAACACATTTTATTGTATTTTTCGATTTAACATCATAAAACATACATTCTTCTTATAAACATACAACTTGTATGACCAGTGGAACAGTCCTTGGCCAGGTAAAAAGAAAACGTGAAAGAAAAGAAGAGAGAGAAGAAAAGGGAGAAAAGGAGAAAAGGGTCTTGCAGTGTCCGTTGTTTCTCATCTGCATGCCAGATTAGAGTACTTTTGCACATTGCACATTGTGCCCTACCATCCATTACTCAGGTTGTTGCAGTCACTGGGCTTCCTCCCAGTTGTTCCATATCTTATTTGCTTTCCTCGGGCATCCCCTGGCTGCATATACTCTCCTTTCCATCGCAATGCATATGTTGACGTCCGTCACCCATTGTTCGTACTGTGGCGTAGTTTCCGAACCCCATAGTTGTGAAATGTTCCTTTTAATAATTGCCGAGGCCGTCGATAAGAGCAACTTCTCATATTTGGATGCCTCTCCCTCCTCCTCTATCCCGAGCAGGAGTAGCTTTGGGTCTCTGTGTATCATTCTCCCCAGTACCCGTGAGAGTTCATCGCAACATTTTTGCCAGTATTGTCGTATATGGTTGCAGTCCCATAGTATGTGAAAAAAGGTTCCCTCTTCCCTCTTGCATCGGAGACAGTGTGGGTCGGATGTCTTCCCCCAACGATATAATGCCACCCTGGGGTAGTAAATTCTATGTAGGATTTTCAGTTGTACAAGTCTAAGTCTGGCCGAAATGGCCACCTCCCGAGGATACATGAGGGCCCCCACCCAGTCCTCTGGCTGTATGAGTCCTAAGTCCCTTTCCCATTTGCCCTTTAGGCTGGTTAGTTCAGTGGTGGCAAAGGAAGTGATGGCATTATACATGGTGGACGTTACTTTGGCCTCTATGCTTGCCTCCACTATGTTTCTTTCGAGAGGAGTGCTTTCGGCCATGTCTTTAAGTGCCGGGAGGTGGGCTTGTACGGCATGTTGCATCTGCGTATATTGGAACCGTTCAGTGCCTGGGAGGTGAAATCTGGACTCTAGGGTTTCGAAGGACACCAATTTGCCCCCTTCTACGATATCACCCACCGTACTGATATCACATTGTAACCATGTACGCCATCTCGGCAGTTTGTTTACCTCGGGTAGATTTCTGTTGTTCCACAGGGGCTGTAGTGGACTGATCTTCCCCTCCCATCCCAGGAACTTGTGCGCGTCTGTCCATACTCGGGCGATGTGTGATAGCGTAGATTGTGGGGCTGAGTTACGAATCGCTTTGTAAAGGAATTCAGTTTGAGGCCTAGCGCGTTGACTGCCACTCCCCAGTCTATTGTATGGCAACGTAGTGTCCCCGTGCAGCAAGTCGTTGACCACTGCCATTTGACTAGCCCAGTAGTAGGACTGTAGGCGGGGGAGCCCTATCCCTCCTTCCCAAATGGAGCGTTGCAGAGTACCCAGCGCAATACGTGGATGTCCGTTATTCCAGAGGAGCTTCCTCAGTGCGTTGTCTATCTTTTTAAATTCTACCGCCGGGATGTGTAGTGGGGCATTTTGTAGAATGTATAGGAAGCGTGGAAGAGCCATCATTTTAAACAATGCTGCCCTTCCCAGTAGGGTCAATGGGAGGGAGACCCAGTGTCTAGCATCTTCTATGAATCTGGTCGTTATCGGATGGAGGTTATTGGCCACGTACCTGCTCAGGTCGTTAGTGATTTGTATGCCAAGGTATTTAAACTGCTCGGTTTCTAGGTGGAAGAGACAGTTGGCTGGTGGAATAAAAGTTGTGGTGCCTATTGGGAACAGTATTGATTTGGGGCAGTTTACTCTTAGCCCGCTGAAAGTACTGTAGCTGTCCAGTATGGCTACTATCGTGGAGCAGGCTTGGTGTGGGTCTTTTAAGTAAAGAAGCAAGTCATCCGCGTATAGGGAGACCCTATCCTCATGCCCATCTTCCCACTGGATACCGCACCAGGCTGGTGACGTTCTCAGTGCCTCAGCTAGCGGTTCCACAGCCAGGGCAAATATCATGGCGGATAATGGACATCCCTGTCTAGTTCCCTTCCCGAGCTTAAAGGTGTGCGATGGCCACCCATTCACTCTCATTTGTGCCTCGGGGGATTCATATAGGAGTTGCACCCAGCTCAGAAACTGGGGACCAAACCCCATCCGGCCCATTATTTCCCAAATTGCCTCCCAGTACACCGAGTCGAAAGCCTTTTCGAAGTCAATCGCTAGTACAGCCAGGGGGCCTCGGGTGGAGTGCGCGTTCTCTATTACAGTGTGTAGCCTATGAATGTTCATGCGGGTCGACCGTTTCGGCATAAAACCGCACTGGTCGGGGTGAATTAGTGTTGTGATGACCTTTTGTAAGCGGTTGGCCAGTACTTTCGCTAGTATTTTGGTCTCACTATTGATAAGTGAGATTGGTCGATATGAGCTACAGAGGTCTGGCGGTTTGTCTGCTTTAGGAATCACTATTAATGTGGCTTTCCGGAGGTCCGCCGGTAGGCGTCCTCTCTCCTTGCACTGTGGGAACATTTGCAGTAGGTGGGGGGCAATTTCATTTGTACCGAGTTTACGCCACATCTCAATCGGGAAGCCATTTGGCCCTGGTGTCTTTCCCGTCTGGAGTTCCGACATGGCCGCTATCAGTTCCTCTTCCGTGATATCTTTCTCAAGTAGGGCCTGCTGTTCAGCGCTTACAGTGGGCAGGGCTATGTCATCTAGCACCGATCTATTGATGGGCGATGTGGGCGGCCTGTAAAGTTCCGTATAGTAGGCTGCGAAGCCCTCGGCTATGTCGCGGTTGGTCCATAAGGGTTCAGCTCCTTCTGATCTTAACGCCCTGACCTGGCCGCTGCCTGTTTCACGTTTCTCTAGCCATGCCAGCATTTTGCCGGCTTTATCACCGGTCTCATATATTCTAGCTCTCGTCGTCATATGTGCCTGCCTAGCGTTGTCTAACGCAACATTCTGTAAACGTTTTTGGGCAAGTGTTAATGCTCGATTTGTTTCTGGCTGGTCTAGTGCTAGGTGGTAGAGTTTAGCTTGGGTCACTTGTGCTTCGGCTTCCACCAATTTCTGTTGGTGTTTCTTTCGATGTGCAGCGGACCATGCTAAGATCTCACCCCTCAGCACCGGTTTAAGTGCCTCCCACAGGGTCTCCGGATCATCTACTGATCCTGTGTTTAACTCAAAGTAGGTTTTTGTCGTTCGTTGTATCTGCTCCAGAAAATCTGGGAAGCCTAAGTAGTAGTTATTTAAGCGCCAGGAGGGGGGCGGACGTCGCCTAGCCATGTTAAGCTCGATTAGCAGGGGGGAGTGATCTGATATGCCGCGTGGCATTAGAGTTGCCTTTGTGGTCCTGTGAGCCTCTGGCCCGGGCAGAAAGAAGTAGTCTAATCGCGATAATGAGGCGTGTGCCCCCGAATGGAAGGAGTATTCCCTTGTGTCTGGGTGTAGGTCGCGCCACATGTCCTGCAGACCCATGGCTGTGGTAAACGCTGTTAATTTGGTGCGAACAGTGGGGTTTCTTCCTCTCAAGTGTGAGCGGTCCATCCCCACCTCCATGACTTCGTGGAAGTCACCCCCAATTACTAGTAAGTCTGAGTTATCTCCCGAGATCAGAGGTGTAATGTCCTGCAGCAGGGTGGTGAGCAGTGTCGGTGGCGAGTAGACCCCGAGTAGGGCTATCCTCTGGTTCCATAGTGTTCCAGTAATAAGTGTGTACCTGCCGCCGGTATCTTGAGTCACCCGTGTCATGGTCAGGGGTAATCGTTTATGTATTAAGATAAGCACCCCACGGGAGCCTGTGGTGAACCCAGCATGTATTGCAATTCTGTAGTTGGTGCGTTTAAATAGGGTACATGTAGTGCCTGCTAAGTGGGTTTCTGTTAGGAAGGCTATGTGTGGTGTGTGGCGATTTAGGAGTTGTGTGATAAGTCGTCTCTTGATTCCAGCTCCCATCCCATTAACATTCCAGGTTAGGAGTCGTAGGGTCCTGGCATCAGTGTTAGTGGAGGCCATCTGGTAAAGAGTGCACGTTGATCACCGGCTGATGGCACCATGTGCACATGCCGTTTGCTGAAAGTGTTGTGGCATAGCGTTCTAGGTTTGAACTTTGGACCCCTTTCTGAACAAAACCGTAATTAAACAAACTTCCCATCCCCCACCCTATACTCCTTCTAACTCGAAGCATCTGTCGCCCGAACATTCAACAAAACAAACCTCAGCTAACCGTGGCTGAGTGCACCCGCTAACAAATGAACAAATAAACTATTCGGGGTTGTGTAGGCTCCGGTCGTGTCCCGGTGCGATGTCACACCAGGGGAAGGGAGGGGCTTCCATCTGGGCTGGCCGCTTAGCTGTGTGTCTCCTCGCGGCTAGTCTGTAAACGTGGTCAGTATAAGGTTGTTATACAGTACCTTAGGCGCCGCACGGTCAGGTCTCGAGTGTTTCTGTTCGCATCTTTTCCGGGAGTCGGTGCTGTTATCCCTGCAGTTGTGGTGCGATTCCCAGTGCAGGCGGTTGTTGATCTGGCGGTTCAGGACCCGGTCGGGCGCGGGGTGCCCTGCTTCTCTGTCTATTGCCCCTCGTTGCCGTCCAGTCTCCCTCGATGTGTTGTTCCGCCCATCTCCTCGCCTCTCTGGGGTCGGTGAAGTGGACTGTTGTGCCTCGATGGTAGATTTTAAGTTGGGCAGGGAACATAAGGCCATATTTCACTTTGAGGGGTTGTAGTTGTTTTTTTAATGGGTCAAACGATTGTCTAGCCTTTTGCACTTCCCTGGTGTAATCTGGGAAGAATGCTATTTTGGATCCGTTATAGGTGAGGGTGCCTTTCGCCCTTGCGGACTGGATCAGCGCATCACGATCACGATAGTTCAAAAGTTTGGCGATCACTGTGCGAGGCGGTGCGCCCGGAATTGGACGACCCGTCGGCACTCGGTGGGCTCATTCAACGGAAAAGAAATTGGAGAACGTATTGTCTTCAAACATGTCTGTAAGCCGCTGTTCCAGAAATAGCTCCATATGTGGGCCTTCCGCTTTCTCCAGCAGCCCCAGGATCCTTATGTTATTTCGCCTGGATCTGCCCTCGCCCTCATCCACTCGCTCCTCCATGGTTTTCAATCGTGTTGTGACTCTAGCCAACTGCTGTTCTATGTTCCTTATTCCATCCTCCACACCAGAGATACGTTGTTCTGCCTCGCCGGTGCGCGATGTCAGCTTCTGGAGGTTGTGTCGCAGGAGGGAAACGTCCATGCTGATGCCATCCATTTTCTGCTCCATGTAAGCGCGCGAGTCGGCTATGGCCGCCATGATGTCCTTTAGGGAGATCGTGCCCTCTGTTTCCGCCATGGCATCCGTTTGGTCATGCTCTTGTTCTGGCTGGCCGTTAGCTGTTGGCGTAGTAAATTGATTGCTCCTGCTCTGGGATATCAATCTTCTGGACTTGTCTTTGCCCATGCCGAATGCCAATATGTATCGCAGTCCGGACTGCTGTAGAGGGGTGGCGGCAATACTTTCCACCAGTCTCGGCACCGGGGTAGTCCTCTATGCCCCACTCGGCGGGGCCGTTTCTCCTCGTTCGCCACGGTGTGTGGTGGGCAACCAGTTCGCCTCCCCAACCAGTTCACGGGCCCTTCTCCACTGACCCTGGCCCTGTCGTGCCGTGCGGGGCGTGCGGTAAGTTTCTCGCCCTCGCCGTCCAGAGCTGCCCAGCAGATTGTTGATATATGTAGGCGTAGCGTACAGGGCGTTTTGCTGTGCGGTTTGCGGTGGATAGTCACGGTTCTCCCTCAGAACGCCTTCCTGCCGTCCCGCTTCACTCCGGTGAGCGTGGCCATTTTGATCGTGCGATGCCGCGAGCGCGGCGCCTCCTTTCCTCCGCTCCGAACTCGCTCAAAATTGTGCGTATCGGCCTGGAACTTTCTCTGCGTGTGCCAGGGGCACTTGCCTTCAGGAGGGTATGTATTTTGGAGGATTTGCCACTCGTAGCAGGCTATTTATTGAGGCTGTTTGCTGCGGCCGTCGGAGCGCCAGGAGCTCACGTCCTCATCGCCCCGTTGCTGGCCCTACCGAATTATCGCACTATTGAGCTCAATGTTACCTAAATCCATCTGTAGTATTGTATTAAAGATCGACAGGGACTCACAATACCCTTGAGGTAAACCAGTATGTTTTAGTCTCTTTTGTCTGAACGTAAAGCAAGTAAGGTCTTGTGAGTCTTTGTGCAACGCGATCGAGAAAAACACATTTTTCACTATGAAGGACTTGACTTCAATTGGGACGCTGCACAATATTGTTCCAGGATTCAGAACTAATGGAAACTCTGCTAATACAATCTGATTAAGGGGGCACACCTCCTGGATAAATCTCCATGACCCACCTTTAGATTTTTTAATCAGATACACTGCAGTATTGCACAGGGACTAAGATGGCACTAAACTTCCCTGATTCATCAACACTGAAATGGTCTTGAATATGCCTTCATCAGCTTCTTGAGATATGGGGCACTGTTTTGCTTAGGGTAAAATTGCTACTGGCTTAAGTTTTATTTTAACCTACCCTATTCTCTTCAATAGGCCCATATGGGCCTGTAGTCCAAAGGTCACTTGGCACCTTTTCTATCTCTTCTTGAAAGAACGCTGGTCTTTGCTGCATCAGTGACATTTGCTGCAGGACTTTTCTTTTTTCAATCTTTATCCAGTATGTAATGCTTATAAAAACTCTACCTCCTCATCCATATGTTAATCTCTGAACATTTCTTCATTTGTTATGTCTTTCAATCTCAATAGTCGCCATGATCTGCCCTTCAAGCATTGCTATTTCCCCACATACTATAGCAGCTTCTAGTTCTATAGGAATAGTCTGTCCTTCTTCCTGTGGTCCAAATAAAAATTCATCAGGTATCCTCACAATTTTCCCTACTAATCCAGGTAGCCATGTTAATAAAATGCTCATCCCATACATGAAGACTTTGGGATCTACCAGAACACCTTGTAGAGCCACTTGCCCTGTAAATGCCAGTATAAATTCTCCTACATTTAAATAGTGTATTCCTGGAGTGGAACACACTATTCCTTGATCAGTGAATGAAATTGTCATGTTAGGTTTGTCATCAAATCTCTTTGCAGTATGTTAACTGGCGTTTGTGACAAAAATGTCACATTCCCCTATCGAAACAGGTAATTTATCAGTAAAAGGGACTAAATTTGTAGCTCCATAGAACCTGTGAGCAATCATGGCAATACCTGACATTGGGTATTTTCCCTCCCTTATACAAGAGCAAGTCGCTCCAGTGTCTACAAGAAAAGAAAAGAATTTGCCTCCTATCATCACATCGACCCCAGGTTCATCTTGGGGGTCTGGTGTTACTGATAGTACTGAACACATCAAGTCACTCTGTGAGCGGTTCTATTGAGTGTACAAATTCATCCCTGTTCCTGTGAAAGGGTTCCCTCCTACCACAGTGACACCCCCTATCCTGGGTATCAGTATTTTCCCTGTGTTCATATTCTGTTGTGTCTGCGTAGGTGCTTGTTGCGGTGGGTACATTTGCAGTGAACCCTGCTGCTGTGTCTGTCGTACTTGTGGTGTCTGTGTCTGATAGCATGTGTGATCCTGGGCATAGCCCTCTTGTGTTTGTGTTCTGTATGGAGGTGGATGACCTGCCCCCCTCTTGAATTCTGTCCATTCTGTTGCATGCTTCCTCAGCTCCTACATACACGTGCAATATGCCCTGTTATCCCACAATTCCAACACAATGGTGGTGGCCCTCTGGCCAAACCTCCATTATATCCTCTGTGAGTATTCTGATAACCACCCTGAGCATTTTGAAATCCACCTTGGGCTTTCTGAAATCCACCTTGAGTGTTCTGAAATCCGCCTCCTCTTCCTCTGAAGCCTCTGGAACCCCTTTGCTATTGCCAAAATCCATACTCACTTTGATCCACGGGGCGGGCATTATTCACCTATGATGTACCCTTTATTTCTTGCATACCTCCTCATTCTCCACTTCTCAAGACTGCCCCTTCTATAGCAAATATTGACACTTTCTTCTGAACTAACTTGGCTTCCTCAATCTTTCTGTTCTCATCTTTCTTTCTATTCTTCTCTTGTAATAATCACCAATGATGCACAATAGTCAACTGTATCTCAGGCTACGGCTTCACTTCCATTCCTATTTGTTTTTTCATTTGTCTATGTACTTGTTCTAGCAATCATTTACAAAATATGATAGAATAATGCCACTGTTTTTGCCCAAGGGTCACATGTGTTAAGCAGCCCTTTCTCTTGAATATCCTGAATATAAGCAATACGGTCTTCATCTTCTTTCATTTTATGTGTCATAATTGCACCCATATCAGATGTATCAGGATACTGTACCTTGAATACCCCAAAACATCCAACCTGCAATTATTAAATGGTGCTCCTTCATTCGCTGTGTTATGTGCTGTCACACCCTCATATCTAGCTCATCTCCAAATGTCATCAGCTCTCTCTCCAAGTATAACTGCCAACAGACCTTTTATGTCCCCCTATAGATCATGTATTTCCCCCTGTCATTTTCTCTAATTCATATATATCCACTTCCCAGCACCCGAAGTCAAACTATGTAACTTACATTTTAAGTTATCCTTATCCATCTGAGGGCATGGACTATATTGTGGTCTTGCACCCCCCTTCTCTGCTGGGGGAACTGTGAGAACCCCATCCCATAATTGAGCCCCATTATTAATTACCCCCAGCAAGGGTAGTCATCCCTATTTGTCTTTGTGCTGCTAACGGTCTTAACCTACTCACCTAAGGTGGAGATTCTCCTCTATCACTACACAATCGTCTTTGGGGAAGTTCAGGATATGGTGTAGGATCTGGTGTTCTTTCTTTAGGCTGTTCCAGATCTGACCATTTTATCTCCTTGCCCAGGTTTTGACTTCCCAAGAGGGTGCATGTACCCTCCCCTTCTATCTCACGACCTGACTCCCTTTCTTCTTTTAACATTGCTATACCCCAACTCGTGTGACTCTCATCCTCCTCTTCCCTATCTAAATATAATCTACTCAAAGACAGTTCTCTGCGTTCAATACTGTACATGTTTTCCTCCTCATCCCATGGTTTTGGGATCGAGGATCGTCTGGCACTACCTTGAGTCCCATACTCACTGTTCTGCCTTATTTGCTGATATGTCTTATCGATCCTTTCTCCAATACTTTCTGCACCATATCTTTCCTCTTCTTGTGCTGTCTTGAGTCATTTCTCTCATTGGGAAAACTTTGCTTACCGTTTTCCATTGCCCCTGTATTTTGTCGCTTGATCTCATTTGTTCTTTAACAATAAGACTGCCGTCAAGATCTCGCTGCCTTCTATTCTATTTTATTTCTTCTTCCACTACCCTCTGCTTTCTCGCATCCCTTCCCCTTTCTTCTTCTTGCTTTTGTGCTTCCCTTCTTCTTGTCTTTCTTCTTCTTCCCTCCATTCTTCTCTCCTTCTCTAATCAGTTTCCTTCACTCTTTGTGCCTCTTCTTCTTCTTTCTTCCTTTCTCTAATACCCCTTTCTTCTATTTCTTCTTCTGACTGTCATATTTGCTTTGTTCCTCTGCTCGCTTTTCGTTTTTCTCTCGTTCTTCTCTATATATCTTTTCCCATCCTTCCCTGCTTTTCCTCCCTCAACCTCTTTTCTCATTCCCTATCCTTTGTTTGTTGCTCGTCTTTGTCATCCTTTTGCCTAACTTCCTGGATACTTTTCCCATCTAACTTGAGTAATATCTGTCCTCCCATGGTATGAACATTTTTCAGCTGTACCATTTACCCATTCTGCACTTTACTGTTTAGGCTTAGGCTTAGGCATATGTTGTGGTAATGTTTTACAAAGATGCTTAAGAGGAGTGTCCTCCATAATGACAAGTCACACTTAACTGATCAATACTTATCAGATCACTACCATGTTATATTTAATAAATCTCTACTTATCTCAAAGCTTATTGCTCAACTCTTTTAATCTTGAAAATAATAAATATGAGCACGCTCCATCAATCGCCACTCAACCCCCTTTTGTCTCAAAAAACGATCTGTCTTCTGACTGGCACCAATTGTTTACTACACTTAACTCAAACCAACTTTACTTCAAACTTTCACAATTTATCACTTTTCAGAACTTCACACATCAAAATAACAATCCTAATAATAACACAATACACATTAACAACCCCTGTGATCACCTTCTACATTCCCTATAATTATTTATAGTAAGAGGTATTCTTTCTTTGCCTCCAATTATGCTTATGAGTTTAAGACATCACCTTCCACGGTTCTGACTGTGTGTATTCTCTCTCTTAATATTCCGACTGGAATTTGAGATGTCTTCTTCTATCACCCTTGAAATAGGATTACCTAGAGGTTCCTTCATTCACAAAAAATGTCCTGTTACCCACTTATTTTCATGAAATATCACATGAGCTTATGGCCCTTGGAACGTGCTTTCTATCACTGGATGGGATTACACCAGAATAATTCTGAGTCCAAATAATCAGACAAACACAAGAAGATGGCAAGTTGCTTTTTTATTAGCAATTATCTAAAACAGGGAGTTTAGAACGAACATCAACAGACGTACACTCATTCTCTCTGCGATTTCCACAAAAAATACAATTATATATTTCTTTATGCGTCAGAATGACATCATGCTACGTGGCAATAGTGAAAAACCTATCAAGTGTCGGGATTTGGATAAGGGACACATCTAGATAGACAATCATACAGGAGCTAGGTTTGTTATTGGCTGTCCGATATCAGGTGGACAATGTATGCCTACCTCTCCATAAGTGTCATTTAGAAGAATCAGTTAGACAGTGTTTGATTGGTTTTTAAGCTATAAGGTCCTATATATGTTATATGGACTAATACAATTGGTTTGGCATGCTTGTGCCATGTCTAGGACATTTGTTTCATTTAGCAACATTTAAGCCAAGACACAGGTGCAAGTAGATAGGACATGAGGCTTCCCTTCCACCTAATTAGCCCAGCTTCTCTCTTCGCCCATGCCTTCTGTCATGATATTCTCTTTGTACTTGGCCTTGCAGAGTATTCTCATCCTGGGAAATGCAACAGGATTGAGGGCATTCACTATCGTATCTTGAAGACCAAGTTTAAACCCTAATTGCATTCTTGACTCACATGACGAGAGACCACGATTATGCTCATTCTGCAAGCTTTTAAATGTTTTAAATGAATTAAGACTTGGCATCCTTTGTGTTCTTTCTTGCACCTTAACGTGAGAGGATTAATCCTCCGCACACACGTTCCTCTTCTGCGTAGATAGCTGACCTTGAATTCTCAGTTCTTGACTTCAGGCCAGAGAGCCTCCAAACGCAGCTCCCGCTATTCTACTGCGACACAACATTCCATTTTCTCTCCATGATTCTTTGGCTTATTATTTCATGATAACAATGTCCAGTTTCTGTATAATGGCAGCTCTTCCTGCAGTCTACTTTTTACATATAGCTACCCTACAAGATGACTTCATTTATTGTGCGTTTCAGCGTTTGTACATTTTTCATGCTTCTGATTTCTGTAGCACTTTTTGCCATGTAATTTTCTTCTTTTACACTTTGAGGTTTACTTTATTCTTTACTTCGTCATTTCTCCTCTAGGATCCATACGTTGTGTTCATCATTATTTCAGGACATCGTGCACACTTTCTTATGACATCATCAGTCAATTTTCTTAGCTCTTTCTCATATTCCTTCAAGGAGTTACTCCTGTAGGCTGTCATCAACTTGAGGTTACATTTCACATGGTCGTCTTAATGGATACCGTCTTCCATATGCTCGCTGCAGTATTGGTATAATAGCTGGCATTAAACAGGGCACAATTTCATTTCTCCAATATAGGGGAGGTGCAGGGGTAGGAGCTGCTACAGATATGTATGTCTGTTCCTATACATCTACATTCAGCTTTCTAAATCTTTTACCCCTAACATCACGCCATGGTTTAGTTTAGTTTAGTTTATTATTTGTAGAGTGCACCAAACCCTGAGGTATCTAGGCGCTTGAGCATAGGTAATTTGTTACAAGTACATACAAGTAAAAGATGACAAGGACTTATTCACCCCGTTACAAATTGATCAACGTGCCAACATAGGAATAAATACAAAGAAGGCTACAGCGGCTGAGGGGCAATACTTATTTGGCTGTAAAGCAAGGTACTAACAGTCAGAACAATTACATAATGGAAAAAACAGGTGTACACAGTATTTAGGCAGAGACTAGAGTAGAAGGCCAGGAAAATAAATAACAGTAGTAGGATCAATGCAGCAATAGGGGGTGGCTGACAAAGATAGGTCATAGATTCAGTAGTGGTGGAAGCGGGGAGCATTTAGTTAAAGTTGCTGGGTAAACAACCAGTCTTTCACTTTGGATCTAACGGTCCAGAAGGAAGGTTCAGCTCTGATGGCTGTGGGGAGGGAGTTCCAACACTTAGCAGCTAGCACAGGGAAACTAGACGCCCCCCGCAGTTTTCAGTTTGTACCTGGGGATCTTCAGACAGTGTAGGTAGAAGGATCTAGTGGGTCTGCCATGTTGGTTCCTCGACAATTTGTCAGTCAAGTATTTGGGGGCTGTGTTTGACAGGCATGTGTGTGTGATGACTAGTGTGCACAGTGAGATTATGTCAGTGGACTGCTGTGATGCCGCTGATCGACTGGACTTTTGCAATGCTCTGGGATTTTTTTGTATTTCAGAAGTGATGCAAAGGTTCTATGAAAGTGCAATTTCTGTACAACACCATGGAAGGTATCATCCATGACAGTATAAACAGGCTTCCTGTGTGTTTTGATGTTGTGGGGCATGGCAGGTTTTGTGTGGGGGAATTTGTCAGTGAGTTGGCGTTATGTGGCATAGTCATGGAGCACATTTGTCAGCGGTCTGTGGATATTTGTAGGCAAGGGTAGGGTTCAGGCTGCAAGGTTGTGCATTTTTTTAGATGTGATGTGGGGGCATTGCAAGACAAATGTTCTCACCCAAACAAAACAAGCATTGGCAATGCCAGCCGTGTTGGATTTTGTGCAGGCATGGGAAATACATTTTTACTGGCACTTCCATAGTGGTATTAGCTGGCCATCAATGGTAGCAGATGCAAAATAGTTCAAGTACCTGTGCATATAATTGCAGAGACTGGCAAATGCTTTCTACTTAAACACAAGCCAAAGCTGCTGGTTTTACAAATAATTGTTTTTAACAGGACGTCACTGAAGGACACACATAGAGCTTATAATTCAAGTGGTCGAAGGCAGACCTGGTTAAGACTTTTTATTACACAATTCCCACATTTACAGTCCCAATTGAAGGTAAGCCTTGATAAAGGTAGTTGAACGAGGTGCCAGGAGGATGTGTTTCGGGCAGGGGGGGCCAAGAACTGGGTGGTGGTGGCCATAGGGATTAACAAGACCATGAGCAGACAATGGGTGGGTAAATAACCAAAAACCCACAACCATCTTCAAGCTTTGTGTCCCTCCTCAAATGCAATTTCTCCCTAGCTGTCATCTAATACAATCGTTTTGGCTTGTAGGCGTTTAGTTCCACCTAATAGCCAAAATAAAACAAAAAAAGGAAGACAATGGATTGACTATGTGATCCTCTCCAGTTTATAAAGAATACACATTCCATAATTTCCTTTTGAAGGTGGAGGGTGGGTACAAGTCTAGGAAGAATGCACTGTAGGTCTGGAGGCAGTACGGAGGCTTTTGGACCCTACTCGCTTTCTAGTGAGGGCCTGGCCCCTGAATGAGTATGATGTCATTGGTTGGAATGGTCCCTTTGTGGATGTTTGAATGAGTGTTCCACCATAGTCCGTTAGTTGTGGATGGGTATCCCAGTGGACCTTTGTTGAAGTATTTCCAGTCCAGAGCCTAAAAAAGTATGTTTTATCATCCCTTGCTTGTGTATTGAAGTAACTGTAACGTACTCGAGGCTCCTGGGCACCAGCAGTGTCCCCGACTTCATTAATTACATGAGATGCGTTCTCTGAACCACTGTAGTGATGAGCACAGTGGACTAAAAGTCACACATCGGTCAGCTGTTCATCTGCTGTGCTGCATTGCTGCACTCATTATGACAAACCAAACCTGCTGTGAACAAATCTACGGAATACAAGTGCTGGGCAAGACTAGGGCAGCAATCGTGGCACATCAGCATCCGGTTCTGCTGTCCAATGTTATCATTTCACAATCTGCTTGGTCCTCCCAAGTTCAGGCTAACTTCGTATATACCTCTGTATGCGTCCAGAACACTTGATTTCCAAATGAAGTATCTACTCCTTTCTTTCTTTCGTTAAGGTCTGAGGAGATGAGGTATCGAGGGTGGAGGGGTCCAAACACAAGAAATTATTGTCGTTTTCTTGTGACTAAAGACTAACTATGTAGCCACCTTTCTTTCTTTTTAAAAGAAATAATACCGGTCCTCATGCTATATGCAATTAGTCATTAGGTCCCAATCAAGTATAGTTGTGAAAGTAAAGCTAACACTTGGCTCGCATTTCCATAGATCCTTTTCTTCACTAAGCCTCTTCTTTTTTTCTCCAATTCTGAGATGGCATCCTCCACATTACAGGACCACATTCTTTCACAGGCATTCCCTGCCTACCGCTAACGTTCCCTATGCTCTCTATGGCTCTGGTTAATTCCCTCCTAGACTTCACCCCACATTGGATCCTAACTGTAACGCGATTGTGGGCAGGCGGCTTTGGGCTCAGCTCCAGTATGCCAAAGACCACAAATCGAGAATGCGGAGCGTAGAGCGAGAGAAAAGCAGAAGGAATTCCAGGGTCACTATTTTATGAATCCTACAATTGTTTATTATGCATTTAGTGTTCTGCCACTTAGTCAAATATACCATGTTAAAAACAGCAGGGAAAGCCTTTTTTCACTTTGTCCCAAGCTATCCTCAGTGAAACCGCAATCCTTTCCGCCAGGCTTTCTCCGCTTAGGCCTTTCAGTCTGTTCGTGAAAGAACCCTACAAACGCAGTAGCTTTGTCCAATTCAGTTTTCAGCTCTGTTAGCTTTCAATGGCAGAAATGCATTTACCAATGGACAAGGTTTGTTAACTCTTATATATCACTGTCACTTACTCCGATACCAGAGAATATACCGCATGTGCGATCGCATTTGCAATTCAAATGGGGCCATTTTGTTCCTGGAGCTAGACTACAATAGAGAAACACTTGTATAAGGAATCACATTAACCTATAGCACTCGTGTGAATTACAAGGGTCGGTTCATATGCAGATCTTGGAGGTGATGATACAATATATGGACAGAGGCGTGTGATAATGCTGGTTTCCCTGTTTACTACTTAGACTGCCAGAAAAATGTGACCCGCACATTCATTATGCTTCTGTGGTCTTTTGATGTTCTTTGGGGAAAGTATACGCTCATTTTGTATGTGCTACTTGAAGCAGCAAGGTTTCCACAGTGGAGTAAAGTGTTTTAGATGGGCAATTTTAGGACTGAATTGAAAAAGTGATTGCAAATATTGTTCACTATTCTGCCAAAGCATGTCCAGCCAGCAGGCACTCTCCTTTGTCGCCTCTCTCGTTTGTAGCTTCTCTCCCTTTGAGAGTTAGGGCTTTAACATTGTAGAGTCGAATGTTTAATGGAGTCTGTGGGGGCACACTGACATCATTACAGTGAAGGACAACCCATCCTGGAAGTAACTCTGAACAGAGAGAAGAGGTATCATGAACCCAGAAGGACTTAAGCTTTCAGGCTCCTCCGTTTCATCACAACTCCAAGGGAACATAACAACAAACAACTTATATACATGAACACACTAAGCTCGAAAACAAGGATAGTCAAAAAAGGGTGTGTTTGTGATTGGTATTTTGTCATACTTGTAAACACACACTGTAACCATTTTAAAGCAAGATCAATAAAGGCAGACACATATTGAAGGGGCTGTGAAGGACATAATGTAGCCTCTATAAACATGCTGTGCATTGAGATTTAGACACATTGTTCATATAGCTTTTTAAAAATGTGTGTATTTATAATGCACACATAAATACATATAGCTACATGTTATAGTAATATATTGAACTGCATACAGAACATGTACAATATCACATTAATACACACTAATTATAAATATGCTACTGATAATAATTATAATAATAATAATATCAATATCAATAATAATAATAATAATAATGATGATGATGATGATGATGATGATGATGATGATGATGATGATAATACTACTACTAATAATAGCCCGTTTTATATAGCACTTAGTGCTGGCTTCCTCCCATGTCTGCACTGTGTTATTTTAACTATTATTAATTCTCAAATTAATGGTATACAATGTATTTTCCTCAGAAGGATAATGGGCCGAATCAAACTGACTGGGATTGGAGCTTGCAAAATGCAGGCTGATCCTATGCTAGGGGCTATCGGTTAACCTAGGTGCTACCCATGTGCTGTCGTGTGCTGGATATTGAGCTACTACAAAATACAAACAAAAACAAAAAACATGTATACAATGTGATGAATCGGTCTGTGTAAGATAATTGCCATTGCAGACCTTCATTAAATCATGTTTTTTCTTTTTCTGTGCTGTCAGCTTTATCATTGGTTTTGTTGGCAGCAATGTTCTCTTTAGTTGTGTTTGTAGCTGTACTTATTTACCATATCTTGTTTCTACATTTATAGTTCCCTGCAATAGTTAGGGCACTCGGGCATTAGCAGGGTGTAGGGAGTTCCAGTGGTGGAGCGGTGAGGAGGGGATGGAGCAACATGGAAAAGAAAAGTGTAAGCAGATCGCAGATGCATAGTAGGAGAAACGTAGCATCAGATGCCTGCTTGTTCAAAGATATATCACTTGAATGGTCAGAGAGGTAGGTGAACCTCCAGGCATGTACTGTATCCTGAAATTAGAGGTTGGAGAGTGTTAGAAGATAAGGTGATGTGGTGTTATCCAAAGTTTCAAAGACTGCAAATAGGCTGAGTGGACGAAGATGAAGGAGGGTGTGAGCTGTTGGCCAGTGGTGAGAAAGTTGATGGATCATGGCCACTTAAGAGAAGTGACAACTTCGGAACCCATAATGAACGTCGTCGCATATACTGTTAGCTTCCAAGGAACACGTGAGCATGTTGAAAATGGAAAACTTTAAGATGTTAGAGACGTGAGGGAGAAGAGTGGTAGGTCAACGATTGGTGAGACTATTTGAATCTGTAGTGACATCCTTCAGGATGAGTAGAGCAGTGACGCATTTGAACAATTCCAGACAGAGCTCTTTCATGAAGAAGAGGTTATAGATAGTAAAATGATAAGAGGACGAGGACGTTACAGTTGCAATGTATGTGCTAGTTTATGGAGGGATGAGGCTAACCAGGATGCTTGGGGATGGATGCTCAAAGGTTGAAAGCCAGCTCAAGATGATGGTTAATGGGTGTGATCTAGGGCTGCAGAAATGTGTGGAGGTAGTAAAGGGTGGGAAGAACAGTGGTGCTTAAATTGGGTGCTGAGAGCCAAGTTAAAGTCATTGCATTCCTCTTCATTTAAGGAGGCCAGAAAAGGCGATTGAGGCACGGAGGAGCATCTGAAAATGCATACGTAGGGGCCTTGAGAGTCAGAATTAAACTTGTGTTTGGAAATAGATGAGGTTGAGCTAGGAAGAAAGGAGGTGGGACAGAGATGATTAAGTGAAGGTAGGATGATCAGAATGGGAAAGGTTGATAGTAATATTGGCTGTAGTGAGGGAGGATAATAGAAAGACAAGGTGGAGAAATCACCCTGAGTGAGAATAGGTTGGTTGTGGAGGGAGGTGAGAGAGTGATCAGATGGAAGAAAGTCATATTTGTGTTGATGAGAATTGGTGATTTCCAAGAAGTTGACCACTCTCATGAGAGCAATATGGGAATTAGTAGGAAGGAAGTCAAGAAGGACGTCAAAGTTGGTCAAGAATAATTTTGGGATTTTGGATAATGTAGACTCGGACACAGGTGGTGGCAGTCACAAGCAGTTGAGTGGCAGTGTGTTCAAGAGAGAGTGGGAGAAAATTATATGGCAGAAGGTTTCACCTTATTTTATCACGAAGCCCACAACCACTGGGGAAGACAACAGAGGTTGCAGAGTCTGTAAATGGATTGTAGTGCCATTGGATGCAGTCTTGGTTTCAAAGCCCCCCCCTTTTGAGTAACTGTATTGTTTCTGCCCCCTCCCAGATGCTATAGCTGCTATATTTTCTATTATAAGTAGTCACTGTAATTCCTCACCACCTGACTCGTCCCCCCCCAGGCATACTTTGGGGGCAACAGTTTCAAAACACTAGTGACCAAATTACAGAGTTACTACTATCCACAAATACGAGGTACAGCACCATTACCCAAGACAAACTGCAAGATATAGAGATCTCTATTGACCAAATAGGATCACTAGTGACCAAAATACAAGACACTAGGATACTGGATACCAAAATGCAATCAACATAGCCACTAGCGACCAAAATGCAAGTGGCACTAGCAGAAAAAGAATACAGGACCACACAAGACTGTGAGATGCCGTTAACCAAAATGTAATTAAAAGATAACTGGTGACCAGTGACCATAATGCAACATACAGGATCACCAGCAACCTAACTGCATTTATTTGTATTTTTGTTTTTATTTGAAAAACAGGGATGTCAATACCAATTTGAAATGACATACAATAGTGCATTTACAGATGGCCGAGTCATTCCTCAGTATGGTGCAGAGGTGGATTGTAGAAATGTTCACAATTATATAATTACACCGCAATGGAGGGTGTGTTGGGGACAGGTAGGGAGAATGGTGTAGGGAGTGGGAAAGCTCCCTCTTTTCCTAGTAGGTAATGTTTAAGCTGAGATTTGAGAGATCCGGAGTCAGGGTAGCATTGATTGTGATGGACAATGGTTTCCCATGGAGTAGGGTGAGTAGGGATAAAGGGCATTGTGTGTATGGGACAGTGTGGTTACGAAGAGGAGGAGTAAAGGGAATGAGTTGGTGAGAAGATAGATATTAAGTCAGCCAGATAAAGAGGAGCAAGAACATTGATAGTTTTGTAGACTAGAAGAAGTAACTTGAAAAGGAGTAAATTGTGCAATGAGAGTCATCCAGCATGGTGTCGGAAGACAGAGGGGAGGAACCTGTATATGGTGTAGAAAGTGTGATGGTGAAGTAGTGGACTTTGTCTAGAGGGAGGAAAGTGTAAGAAAGTAACTGGTCAAGGACTAGGCATAATAAGAATAAGGGTGGAGATTAGAGTTGTTGTAGAGTTACAGTGGTGAGTAAGACATGGACACATTTTATGAATATTGAAAAGGGTAACATGAACAATATTAGTGGTTAAGTGTTGCAATTTGAGGTCACTATCGTCACTATCAACAGTTACCCCAAGGTTGTGAGCCTCTGCCAAGGGAGCAAGAATGTCAGGTGGAAACAGGATAGGAGAAGGAAGGGATACATTAGAGCTCACGACAAAGAGCATTTATTTTTCAAAGAAATAAGCACGAGGCAGTGGAGAACCATCCAATGAAGGATTGCACTGAGACTGCTGATGATTTATTTCTAAGATGGCTAGGGTGGAGGACGGAAAGGATACATAGATTTGAGTGTCATCAGCAAAGAGGTGAAAGTGAAAACCAAACACTGAGATGTAACGCTCACCTGGTATCCACGGGGATGTCACTCAGCCTGTTCTGACCTCTTACGACTTCGAACCCTTCCCTGGAGGCTATTCGACTGGAGACTGGGCCTGAAACACAGGACTGTTAGAGTTTAACTCCCTATTGTCTCTGTGTGCTTGAACCCCTTCTTCCCCGGGGTCCAACCTTTCCCTTTGATCCACAGCTCACCTTGTTTTCTTGGATAGTGTGCTCTCAGTCCTGCTTTCAGTGCAGGGGCACGTTGATTGATGCAGGCTCGTTGCTGCCTAGTTACTTCACTGGCAAGAGTCCGACAGTTAAGTATAATGAGTGTTTTGAACAGTTCTCTAACTTCGTTCCTTTCCTTCCTTAGATAATGGCCGGCGTCCGTGGATGGCGGCGTGCTGCTGAGATGAGTAGCACTGAGGGTGAATGAATGCGTGATGTGCGATGCACCCCTTTCGTACTTGTATTGAACTGAGTTCTTTTTCTGTGTCTTTTAGGTGCCGCAACATTTTCAGCGTCGATGCCGGTTATGAAGAACAAATGCGGTGGGTAAGCGCGGTATGCAACGCCTCTATATCTTTCCACGCTAACCTGGAGTGTCTTTTCCCTCTTGCAGATGGATGAGAAGTTCCGGAGACCGAGTTCCCCCAGAGCGGCTGGGATTCAGGTAAGCGTTTGAAGCTCGTACAGTATTTAAAAATAAGCGAAGATTTGCAGAATGCTTACTAATGCCTCTTTTCTGTTTGTTTCCCTTTTCCTTAGGAAGCGGCATGCCGGGATGGGAATGACACCCCCGAAGATGCCCGCAGAACAGAAGGAGCGATGAATGATGGGCAAGGTAAGGCTGTTCCTAACGGTGTTCTTGTTCTTGCAGGAGCTGGGCACAGAAGAAAGATGCAGGCCTACTGGACACCGATCCGAACACGGTGAGTGTCATGCTGCAGGTGCAGGAAACGCAAAGCATGTTTCTCAGCCTGTGTGTGGCTTAAATAGTCTCTGGGTATCCCAGGTGTCTCTGGGCTGAACCACACCCAAAAGACTAGACCGCACATGCAGTTCTGGGAACCGAAATATGTGGGGCATCCATCTTGTCCCCATCAATGCACTACAAGTCCAATCCCCAATGTTATCCTATGGGAGTGAGTGAGTCTGGTGCCACAAGCGCCAAGTCTGACTCCAAGTGGGTCTTTGGAGGGATTGAGAGGCCCTTGAGGTCCATGTAGGTAATCGTGGCCTGGCTTTAGCCTGACATCTTGGAGAGCTGGGGACATGAGGGGCAGGAATCATGACAGAGATGAGTATTCCTATGGCAGAGGTATATAGGGTCAAGAGCAGAGGTCTAAATACTGATGCTTGGGGTAGCTGACTGGGAGTGTGATGGGGTCAGTGGTTTGCAAAGAACAGTAGCCTGTATAGGTTTGACCTTCCAGGTCTGAGGCAATAGAGACTAAAGCAAATGTGCTAAACCCATGCTACTGGAGAGTGAAGAGGAGAGCAGGAGTGGTCTATGGTGTCAAAATCAGCATAGAGGCTTGAAAGGAAGTGTTTAGAAGATAGGTTGGAGTGATGAGCATCAAGAGAACGTTAAAGGCATTCTTGAATGCAGTCTCAGTAGAGTGCATAATACAAAATCAGGATTAAAGTGGATCACCAAGGCCATTATGCTCAAGGTACAAAATTATCTGATTGAAGGCCACTCATTCAATCACCTTTGAATAATGAGGTAACCAAAGTGTTTCTTCAAAAGTGGTACGACAGTTGTAGATTTGAAGCCTGGAAGAGTTTGGAGGAGATAGAGATTAAAGAACTCAGAGAAATGGGAACATGTGAATTGGACTTGCAAATTTGACGAGCAGATGGGCTAGTCGGAGCACAAGATGGGTTGGTGCTTCAAACAGTGGGTTCTAATTCGGTAGTAGAGTTAAAGGTGAAGATAATGAGGATCAAACGGGTAGGAGTCAATGTGGTGGAGAGAAGGAGGGAGGGGTACAAAGGGGGAGGGGAGCCGTGAGTGTCACACATTTTAAAGATTATCAACAACATGTAGTGAGCAAAGTAATTAATAGGGAGGGAGGTGGAAATGTATATTGGTTTAGGAGGTGTGAGCAAAGAGTTGCATTGAAGAATATTTGCTGAGGTAAATGCAATGAGAGGAGATTAGGTTTGTGAAGCAGGAGGATTTGGAAAGTGACAAATGCAAAGGGGACTGCAGCAAGGACATTTATGTAGGCAAGGAATAGGGTAAGGGTCCAGGATTTGCAATAGCATTGTAGGTCATAGAACATGTTTCTTTTGCAAGATACAACACAACTAGCAAATATGACGGTGATGAAAGATATAGGAAAACTAAACACCAAAAAGCAAGATACAAGGCCATGACATCTCTGCCTGGAACATGCCTGAGGGCAGGGGAGGAAAATGTGGGCATTTATCTGAGCTGGAAGAGAGAAGAGGTTGAGTAGCTAGGATGGGAAGGCTTGGATGCATGGAATATGTTGGTGCCTAATGCTGCAATTTTATTTCTCCAGGTATGTCACTTTCTTTTGCAATGTTTGTATCAGTCTTGCACCATCGAGATTAACAAATATGTTTCCTTGGCATGTTAAACATTGTAAGAGAATCCATTCTATCTTGCTTTATTTCCAGTTCGACTTTAGGTATGTTTACTTCCAATTAAGTTATTGTCCCATGGCATGCTTTGAGGATATTGCTTGTTATTTCTGAGCAGATACTTTTTGAAGTGTTCAATGACATCTCAGGTTAATTCTTTCCCTTTCCTGTCCTCTGTTTCAAGCTTAAGAATGTCCTCTTCTTGGTCTATTTCATCACCCGTCAGTTGTTTCCCATTTACTCAGCTTCAGAGTGCTCCTCTGTTTCACTAATTAGATTAATGCCTTAAGCTCCCAAAGTCATTGGTATGGGTTTGAACGGCCAAAGACTGGATGCTGCATCATTGACTCCACTCCCTTAGCTCTTTCCCTTTCTCAGCAGAGCATGCCCAGGTTTACTTCCAGCCATGACTCCTCTTTTTCTTTCCAGGCATCAGCTTTGGTGGGTAGTGGTCTACTTGTCCCACTCCTTTCACTATGGAACCAAATAGCCGCCCCCCACCACTAGCTTCAAATCTACCAGCAGGTTTCTGCAGCTTGCTGAACAACTGAGCCTCATTGAAGAGATTAGCTGTGTTCCCTGTAGAGCTGCAACTTGCTCCCTCTGTCCATTGTTCCTGTCCAACTCAGGGGTTGCTTGCCCTGTATTGTATAAAGACATGATGTCAATTACACTAGGCTATCAGCCTAGTGTTCACTTTCAGCAATGGATTTGAACTACGGCTAATAAGACATTCTCTTTATTTTCAAGGTTGCTCCAGGTATTAGGCTCTGCAGCACGCCTTTAATAGCAAGCTGTACTTATGTTGCAGAATAGTATAAAGTGCTTGGGAAATTCATAGCCATGTCTCCATAGACATACATTCTCAATGTTTCTACCTGTGTACATGTGGTATGATTAAAGGAATGGTTTGGTCAAAAAATGTTATTGCCCCTACGGGTCGGCTATGTGTTTTTAAGCCTAAGTCGCTTGATTTTAGAAAAATTTCCTATGGACCTTACCCGAGTTTTCGTCCATTAAACGCACGCGAAAACAGGCATCAGGGAGCTGCCATTTTGTGATAATCCTATCATTTCCCCCATCGCCCTGGCTGACCTGCTTTTGCGAAACTAAATCATATCCCCCGCCCCTGAGCCTGTCATCAGCAGACGCGTACCGCCCATTTCACAACGCCAAAGCACATCTCATGTCAACATTCCCTGCGCTTCAGCTAATGACGTGTCGCCATGGAAATAGCAGGGCGCCTCTTTCCTCAATAAGTATAAACAGACCGTTTCACAACACACAGCAGCAGATTTTTGATTCCATTCCTCTCTCTGTGTTACTTTGAGTATTCTGTGACTTGTTTCTGTGCTCTGGTCAGCTACCTTTGTTGCTTGTAGCCCATGTGAACAGATACCAGTACCACCGCTATGAATTATTTTAGTTTTTTTTAACACACAACAGCTACAATAATGCCCTACATGTACGAGCCCGAGTATACTGAGGAGGAACTACTGGAAAGGGAAACACGCGAAAACGATGGGTCTTCGGACTGCAGTTGGGAGGACGATTCAACAGCTGAGGAGCCTGGACCTAGTTGCATGGACGGTGTTTCCACCTGGTGCACATGCAATCGGTGCAAGCTAAGGCCAACCGAGGACGAGAACTGCTGCTGCTGTGCAAATTCGGGATGCGTGGCCTACATTTCGGAAGGAGAGCCACGACTACAATGCATCGCCAAACTGCTAGACTTCAGGGCAGCCTGCCTCACACGGTCCGTGTTGAGCATAATGATGGTGCTTATGCACGAACTTCGCGCAACTGTTCGTCCTCGTAATCCAAGTAACGAGTAAGTATACTCTGCTTGTCATGCCACTCCTATTTCATGGTCTTCTACTATATCCAAAATTACATATACATAGCATTGTAAAGCATGGAAGTTGTTCAATAGTGTGCAGTGTCTAGATAGCATTTGTCCGAGCAGAATGCCATTAGTTACAAGAATTGTCATTGACAACAAACGTTCATTAAACTTATCTTGGTCATTTAAAAACAGTTTATTTCATTCCTTTTCACAGGTGGTACAGGCTGGTGGCCTATCCGTCCTTTACATGGTGGCTCCACGGGAGGCTTGGACTCCGCGTTCGAAGAGTGATACCTGCCTGTGCCGTTCGTGCCATAAGAGAAACGTTCCCGAGTGACAGTGGTCAGTACAGGGGATTTTCTCTCGCTGTGCTGCAACCTGACATGTACAATGTTTAAAGTCTTGTATTTTTGTGTCATCAAAATAAGATACAAAATAAAACACCACATATATTTCAACAACAGTTGTTTCGATTTTTTAAATGAATCAAGTGTGTCTCCATTCAAGGATGGACGTCAGACATCTGTGCTCGGAATGGGTGAAGGTCAGGTCGCTGTGAAGCAGGGTGGTCACTATCTGAGCTAACATAATATATTCTCAATAATGCATGCACTAAATAAAACTTGTTCGAAGTCTTTCAGTCGGTTATGTCTCTATAAAAGTCACACATATATCTATACTATCAATTAACATTGGATTATACAGGCCTTAGGTTAAGGGTCTTGACCACTATAATACACTGTTTGAGTGTGGGTCTGTGCTCACAAGAATCTCCGGTATGTGGCATTTGTTATTGATAGGCAACGATATACTGCAGTAGTGGTCTAATGTTAGTTGGGGATCTGCTAGGTGGGCATCATGGCGTGGTCAGTGGTCTGGCATATGAAGAGAATACCTTGCAGGGACACAGGGTCAGAATGGCAGTAAGTTTCCACTAGCGAGGGTTGCGTGGGCAAGGACACGTTTGTGGAGATGAACAAGCTATGTGCTTAGTTCAGGCTGGTTCACATCAGGACCGTGGTCTCAGAGTATTGGCTTTTGCCAATACCTCTGGAGTTTTCCAGTCAGAGTGGGAACGAGGGTGGGGGTCATGTGCTCTGCGCAGTGAGGCCTGGTCACCAAGATGGAGTGGAAAGGGGGTACAAAAATGTATGCCCTGTGTCCTGCTCAGTGGTCCCATCTACGCGAATGTCATCCAAAGTTAACATCACATAAAGGAAAGGGGCGAACCCACTACTGGAGGCACTTGGTACGAGTTTCTACTGAGAAGTAAAGGATGAGAGGGGCCTGATGGCCCCTCGCTCCCACACACTTGCCTGTACGCTCCAGGCCCATCAATCCCACCCCCCTCTATCAAAGGCGATTCGCACCCGGGGATGAGCGCTGGCATGGGGGGCTGTCTCGGGCACAAATGACCAAGGTGCCAAACAGCATGTACACTTCAAAAGGTATCCTACACCCAGGGGCCATCGCTCACATGGCCTCCTCAGACCCTGTGTCTCCAGGCAGGCCTCCCCTGACGCAGGCCGCCCCCTGCAATCCACATAAGTGTGTCTCCATTCAGCAGTCTTCCTGTGCCTTATCTGCACGCCCCAGGCCCATCCATCCCACCCCCTCCATCAAAGGCGGTTCGCACCCGGGGATGAGCGCTGGCATGGGGGGCTGTCACGGGAGCAAACGGCCAAGGTGCCAAACAGCATGTACACTTCAAAAGTTATCGCACGCCCTGGGGCCATCGCTCACATGGCCTCCTCAGATCCCGTGTCTCCAGGCAGGCCTCCCCTGAGGCAGGCCGCCCCCTGCAATCCACATAAGTGTGTCTCCATTCAGCAGTCTTCCTGTGCCTTATCTGCCCACCCCAGGCCCATCTATCCCATCCCCTCTATCAAAGGCGGTTCGCACCCGGGGATGAGCGCTGGCATGGGGAGCTGTCACGGGCGCAAACGGCCAAGGTGCCAAACAGCATGTACACTTCAAAAGGTATCCCACGCCCAGGGTCCATTGCTCACATGGCCTCCTCAGACCCTGTGTCTCCAGGCAGGTCTCCCCTGAGGCAGGCCGCCCCCCTGCAATCCACATAAGTGTGTCTCCATTCAGCAGTCTTCCTGTGCCTTATCTGCCCGCCCCAGGCCCATCCATCCCACCCCCTATATCAAAGGCGGTTCACACCCGGGGATGAGCGCTGGCATGGGGAGCTGTCACGGGCGCAAACGGCCAAGGTGCCAAACAGCATGTACACTTCAAAAGGTATCCCACGCCCAGGGGCCATCGCTCACATGGCCTCCTCAGACCCTGTGTCTCCAGGCAGGCCTCCCCTGAGGCAGGCCGCCCCGCTGCAATCCACATAAGTGTGTCTCCATTCAGCAGTCTTCCTGTGCTTTATCTGCACGCCCCAGGCCCATCCATCCCACCCCCTCCATCAAAGGCGGTTCGCACCCGGGGATGAGCGCTGGCATGGGGGGCTGTCACGGGCGCAAACGGCTAAGGTGCCAAACAACATGTACACTTCAAAAGGTATCCCACGCCCAGGGGCCATCGCTCACATGGCCTCCTCAGACCCCGCGTCTCCAGGCAGGCCTCCCCTGAGGCAGACTGCCCCCCTGCAATCCACATAGGTGTGTCTCCATTCAGCAGTCTTTCTGTGCCTTATCTGCACGCCCCAGGCCCATCCATCCCACCCCCTCTATTAAAGGCGGTTCGCACCCGGGGATGAGCGCTGGCATGGGGAGCTGTCACAGGTGCAAACGGCCAAGGTGCCAAACAGCATGTACACTTCAAAAGGTATCCCACGCCCAGGGGCCATCGCTCACATGGCCTCCTCAGACCCTGTGTCTCCAGGCAGGCCTCCCCTGAGGCAGGCCGCCCCGCTGCAATCCACATAAGTGTGTCTCCATTCAGCAGTCTTCCTGTGCCTTATTTGCACGCATTAGGCCCATCCATCCCACCCCCTCCATCAAAGGCGGTTCGCACCCGGGGATGAGCGCTGGCATGGGGGGCTGTCACGGGCGCAAACGGCCAAGGTGCCAAACAGCATGTACACTTCAAAAGGTATCCCACGCCCAGGGGCCATCGCTCACATGGCCTCCTCAGACCCTGTGTCTCCAGGCAGGCCTCCCCTGAGGCAGGCCGCCCCCCTGAAATCCACATAAGTGTGTCTCCATTCAGCAGTCTTCCTGTGCCTTATTTGCACGCCCCAGGCCCATCCATCCCACCCCCTCTATTAAGGCGGATCGCACCCGGGATGAGCGCTGGCATGGGGGGCTGTCACAGGCGCAAACGGCCAAGGTGCCAAACATCATGTACACTTCAAAAGGTATCCCACGCCCAGGGGCCATCGCTCACATGGCCTCCTCAGACCCCGTGTCTCCAGGCAGGCCTCCCCTGAGGCAGGCCGCCTCCCTGCAAACCACATAATACCACGACATACACACGTCATTCATTCACAAACACACCCCTGTTTCTAATACTTTATAAATCACTTGACATGTCTCATGAGAACATCTTTGTGCTTTGCAAGTCAACTCCTGAACCTTCTACCTGAGAAGCACTGAGATCTATGCTAATCTGCTCGTCGTCGTGCTATCTGTGACCTCTCCCAGCAAACTCGTCAGTGTGCTACCTGTGGCCATCTACCTGTTCTCCTGCAACATACTGCCCGGACTGCTAAATCCAACTGTTTGTTGGTTAAGGTAAGGCCATGTATCCTAGTCATATTTCGGTCATTTTTACATGTCTATCTATTTGTGATTACAGTACCCAATAGAGCTATGGTCATTGGTCTCATTGCTATTGACTTGAGTTTTAATTGTTATGCTATCAATAGATCTATTTATTTTCATCTGTGTTAATTGTCATCGAATTGCATCCTTCGGGGGTCCAGTCTATAATGTAAGCATGTTTCCTTTTCGTGCAAGACAGAACATCCAACGGATGAGTCACATGTTCAGAGTTTAGTCACATAATTTAAAACATTTCTGTAACTTATGCAAATACTAAGCCGCACATGATGAACTGGTATAGTTCTGGTGACCAAAACAATCCTTGCATTGAGCATTGTATGGTTCATTTACTTTTTTATGACATTTTTATTCATCAAGGTTTTATAATAATCTTGATATTTACTTTTCAGAATTTTCAACAATGCCTGCCTGTTCGATTAGCAGTTGCCCTTCGAAGACCCATGCTAAATCTGAAGGCACTACAATGCATGTATTCCCGAAAACTGTTGAATAAGAGAATGGGTCAGACATTGCGGATATCCACTGGATGAGCTGGAAAGTAGAGTCCAACAAGTCTTTGAGGACAAGAGGGTTGATTGATACCACATCTGCAGCCGGCACTTTCCCTCGAACATGTACACCACATCTTGGGTAACAAAGAAGAATAAACGGTGACCGACACGAAAATTGCTCGCAAACGCTATTCCCACTCTATTCGTCCACATTCCGCCACTGGTGAGTCAAGTGTCCGTTTTTAGCTTTAGGCCTTGCGGTAGTGTGTAGGTAGCCGAATGGATTCATTGATATTTTAGGTGTTGTTTCCAATTTGTAATACTTTCAACATTGATATGAGTGTATAGCTTTTTGAATAATGACATTTATAAATATATTATTTTTAGATTTCATAACCCACAAACGAAATCTATATATGGGCACAGGGAACTGTGCTATATTGCGCATTACTCAAGTATTCTGTCTCCATACATGGCAATTTTAAATATTGGCATTTCATTATCAAACAATAATTTACCTTTACAACTTCTTGACTATCCCTTGAATCTGAAGCAAGAACATTCTACTTCCGTGACGTGCTCGCAGCTATCAACCACTTCTAGCGCGTATCAGGTAATCATACTTGGCTATTCCGCTACAGACTTGTTTTATGCATGTCAAGTAATAGTTTTTATGTATCGTGTGATTATTTTACCAATTGTTTGGTTAGTGCTTTCCAATTGATATACACCTTAGTTGTCGTCCCCTGGTGTTTGTTTTCAGTTATAATTAGTGCTATCCATACTAATGGAAGTACTGTCTTTCAGGGAGATGCTGAAGCGTCCATCACATTGACAATAGCCCTCGATGTTCTTCAGCAGCACGAGGTATGGATACTGACAGCTCCATCAACCGTGATCATCAGGACTGGAACACTTGTTGTTTGATTGTTTTACACCATGTTTCATTCATGGTTAGCCATTGATATGTACCTGTGCGGTCGACCCCAAATGTGTGTTGTGTTTTTAATATTGTAATCCTTACTAATGCAAATACTATGTTTCAGGCAGTTGTTGAACCGTCAACCTACGCACTTTATGCAGAGCCTGACATTCAAGTAATTCCAGGGGAAGTGGGTCATGCGGATACGAATCGGCGCAACAGCTTTCGGAAGTGCGCACCACATTGACAACAGCCCTAGATATTCTTCAGCAGCACGAGGTATGGATACTGACAGCTCCATCGAACGTGATCATATAACGTGATTCCATTTGCTATACTTTCTTCCCTTTTAACGCAAGTACTGTGTTTCAGGGAGACGATGGAGCTTCCAGTACAGATCCAATTTAGATGATGCAGATGTAAAGAAATCAGAGAAATAAGTCGATTAAATCTGATCATATTTAAATATTCCTTGATTCTTTAAGACAATGCAACGTTTGTGGTTATCTCTTTATATGTACCTGTGCCGTCGACCCCAAGTGTGTTATGTTTACAATATTGAAAACCATACTAACTCAAGCACTGTGTTTCAGGGATTTGCTGATGCCTCCTCTTCAATACAATCATTCGTGGCAGTCCATGAAGAGCCTGAGGTATGGATACTGACAGCTCCATTGAACTAGGTCATTAGAGCTCGAATACTTGTCGTTTGATTGTTCCACACAATGTTTGAATCGTGTTTGGCTATTGAGATGTACATGTGTGTTCGTCCTCACGTGTGTTTCATGCTAACAATATTTTGATACACAGTAATGAAAATACTATGTTTCAGGGAGTCGATGGAGCATCATTCCGTGCTGTCTATGCGGATACAGAAAATATAGTTGTTGCAGCGCAAGAGGAAGGGGAGACATGCGGATACGAATCGGAGCAACAGCGTGCAGGTCGAGTCAAAAAAGTTGCAAAGAAAAGAAACAAAAATAAGGTTAGTTACAAACAGTTCATAACTTTAGACATTTTTTTGTGCTGGGGACTATTTTATGTTTTTTTCCAGTCAATTGTACTATACTTTATCTTGTGTTTAAACTGAACATCCGTTTTCCAATCTGTCCTCTAGTTACCCGTGGGTCTACGAACTATACACACACAGTGAAGCGAATGAGAGATGTTGCTTGCCAGACCATTTACACTATGGAGGCTATGGAGGAACTATTAATTCAGACGCGGCATGTTGAGACTCGGGATGCTCATGTCCAATGTACAGAAAATGAAATGAATGTGTCCGGAGAATTCAGCAAAGTTGTATTGGACCATTGCTACAGTACGACCGCACCACTGCAACAACATGATACTGGATCTATTGAAGATAGCTCTAAAGTAGTCGCAGATCAATTCACACAATCTACACCTGCCAAAAAATTGCCACCAAAAAAGCTGTCAACATTGTTGTGTTCTCCAATCAATGTTGAAGTAGCAGATGTTGAAATGACAGAGAATGAACCAGCAGCAGCATTCACCCACGCATCAGAACTTGATAGCAGTGATATTTCTTTCAAATGTGGTGATATGTCCTCAACGTCACACGCCGAAACAACTTTGACGCAGGATGACAGTCTAATGAGAGAGGGCAAATACACAGTATTTGACAGTTGTTTGATGGATATTATAAGTATGCTGAAATATGGCCATTCCATCAGAGGGAAAGTATGTGGGAAGCCATTGATTCATGTGACTCGTCAAAAACAAGGCATTAACGTCACAATACATGCCGCCTGTAGATTAAATCATACGTTCTCATGGTCTGCACAACCGATGCTGGGGAAACTGCCAGCAGGCGATCTACTGTGTGCAACTGCATTACTTTTAAGTGGCTCCAGTTTTAGAAAGTTAGAGTCTTTCTTTCAGTTTGTGGCACTCCATTTCATTTAAAAAACGCAGTCCTACAAATACCAATGTGATTATCTGTTTCCGGCCATTAGAGATGCTTGGAAAATTTAACAATTGTCTCTAGCAAGTACATTTGAAGGCAAACGATTCAGGCTAGCCGAGGATGGACAGTGCGACAGCCCTGGATTTTATGCCAAGTACTGCACCTACCACTTTCAGGACATGGATAGTAAGAAAATTGTGAGTACGGTGGTCGTGCAGGTAACACAATGTACATCCTCAGTGGCCATGGAGAAACTAGGATTTATGAAATCAGTGGAATATCTGCTATCGAGTGGAATGCACATCGATCTCATAGCCACGGAAGACACGTTTCAATTGCCAAGACAATGAGAGAGCAGTTACCACATATTAAACATCAATTTGACGTATGGCATCTTGCTAAATCAATCAAGAAGAAAATCTCAGCTGCAGGGAAAAAAAAAAGGTTTGGAAAGTATTTCAGAGTGGTCCCAGTCTATCAGCAACCATCTTTGGTGGAGCTCCAAAACTTGTGAAGGGTCAGTGGAAATACTACTTGAAAAATGGCGGTCACTGATGCACCACTGTACCAGCGTGCACCGCTGGTCAGAAAACCTACATTTCCACCAATATGAACATGGCCCTTTATCCCCAGTGGAGGCACGGAAGTAGGAGTGGTTGAATCCATCTTCACTGACACACAAAGCCATTGAGAAGATTGTTTTCGATAAAACTCTATCAAGAGATTTTAGGGGACTGACAGAATTCTGTCACACAGGAGGTTTGGAGTTGTTCCACAATATGTGCCTAAAGTACAGGCCAAAGCGCTTGCATTTCAGCATACAGGGCATGAGACATAGGACTCTACTAGCGGTCTTGGCCCATAGCAAGAATCTCGGCCGTGAACAATCTAGGACTACGGGTAATGTAAGGATGGCTCGCTACACTAAGGCCTTTTCAAAAAGAAGTAAGCAATGGGTGATCAAACCAGTCTATGAGGAAATGGAGTTTGACTTTGTCAAAAGCCTTATTGTTGCTGTATTAGAGAAGCACAGATATGGAATTTTGAACGTTTCTGTGCAGAGCACTGATCCATTGCCACCCAACATTGCCACTGTGCCATGTCCACCCAAAGGAGAGCTGGTTGTGAAGTACAAATCCCGGTTTAAATAATTGTAATACGATTGTCTTTTTGTAAATAAATGTTATTGTACAGTGTGCATACAAAGTACGCTAACCCTAACCCCTACCTTCACCATCCTGGGTGCCGAACAACCTGGGTGTCATCTTTGAATTCTCTCTCTATTCACCTCATATTGCTGACCTTGTCTATATGTGTATGTATATATTTTTGTTGATGTAACTAATTTTCGCAATCTCTTGTAAATGCTGTGCACTGTTAACCGAGGGGAGGCTTGCGTATTGCAAATAATAAAACAAACAAACAATAAATCTCACTTTCAACTCAACTCCTCGGGTACTTTATACTTTCCCTGACCTTCCCCAAAAAATTAAAAGTCTCAATAGTTATGGTTCTTTTTGGCTTCAAAGCTCGCAGACAACAAGGACAAAATCGAGGGCCTTAGAACACGCCAAGCGAGCCGTTGCAGATGGGAGAGAAGCCAGTTCACATTTGCACATTGAGGTGCAGTGCATAGATGGATTCGAAACTTCAAGTTCTCACAGATGGCTTTACTACGGGATGTTGCAAAGAAAGAATGTATGCTCATTTCTAGTGAAGGTCAGCGGCTTTGATTTTCAGCTCGCGCCCTGAAGAGGCCCACAACTCGCACTGGCAGTATAAGGTTCTATTGCTTTTTGACCTTGAGAGACAGGGCCCATGCCGAAAGAATTTAATTTTTAGGGGGAGGGGGTGCAATAACGTAAGAAAATTCTGAAACTAGACCGAGTTTCATGTTAGTTCAGTATACGAAAATTCGTTGTCAAGAGCACAGTGGGATTTACAGACTGCATTACGCAGAGACACTATGGAAATTGCAAATATAATGTAAGTTACTCCTTAGACGCTTTTATACCGGAATGAAGAATTAATGAATGGATGCATGAATAAATGAATGAATGAAGAGCTTGGAAAATGTTTGTGGGATCATCCTTGTAGCGGGCACATGGGCATGCAGGTCCACATTCCACACGTATGTAGACAAAAAGTATTTTCTCATTGTGTACTAACCTCGATTTATTTCTTTACTTTTCGTTACTTTTCGCATTGATTTTAGAGCCGAACATATTCCATTGCACTATCCTTGAAAGCCAATAGTTTCAGCTCGGCCGTAATAAATAAAATGAATAATATTAATATAGATCGGCTGGCGAGACTAATTATACATTTTATGTTTTCAAAACAGGTATATCCTTCCCTTTTGCTACTGCCACCAGTTTCAGACACCAGCAGATGGATTTTTTAACCACCAGCTGCAGCTTAATGTAAACAACTGCACAATTCTGATGATTTTATGGGACGATCTTCAAGGGCCCATGTGCCAACAACATATCAACCTTTACGCTGGCCTAGTGCCTACTTGATGGAACAGCCTTGTGGTTCAACGTGCGACAAAAATGCTTCTTTTAACGAAAACCAACACCCTGTGTACCATAAAGGAACAGTGCGTGACTCACGATAAATTTTTATGGATTTGCGGATAGAGATAAAAGAAAATAAATGGCTTTCGGAGTTCATATGGCAATTGCTGAATATTCTATAAACATTTAATGTCAAATAAATGTACTTTACCAAATGTACCGTGTTGCTGTTTGATTTTAAAGTACAGTTTCATATTCGGAATTGTGGCGCGCTGTGTTGTGAGTTGATCTGTGTTGGTTTCTGGGTTCTGTGTGAAGTCGCGTAGAAGACGACTGGGTACGTTTGCCTACGCAGCACAGAAACGTCACGGAGAGAGGCTGGGAATATGAATGTTTTGATAATGTCAGGCTCAGGGGATATGATTTAGTGCTGCAAAAGCAGGTCAGCCAGGGTGATGGGGGAAATGATAGGATTATCACAAAATGGCAGCTCCCTGATGCCTGTTTTCGCGTGCGTTTATTGGACGAAAACTCAGGTAAGGTCCATAGGAAATTTTTCTAAAATCGAGCGACTTAGGCTTAAAAACACATGGCCGACCCGTAGGGGCAATAAAACATTTTGACCAAACCATTCCTTTAAGGGGAGCAATCCTAATCTGAATGGAGTGAAGACTGCACTATCGTGCTTTAAAGCCACCCTTATTAAATATTCTGCTGGGGGTGTTTGTGGTACCACTGGTAGGTAGGTTCTCACACTAACCTTATCCTTTACCGAAAATTCCCACCCCAATCTCGTTTCGTCACCCTGATCACATAGATCCGTTCCAACCATGGGCCCAAAGCAATGTTTGCATACCAATTAAATCACTTAAAAGACATTCCCAATTCTTAGTGAACATTGTATGTAAGTTGTTGCATTATGTCCAAGTCCCAGAATGTCACACAAGAACTTATTCTGTACCACTTGCAATTTCCCCACTTCCGCAACCCACCAGATAGCAGTGACATACATACCTATTGGGGAGGCCTTAGCCTCATAAACCTTTAAAATTGCATCAATGGGATCATTCTTAACTTTCCTCGCAAAGCAGTGTATTGCACCATTTGCCTGCGACATTTTCAGTGCCTGGTTAATGTACATGGTCTACCAATGATAGAGTGGAGTTAATATGTAAGCCCAAATATTTAAATGTTGTTCATATTTCTAGTCTTACTTGCTCCACATACACAGTTAAACTGTAACTTAAGTAGAACTTAAGTTTGTTATTTCTTATTCGCCAGGTCCTTAACAGGTAACTTGAGACTTCAAACACCACATCTGGTTGGCACATGCTCCAAGAGAAGGTCTTGGCGCTGTCTAGCGGACTCATACCATAGTTCATCAAACAGTGTTTTGGGTTGGTTGTGCGAATTCTAGAGTACCCTGGCAAATGAACAAGAAGTGCTGAACAGATTCATAAAGGCATTCACAGAAGGGACAACAGACTTTCTCAGTTCAGTACCACACGTCTGTCAAAGGTGGCAAAGGGAGGATGTTTAATCTTAATTTCACGAAGTGGGTGCACACACATGGTGATTTTATATCCATCACATAATTCTCATACTCACATGTCATTTTATTCGTCAAATAGAACCAAGCTGTGACTAAAGATAAACAGTCAGCAATTAGTTTTGCTAAAGGCCTACTCTCTGTAGGCATCTTTAATGACAGAGATACCAGTTCCCTGGATTAACCTTGGGTCGAGCCAAGAGTGTTGCATCTTCAAGGATTGCAATATTGACCTGATATAGGCCAACCATGGGAGAGTACTGACGCCATCACTGTTCATCAGGTCCATGAATGCCTCATGGTAACTCCCCAATTCCCGCTTAGACCATAGTTTTGCACAATACAACAGTGGTTTCAGAGCAATTAAATCACTGCTGTGGCTCAAACAAAGTTCACAGTGCACATGCAGACTAGGTGCACTCTTCGGGAGAATAAGCAGCTTTTTTAAGAATGTGTTTTCTAGAATATTTAAACAAGAGATTCTCGAATGACACCCACAGTTCAGCTCCATGTATTGGTGCCCCCACTGCCTGGGATATGTATATTTACAGTCCCAGAGGAATTATATTATTCCCAAACATCTTTAATCAAAATTTAGGATGGCTGTGAATCTTCGAGAAAAGGTTAGACTAGCTTTGTCAGTGTGTTGGCCCCACTGGATTAACAGTGAAACCCTTCACGTCACAAATTCTGAAAACCTGGCCTGTTCGTTTTTTAAGACCATTTGGCATTTGTAAAATCAAAAGTGCATCGTCTGCAAACATGAGAATACTAATTTTATTCCCTCCTAGGTTGGGTGAGTGAGCAAGATCAGGAGATAGATAATTGAAATATCTTTAAAATAAATGGAGAAGAGTGTGGGAGCCAGGCCACCGCCCTGCTTCACACGCTTCTCTGCTGCATTCCCCATTGTTCCTGTACCTGACCGTAGTGGTATTACTAATGCACATCTACAATATTGCTCTGAGCAATGAACTGGGACACCTATTCTGTGAACTCACAGTCTTCACTTATAAACAAAGCACAAACCATAAAGATCACCTGGTTAATACCGGACCAATATAAAAACCATTACAGACAACGAAAACAGGAATGTTCCCATGCCTGCACTGCACAAACTGCGGCTTTGTGAGTAAGGGCTATGTGGTACATCACCTGAGATCGGGATAGAAAATAAAGATACAGTGCTTTGCCACGTGCGATTAAAAAATTGTCATATATATGATAAAATGTCGTTGTGGAGTATATTATGTGGGCCAATCATCAACACAATACAATATGAGGTGGGATGAGCATCGATCATGAATCCGGACACGCTACACCAACTTGGCAGGGGCTCAACACTGGATCGAAAAAAGACACAACATCTCTAAGATTCATTTTCAAGTCCTTGTTGATTTTGTAAGGAAAAGAGGACAGTACGATGATTTAACACTCAGACTGGAACAGAGACAAACATTCTGTATAGCACGATTGGACTCTATGGCCCCAAACTGGTTAACTAAGAAGTGAACGTCCAATGATATTTGTAATAAAAAGGCTATATACCAACTATGTCGGCTGTTGATCACGTATGGGGCCAATCGCCATTGAGATACAAATGATGGCTTGATAATGGATTTGGATACCAAGCACAGCATGTGCGGTTTGACACATATTGTGCACTTTGATGAAGAGATCGAAACTATTGTAAATTGTCTCTAATTATTAGGAACATTGGGAAGAATATCTTCTATTTTAATTTTTAACACTGAGAACTGTAAAACATAGATGTATGAATTGGGAAGGATGACTCATTATTTGTTTGCAGAAAAACAAGAAAATTCTATGACAAGACTGGAGGCGAGCATTATTCTTCAACTTCATTTATTACTACTCTTCAGCAGTTCAACAAACTTATATATAACAACTCTGAAAAGTGTTCCACAGTAACTTTTCTGACTTAAAACTACAATCCCCATAGTCTCTGAAGTCCATTCCTTCTAGCCCAGCTATGACCCAGCTATGACCCACTTCCTGTCTCTGGACTCCTCCTCTTCTTTTACTGCTCTTCAAGCAAAAACAGTTCTATTTCTATTCCTCTCCATATGTCAGTGGTTTGAGTTGATGTTTGAGCTAATATAAAACTGACTGAGAGTGAAAGCAAATGTTTATGACGTGTACAAGCATTCTGATCATGGCTGCATCGGATGCAGTTTGGTTTAGTGAAGAGCAATTGGCAGAGGTAATTAAAGGGCCATCATATTTTGAGAAGCTACAGGTAGACAATGTCACATGGAATTATCTAAACATTTCTAGTGAAAGTATTATTAGGCTCAAAAAGAAGACATTTCGTACAGAAATACACAGCCATCTTCTCACTGAATATTTAAAGAAAAATATAATCCCTATCTGCCTATTGGTTCGCAATGAATCTTGTCTTTTGTAGATGATGCAGAATACAAACATGCATTTTCAGGTATTGGTACCAAATGCAGCAGGGATTGGATGCTATTGACGATAAACACAGCTATAAAAAAGAGTATGTTAGTAGAAGAAGAAATTCAGAAAGCTGAATTAGCCTTTGGGACAGACAAAACCATATTGAATATCAAAGAAAAATTAGAAACTATTGAAAAACAAGTGAATGAGTTCATCAAAATAAAAACAACTAAAAAGATGGAAAATTTGGCTAAGGATAGCAAGAATTTCTCCAAAGAGCTAGCATATCCCTATTTGAGCCCTGACTATCAAGGACCACAATATTGGAAGGACCAAGACAATAGAACTATGGGTGCACCCACTAGAACTAAGCGAGTGACCTTCTCTGACACGTCTTCAGATGACGGCGATGGTAGCCAAAGGGGCCAAAGAGGTAACCAGTACATACCTAGACAGAGCAATAGAGGGCGTGTGAGGGGAGGCAAGAGAGGATTCCAGAATTTCCTCCCCTTTTTCCCCCTGTACGGCTATCCCCAAGGGTTCAATATTCAAGGTCAAGGATTGCCTTTTTCTCCCCAGGAACTCCCTTTTCCACCTCTGCAGTTAGGACCACTGCCTTTACAAAATGTGTTCGAAACAAGAAGAAAGTCTTACAGAAGGTAAGGTCACCTTCTTCAGTATTTAATCTCTCTAATCGAACACTTTCATTAGAAGAAATTTCACTTTTGGAAAAGGGTTTCTCCTTTATCCCTATGAAGAACCCAAGCCAGATGGAGACAGAAATAGAATTACGAGCCTTCTTGCGTAAAGTTAGACTTAAAGAATTCTTTGGTGCTAATGAAACGAATAGTCAAATGACAGGAGCTAATACCCCCTGTAAACCAGCTTCCTCCTTTATCCCCACTTTGAATATGATTTCAAAGGAGACAGCAACCTTTGAAAAAGCTGTATTACGGGACCTTGGGGCCATCTATGAAAAGAAAAATGGTGATAAAAACACAGAACATAGTTTCAATTTCTCCAAAACAGATTGGAAATGCCTGCAGTATTTAAGAAATGACAAATCTGCGGTAATTAAAAATGCCAACAAGGGAGGAGGAATAGTTGTTTGGGATGCACATAAGTACGATGAAGAAATGATGAGGCAATTCTATGTCAAACTAAAAGGTAATCCTACTGAGTACATTCTGAAGGACATAAGAGAATTATGCAATACAGCTTTAGAAAAGGGTATCCTAAACAAAAAATAAGTTTTGTTCTTAACTCCTAACAAGACGAGGACTCCTTTAATATATATTTTGCCAAAAATACATAAGAGTATAACTAATGCCCCGGGAAGGCCCATTGTATCCCTTTGTGGGTCTATTTTAGAGCCCATTAATCAATATCTGGACTTTTTTATGAAACCCTTGGCCAGATTAACACCTACCTACTTAGCGGATTCCACCGATGTGATCAGAGCTGTGGAACTATTACCTTTTAACGTGGATAGTGACCTTTTGATCACTCTTGATGTTGAGTCTCTATATTCCAACATTCAGCAGTTAGACTCATTAAGAGTCATTAAGAAATGCTTAGAGAAAAGGGCAGACAAAGATACAGTACCTAGTGACTTCTTAGTTGAGCTTTTAGAGATTGAGTTGACTAAAGATTTCTTTCGCTTTAAGAATTTGCATTTTATGCAGATTAAATGTACTGCGATGGGGGCAGCATTTGCCCCATATTATGCAACATTATATATGTGGGCCTTCGAAAAGTGTAACATTTTGGCAGACCACAATCCTTTCACAAAAGCGTTGAAATTCTACAAAAGATACATTGACGACATCCTTATAATATGGGATCGAAAAGAAGGCGATCATCTTGCCTTCTTTAAGTGGATAAATGAGTTAAATCCTAATCTGAAATTCACAATACAGTCAAATAACAAGGAGATCCCATTTTTGGATCTACTGATTAAAGAAGCCAATGGTGTTCTATTGATGGATTTATATAGGAAAGAGTCAGATAGGAACACCATCCTCCATCATGAAAGTTTCCATTCACAGGCACTTAAATCCAATATCCCATATGGTTAGTTTCTTAGAGCCCGCCAAAACTGTTCCCAATTAGAGGACTTTGGAAAACAATCTAATATTATTGAAAACAGATTAAAGAAGAGAGTATATCCATCTAAACTACTTAGAAACTCCAAAAAAAGAGCCAGGTACCAACACCGGGAGATATTATTATCTAAAAAAGATAATGAATAAAGACCATCAAATGACCGACTTGTATGTGCATTAACATTCAACACACATCAAAATAAGATAAAAAAGATTATAGCCAAACATTGGCATTTGCTTCAACTAAATTTACCTACCCTAGCCAAACCTATGTTTGCCTCAAGAAAGGAAAGAATATAAAAAATTGGACCTGCAAAGCAGATAGGAGTAGTATACAGGACAAACAACCATTGATTACTAATCTTTGGGGTATGCCAGTAGTTCTAGGCTATTACCCCTGTGGGGGATGATGCAATTGTAACCTCACCACATCCTGTAAAAACATCACTATCAATAAGAGGACTTGGGCCCTGAGGGTTCATACTATGTGCAATAGCAGTAACGTTATCTATGCTATTGTATGCCCCTGCAGTAAAACATACATAGGTAAGACATCGCAGCCAGTGAAATTAAGAATCACTGAACATAGATCAAAACTAAGGAATAAACAGCTTAATGCTCCGCTTGTGGCACATTTCCTAAAATTTAATCATAACCCTGATACCCTAAAATGGTGGGCCATTGAGAAAGTAAAAGGCACAGAACAATGCGAAAAGGCTTTCGCAAAGGGAACAATGGTGGATCTACCATACCAAAAGTTACACTGATGGGCTTAATTTGCAGGAGGAATGGAGTTAATATATCTGCTATGGTTACTCTCCTGTCTTTAGTAATGCTGTGAAATAAGATGAACCGGTTTTGGCGGTCCTGTTGTTCCCTAATGATACAATAGACATTCAGACGTATGGACACATCCGCTTGTTTGCCTTTTGACGCTAGGTCCTTCTTAGATAGTGATGATAGTGATGATTAAGAGGAGCTGCTCTCTCTCTTTAGGAAACAGCTGTTAGCCCCTCTCTCTCTTTCTTAGGCAACAATAGTTAGCCCTTATATACCTATTTCTTTTTCTTTATTATCTTTATTTCATTTCCCATTTAATGAAACGTTGTTGGCTCTCTGCAGCACGCTGGGAGTAAGGCGGATTTTTCCGGGGGGTATTTTTTTCAAAAGTAAAATCCTTTCCTTAAGACTCTTTAGTATTTATTTATTTATTATTTCTATCGTAAGGTTTCCACTCTGGTTGAGGATTACCGCTAGCTGGGCTGCTTTATTCAGTTTATTTCATTCAATCTATTTTTGTTTTTCAATTTTTTTTTTTAATCTACATTAAAGATTATACTTCTTATTTTTCTATTTCGACTAACGTGGCTTGTCCTTACCTTTTAGCATTTATCGTATTCCATCTTTATGCATTAGTGAGCGTTTGTGCTAAATTCATCTTGAAGAAATAGTCAATTTTATGTTTCTATGAGTGTACCCTGAGCTTGGGTTATACTGAGGCAATGCTAAATTCATCTTGTAGAAATAGTCCATTTTTTGTTTCTATGAGTGTACCCTGAGCTTGGGATAGACTGAGGCAATGCCTAGTCCTCTTTTTATCTCCTTTATGTTTGAAGGAGCAGTCGCCCGATTGGCAGATTAGAATGCAAGTTCCCCTTTAAAAGGAAGCAGGAAGTAAACCTAATGTCCAGTTCGGAACAGCTGACTGCTGCGGTTTTGTTTCTCTGCCGTTTTTCGTGTGTTCCTGAGTTGGCGAGGCCCTTCTTTTTGAAGCCAGCATTCAAGGTAAGCTAACCTAGGACCCCTTTTCACACACAAATTCTGATGCTAAACAAAGGGCCATTGCCTATCCTTCTTCTTTCCCACCACCTTCCCTTTTTTAGTCTAATACTGGTGGGTGAATTTGACAGCGGGGAAGCAAGTGTGTCCCAGCACGCTGGAACACTTTTTGAAGGTGAAATGACCTTTTTCATGTAACAATCTACACTAGCACTGAAAGACTTAAAGCACCCTTTCTCAGATGAATTCTGTTGAGCAAATGGAAATGGAATTATGGGATATGTAGTTTCACACATTAGAAATAATAAGTCCATTGCCTAGTCTTCCTTCTCTTCCCTCCTCTTTCTCTTGGTAGTTATTTACTGTTGAGCGAATTCTGTAGCAGGGAAGCAAGTGTGCCCCAGCTCGGTAGAAACGTATTGAAGGTAAAATGACTATTTTCATATGCAAAAATCAACACAAGCACTGGAAAGACCAAAAGCACAACGGTACTATACCGTTCTTGTTAATCAGATATGGTACAACACCATTTTTTTTGCTAACTATAGACACACTATGCTTCAGCTAACATTTATCTTTTTTATACTATTATATTCACAGGAATTGTATTTAGTGGAATACTTTGCCTTTGAGGTGGAGCTATAAATATTTCACTCGCTTACTGAACGCTAGTGGAAAGACACAGTGGGAAACCACAGGAATCTGAACTTTTTGCAAAGCTGCAAAAAGAAAACTTTTTCTAAATGGACGTTTAAGGGTAGAAATGAGATTGCCTTGCTTTACAGATATCTTTAACCCTGGCCCTCGGTATGGTGCACCGTTTGGGGGCTTATAATTGCTTGAACTGACAGGAATGTACAGTAAAGGGGTTTTCTTGGTTTTTATTTGAAGACAGTTGGGAACTTAGAGGCCCAATTTTAACAATGGTAATTCATTTACCCCTGTTTTTTGCATTAGGAGGTTAACTAACCCCGAGCATCTTGGGTCTGAGTTTACCACAAAATTGAAGTTTGCTCCCCATTTATGAAATAACAGTAGCATACTGAGGGAGCTCAGAGATTGTGTTTTTTAACAATGTTGTTTGTCTATGTTTTTAAGCATTATTTAATGTTTTAAATCATGGTGTTGTTGTTTTATATGTTGTAGCACTGATAAATCCTTTGAATAAGTCTACTAATCCTGAAGAAGACGTTGACCAATGGTTCTGTGAAATCTGGCCAATTGATGTCAAGTCGAAACTATACAAAAGGAAATCCAATGATGAGAGGAAAACTACTAGAATAATCTTGGATACTTATAGTTGATACATAGTGGTGGACTGTCAAAGTAGGAACATTACTACTGTAAAAGTTAGTTAGAATGTCTCTATACATACTAGATTTGACTGTGAAGATGAATGGTAGAATGGTGTGTTAGTGATATACACATAGGAGAAATGTCTACACAAAAATGTGCTATTTGCACAAAGAAACTTGTTCACAAAAATATATGTTGATTGGAAATGAATTGTTGTCTTATAATTGTTCAAAAATGATGTATTTAATGAAATTGTAACATAAGAAAATGATATATTTTTAATAAGAACACACTCTCTGGTCCTCAGCATGCGCTTTCCGAAACACATTTATTGAATTTTGCAGCACATAGGGCATCTTCTCTGTTTAGTATATATGAAGTGTACAAGTACATAGATGAAAGCTACAGCGTATCGGATTTCGAATGAATATATATATTTTAAAGTCCCAACATGATACGCGAGTAAGCTGTATACAGCCGTTAGAGCTAAGGATACAACGAGACTAGCAGGTAGGCAACGTTTATACCTTCCGTAAGGTGAGCGGCCCCGTGCCGCAATCCTGGCACTTCAGGAATCCCGCTCGCCCTCTCGTTGTACATATTTAGCATTATCCTGCCCCTCGAGCAGGAAAGCAGAGCCTAAGCGCTTGCAATGCTCCAGCCCCCACCCTCGTGGGGGTGGAGCTAGAGCACTTGTGTATTGACGCGTATGCGCATGCGCCACTACATAAGGCAACGAGAAAGAGAATAGAGCACCGGGCCTGGCGGTGATTATCCATACGATCCACATAGTCTCATGGAGACAATTAAAGGCAGCGATCTCACGAATCGCAAGGGCAGCAGAGGCCACACAAATAGCGGAACGCCTCAGGAGGAACAGCTGAGCCACGAGCCAGCAGCCAACACGGGAGATTCTCTCCTCAAATAAATAGAACTCCACATGCTGCAGGCAGCGACAGACTCTGGAGAGAGCGAGTCTTCTCGCACACGGTCTCAGGCAATAAGGACAAGACCAGCAGATTGATAACCTGGTGCAGCCACAAAAAATATATATATATATATATATTTTAGAAGACTAGCACAACAAGGAGCAGTGGGTGTGCTAAGACACCTGTTCAAGGTATTCAGGCACACAGCACTATTTGAGAAATGTCTGAATTTGAGTGAAGCGAGGAGGAACAGCCTCTGGACCTCACAGCCAGCTTCAAAGAAGTGCTGGGGAGCTCCCTAGTTGATGTAATGGCGCAAGGGGTGAGACCCCTGCAAGAGAGCTGGAGATGCTAGAAGCTATGCTTTTGCAGCCCAATGAAGGCACCACAGAGAAGGAGCGCATGCCCACAGGACCCTCAAAGACAGGGTCAAAGGGGAGTATACAGGCCCGCAAGAGGAAATCCTCAGATGAGGAAGAGGCTCTGAAGAGGAGCCAGCAGGATACCTTTCCTCGCAAGAAGGAGAGGAGGTGATAGAGGAAGATTGGGCGAAGCCCAGCAGTGGTAAAAGAGCCCAAAAAGAGAAGCACCTCCAGGAGGGGCAGGAGGACATGTTTTATCAGGATAGTATCTGAAACCCTAGGTCCACAGAGTGGCAACCATCCCCCAGAGTGACCCAATACATGACAGTGAGGCTACGCAAGGTTCTCGATAAGGAGGTGAGACAGTGCCTGAGAGCGGAGTGCCCTCGACCGGATCTTCCGGGAAAGGTAGCAGAGACGCACAAGCTAGACCCCAAGATGCTGACATTCGTGTTGAAGACCAGCAAGGACCCCCACAATGGTATCGACAGGTCATGGAGGAGCTGCCAGGAGAGAGTGCTGGACTTAGCTGGGCCCCTCGTGAAGATCATGGATCTAGCAGAGAGGGCAAAGGATGCGGGGGAAGAAGTAGACCACGATGCACTGGCAGTCTGGGCGCAAAGAGCGGTGTGCCTTCTAGGAAATGCAAACTGCACAATAGCTTCAGAGAGAAGGAGAGGTATGCTTCTGAAGATCGACCCGGAACTGAGCGATCTAGCATCCTACGAGGCCCGGGGAGGCAGCTCAAGGACTCCTTCCGGAGAGACTTTTGGGAAGGAAATGGGGCAATTCGTCGGTACCTACACCTCCTTGGAGAAGGCTCAAGCATCTATTTGCAACGTTTTCCCAAACAGAGTTTTTGGCGGGACCGTCCGCTTCAGGGGTCGAGGTCATGGAGGAAGAAGACCCTCTAATCCCAGAGCACAATACTGGGAAAATAAGCAGCAGGACTCCCCATCCAGAGGGCATTTCCCCAGAGGTCGCAGACCCAGAGGATCAGGTCGAGGTCAAGGATTCACCCCAGGTGAGAGCGATGATATATCCTCTGGTAGGAGGGAGGACATGCATGTTTTGGGAGAATTGGCCCGTGCTTTTCAATGACGCTTGGATATTGCAAACCGTCAGAGGTCTGCAGCTGGATTTCGTAGAGACACAGTCCAGCGTTACTGGCCACACCAGCAAAGTTTAGTACAGGAGGAACAGAAATGCCTAGACAGCGAGCTAGCACAGTTAGAACAGAAAGGCGCGATAGAGAGATGTCCATTGACCCCCAGATTTGTGAGCAATATATTTCTAGCACACAGGAAAGAGAATGTCCACCCCATTATAAACCTCAAAGAACTGAACGGTTGGATTGTGTCCAGACACTTCCAGATGGAGGGCATCCATCATTTCAGAAACTCCCTGAGAGAGGGAGACTGTCTGACGTAGCTAGACCTAAAAGATGCATACTTGATGGTTCCTACACCAGAGGAATACAAGACATTCCTAGCTTTTCTTTGGAACGGACTGCTCTAGCAATTCAGGACGATGCCCTTCGGTCTTGCATCCATGCCCTGGGCATTCATGAAATTGTTGAAGCCAGTAGCAGCAGCAATTCAAGAGAAGGGGACAGACTGATTATTTACCTAGACAACCTTCTGCTCCTGGCAGAAGATCGAGAAGTGCTAGTCTATTAGACAAGATGGGCGCAGGGCCTGCTGGAGTCACTGGGGTTTCTAGTGAATCTAGAGAAATCGGATACCACGCCAGCACAGAGACTAGATTTCCTGGGGTTTGTATTAGACACCAGGAAAGCTACGCTAGAACTTCCTACATGGAAGATAAGAGATATCAAGAGAGAGATCAGAGCGTGCTTAAGCAAACAACGAGTTTCGCTCAGGATACTGGCGAGAATAATGGGATTATTGGCAGATTCCATCAGGCCATATTCCCAGGCCCCTTGCACTATCGGGCGCTGCAGAGGCTGAAGATAAGGCACCTGGAACAAGGCTAGAGGTATCATCAGCAAATACCATTGGATCAAAAATCCATAACGGAATTGGAATGGTGGTTGAAGAATATGGACGCCGGAATGGGTGCGCCATCTTCGGAGCCCGGACAGACCTAATAATCCAATCAGACGCCAGCCAGAAGTGCCGGGGAGCCAGATGAGGGAATATGGAGACTGGGGAAATTGGAGCGAAGAAGAGCTTCACCTACATATAAATTGTCTGGAGCTCCTAGCAGGCTCCTTTGCGATCAAGGCATTCACAAAAGGAAAGTGAAGTCATGCGTCCCCCGAAAATGGACAACATTTCAGCAGTAAGGTACATAAATCATCTAGGAGGGACGAAGTCCAAGATGCTAGCAGAGCTAGTGAAGGACCTATGGCACTTCTGCCTACAGTCAGAGACTTCGGTAACAGCAGAATACCTGCCCGGGACCTTGAACGTGATAGCAGACTGGAACTCACGCTACCTGACAGACTCCAGCGACTGGAGACTGGAGCCAGCAGTGTTTCAGACTCTGAACATGAGATGGGGTCCAGTACAAATAGACCTCTTTTCGTCTTGACTCAATGCGCAGACAAGGGACTATTTCAGTTGGAGGTTAGACCCAAGTACGGAGGGGACCAATGCTTTCCATCACGATTGGTCAGGCGGTTCGCACTGTGCATTTCCCACCTGATGTTGAGCAGAGTTCTAGTGAAATGTCGGAGGGAGAGAGCAGAATTAATATTAGCAGCACCATTGTGGAAATCACAGGTGTGGTTCCCACATTGATGGAGCTGACAACAGACTTCCTGAGAGTACTCCCTGAGGGAGACCGACTGCTCATGCACCCAGCTGGGTTGTGTCGTCCTCTGAGAGTGAGAGGGACGCTCCCGCTCATCACTTGCAGGATATCAGGAAACACTGGGCGTTGCCAGGAATTTCCGCACAGGCTGCAGAGCTTATCGCGGAATCCTGGGCTCCATCCACTAGTAGGAGCTACGACATACCTTGGGCCCAGTGGACAAGCTCGTGCAAAGGGAGAGGTTTTCATCCCGTTTCAGCTCCTGTAGTAGCAATATTGAATTTCCTAGCGCAATTATTTCAGAACGGGAAAGCGTTTCGCACAATAGGAGCATACAGGTCAGCTATCTCAGTGGGGCACCTACCAATTGAGGGAGTCCCAGCGGGAGAGCACCCAGCAGTAGTTAGGCTCATCAAGGGAGCAAAATAAAAAGCACACCCAGAACCTAAATACAATACAGTGTGGGATTTAACAGCGGTTCTCCGCTTGTTAGAAGACTGGCCATCAGATATATATCTGTCTTTGAAACAGCTGTCAGGCAAACTGGCAATGCTTTTATGTTTACTCTCTTGTAAGAGAGTGTCAGACTTTAGAGCACTAGAGATTAAGCGGAGATCATTTGGACCAGAAGGGGTAACCTTCTCAATTGCAAAAAGAACTAAGACATGTACAATGACAGTCCATTGCCCCTACTTCCTAAGCAAGTCGAAATATTGCGTAGCAAAATGCATTAAGGAGTATGAGGGGAGAACAGCAGAGAGCACGCCAGCGGGTACAACACAATTATTAATAGCACACAGAAGGCTGTTTCACGCAGTTATGACAGCCACCATTACAAGATGGGTCAAATAAGTAATGCTAGCAGCATGTGTGAATGTGTATGGAGCGCATTCAGTGAGAGGTGCGATGGCCTCCAGAGCCTTTGTGGCGGGAGTATAACTAAGGGAGATCATGATAGCAGCAGACTGGTCGAATGATCGTACATTTAAAGAATGTTACTTTAAACCAACTGAAAGTTTGGCAGTAATGGTATTGGGGAAGCTTTGAACAAGCATAATGCTCACCTCCAGTCTTGTCATAGAATAGAGATTACCCCTGCTTACTGCGCAGGGAGTATTAATTAAATCAAAGACTAGGAGGTGAGCATTAAATTCCCACCCAATTATGTATTGTCTAATAGTAATATGAAAGTATTGATTATGACACTACATGAACGCCACCCTGCATTTCTCTATTGTATGTTCCTTAGGGGAATAACAGAAGAATAGCTAAGAGCAAAGACAAGAAGCACGTTAGCACGAGGAGCCGAGAGGTCAACGCTGGTAAATTGATGAGTTTGGAGTCTTTGCACAGTTGGTGGGACAGTGTTATGGAGTTAAAGTGACAGTTCAGAGCACGTAAAAGCAGAGGAGGAGCCCAGAGACAGGAAGTGGGTCATACCTGGGCTATCGGAAAAGTTACTGTGGAACACTTTTCAGAGTTGTTATATATAAGTTTGTTGAACTGCTAAAGAGTAGTAATAAATGAAGTTGAAACATAATGCTCGCCTCCTAATCTTTAATATAATGAATACTCCCTTCGCAGTTAGCAGGGGTAATCTGTATAGGTTGCAACAGAATGTTATTGATAGGACCACTTAGATTGCAGTGGTCCATTAGCAAACTGAGAATATCAAAAGCTTCATGTCATCTAGACAGCTGATGTGATTGCAGTGCCTGTATAGATTGTACGATGCTAAAAGGTGAATGATTCTTCTAATAAGGCGATTGCAAATGCTGGACTATATACCGATACTGTGAGACACAGTATACCAAAAACACGCGTTTCATTAGCCTTAAACGGAACACTATGGGCCTCATTATAACCCTGGCACTCCCGGCCCCCTTCAATCCGGAAGCGCCGATTATGAGCTTCCCATCGTGGGACCCGGATCGCACGCCTGGTAAAACCAGACGTGCTTTCCGGGTCCCGCCAGGGGAAGAGGGAGGCAATAATGGGCAAGTTGTACTCTGCCCATTATTACCTCTCTCCCCATTCCCATTGAGCCCTATGGGGGCCCTATGGGGGCTCAAATGGGAATGGGGATGTAACCCGGTAAGTCCCCATTACAGGAACCCGGTAATGGAGCGCGGAATGGAGGCAGCCATGGAGCTAATAGCTCCATGGCTGCCTCCATTCTCGTAATGAGGCCCTATATCTAGATATTGTGAGGCACAGTATACAATAGACATATGAGTTTCATCAGACAGAACGCTTACACAGACCACAAAATGTTTAAACGTTTGCCTCAATAGACTTCTAATTAGAGAAACGTAGACAGTGACGTTTCAGCAACCCTTTATCTATATTTTTGTTTACTATGCACTGCTTGATGTCACCACGCTACCGACGACACACGCAGGTGACGTCGACACGAAAATGAAATTATACGGGCTGCAGAGTCTTGAATACTGGCATGTAAGTGAGGAATGGCGAGGGCTGCCGCCTGTTTGCCGTAACTGATTATCAGCTGAATTTAAGCATTCTCGAGAAGGAAGGTAAGACGCATGAAGAGGGGAATGGTGCTAGACCTCAAAGAACAGAATGATTACAGCATACGTGTTTATGTTTTCCAGGTGGACGCTACCTATTTCTTAAGGCTGATAAAGAGAAACGCAGGTGAAAAATATGTCATGCAACTATATTTCAACTACTGACAGAATGATAACAACTGAATTGAAACTAGGATGTTTGTTTATTTCATTTTAACAGTTGGCTGATGAGAAGAGGTACTAAAGTATATTAGGGTTCTATCTGTTTAAAGATGGTTTTGTTTAGTTTTGGTTTAAAGAGAATTACATCATAACACTATTTTAAGTGATTGTTCTTTCTTTTTCTTTTCCCTTGCTTTCTTTATAATTGTTTTAGCTTATAAAACAGTGGTCTAGACTTGACGACGGACATATTTATCCAAAATGCATTGGCCAAATATCCCTGTGTACAACTAAACTGCTTCTCTCAAAAACAATTGTTTTAATGAAAAACAATGAGTACGGATCAGACATGGTTGATCGTATGATTGAGAATTAGAGCGTCTTAAGAACAACATGTAAAATGATGTATAGGAATTGTAGCTTAAATTGAGCAACATGAGAACACATGGCTACCCAAGGGCAACTTTGGGATTTTTCCTCACAAATTGTGGTGAACTGTCATATGGTGCAGTAGATTTTTGATATGGGAAGACCAGTCTAAATAGGAGCTGCTTTTCTGAGGCATAGAGACCATTTCTTTGACAGGCTCATAGAGCATGTGACCATGAGTAAAGGTATGTGTGCAAAGCTAGGCATGTGCATTTTCTTGTCATTACATAAATCAGCAAGGACATCCGGTCCATTTTGGGCTCTCCCAGATCCTGTATGCGAACTATGAGGCTATAACCACTGAACTTCCACCTCCCTCACCTTCTCTTTGATGATAACTTCCCTGTGGCTTCTGTCTTGAAAACCTTGCATGCATAATGTTGCCTAGTGAAAAACTGAAAATTACTGTTGCCCCTTTGAATTAGTCTGGGACCCTTCTTGTCTGCTGGAAGTTCAGCCCTCCAAGCCATCTGTGGTAGCCATGTAGTCAGTACTCTGGCCTGTGGTCCAATGGCCCATGTTAAGGCAAATATTTCTTTGTTGTTTATTTGTGCATTTGGTTAATTTAAACCTTACACATGTAAAAGGTAATTGGACAATTAAGACAATTAAGACTTCATTATACGCAACACATTAATCTATTAACATTCATGTAATATGTACAAGCAGAAGTCCATGAATGAAGAGTTAAAGGAAAAGTGCGCTCAAAAATATTATTGTCCCGAGCGTTCGGGCATGTGTTTTTAAGCATACGTTGATCGATCGTACAAACATTTCCTATGCACCTTACCGTAGTGTTCTTCACTTTGACACATGCGAAATCAGGCAAATCTTTTGCTAATCTTATCCTTTGCTGCATCGCCCTAAGGTGAACTGCCCTGGTAGCTCTAAATCATATCACCAGCCCTGAAGCTGACCTCACCTTTCCTAGCAATATTCTCTGCCTATCTCCATGACGTTACTGGGCAGCGTAGCCAAACGCGCCCAGTCATCACCTACGTGTTGGTGTCATTTGACACAGAACCTGGAATATCAACTCACATCCACTCACAACACAGTGTGTCCCAATTTTGAATACAAATATTATTTTAATGGAAATCGCAATACTCTGCCATTTACAATGTGCTTTTATTTCATAATAAATGCTTTGAGAAAATCCAGCGATTGCCATATTCAACCACATTGGTAATTTCTTTCTATGTTCTCGTTTCACAAATGTTTATCGTGAGTCACACAGTGATCCTTTTGGGTATAAGAGCACATTGGATGCACCGTGAATCGCAAGGCTTTGGCATCAGCTTGGCGCTAGACCACTGTAAACGATGTCAGGTTGCTCTTTATCGCTGGTACCGCAAAAGGGCATATCGGCCCGGGGCGATCGTCCCTAAACAGCGTCATTGTAATCCAGTCATTTAAGTGTATCTCCAACTGCCGGCTAAAGGAGCCATCAATTGGTATCTGGAATCAATGACATTTGCAGAAAGGCAGGATGTAGCTGTGTAGAAAACATAACAGAACGGTGTCTCAGTAGCCGTTCTTTATTCTAATTGATCACTTTACCCATTAATTCTGCACCGTGTGAAAACTAATGATGAAGACAAACGTGAAACAATGGATCACAGAGAAAACATTGTGAAAAGTTGGAGTCTACGATGTGCTTGAGAGGTTAGTGCTATGGAGTATCTTTATCTCGCAATGGGATGCGGAAGCTGACGGAAGAATTCGAAGAACACATAGACAGCATTTTAATGGAATATTAGCATAGAATTTGGAGTTAGTTGTTGGAAACCGGGGAACCCAGATGTGAACTACATGCATTTTGGTGCTGGACTGCCCATGTGCCCGGGACAAAGACAAGTACATACAGGTTATCTTTTGCGTGTCGTTGCAATATGCCACAAACAACAATCCATTACAATGTAAACCAGCAATAACAGTCAGAAAATGAAACCTTGACTCGTTCGTCTATAAAATCGTATAATGTAAAACGTACATAATATTCAGCATTTCCATTCTCTCGGCGTAATGCAGAGTCTCCGATCAGATCAACGCATTTTCATAGAATAAAATTACATGTTCCTTTGTCCAGTTTTGGAATGGTGAACCTTATCATGTTTGATGGTATTACACACCTCCCTTCATTCATTCCATTCAGAATCCTCCCTTTCTTCCAATAACAAAAAACAATCGAACCTTATACTGTGTAGGATGTATGGGTGTGCACAGCTCACAAGCAAAATTCAAACGTGGTGACCTTCACTTCCAATGGGAGCGAATAGCCCTGCAGACCACAGTGGCATTTCAAATATTTTTGAAAAACAGACAAATTGTTTGCTGGCATCCACCAATGCCACGCAACATTTCTAGTGATTGACGTTTATTAATGAAAACAGTTATGGTTAGTTTACTTCCAAATGCATTATTTAGTGAACTGCTCACTCTCCCAGTGACTCGCACTGCCAGCCCCCACCACCTGTCAGCTCGGCCCATCTCCTGTTCTCACGGCAAATCACCAACACAATTTTGCAAGTAGCAAGTTTCGAGCCCTGACAAAATGTGGTCCTATGAAAATGTCAGAGCAAACCCTGCTCCAGCCTTAGGGCACAATCCGTCCCTGCTCACTGACTCATGCCATCTCCAACCCCCTCCTGTCAGGCCGCGGTCCCTTGACCCATGACGTCTGTTCCCTTTGAACGCATCTGGTCAACAGGCCCTACCCCTGCAGCACCTCAACTTCCCCTCCCATATACCTAATCAGGAGTGGTCATATATTTTGGTAACACTGACACCTATTCCCACTGCGTTTGAAATCATAAGACTCCAAGGGCCGCAAATCAAAGATCGGCCCCTCTGATAAAGCATCCACTAACAATGACCCCTAACACATGCCCCCATAAAAATATAGGTCAGAATGCACCTATTTCTCACCAACAACCCCCTTTGATGCGTTGTTTTGCTTACAGTCAGTAGTTCTTGTGTGCCAGGTTTCTTATGTAGCCTAGGTCTCATTCATTTGGGGACGTGTATTTATTCATCTATTTGGACACGTGCTTGGTAAGGCAACTGCAGAACCCCAAAGTTGCTTTCATGCTGATATCCATCTGACCCTGCTCCGATCAGTGAAGTACCCACAAGAGCTCGGCGAAAGCGTCAAGTGTGAAAGCACAGCGGCACACTGTATGGTATCCTCCAAAAGGCACTTCTTGGAAAACAAATTGACAAAGAGGATACATTTCAAAAGACTATTTGGACGCTTTATTTGGAAACTTTATATAAACATTGTTGAACAAATAAATAGCTGCTAATCATTTGAACCGGGAAGCAAACTGTTCCATTAGGTCTGCTTTCAGCGGACAGGGCCCGTTTGCAATGTTCTGTGGCAATGTATGTGTCCTAGGAACAAAATCATGAGCGATTCCATGAGTATGTATGTCCAACACAGTCAAAGTGTGATCACTGTCTCCAGAGCTCTGGTTCTCTCTAAGCTGGACTATTGCAACAGCCTCTTTCTAAATTGGCATGCTTCCACTCTCCGCCCTCTGAAACTTATCCAGAACAGGATTGCAAGACTTGTCCTTAGCCTCAAGCTCAGGGATCGTATCTCTCCAGGACTGAAATCTCTGCACTGGCTCCGAGTGGCTGTGAGGACTAAGTTCAAAACCCTCTGCATCGTCCACAAGGCCTTCTGGGGCGTGGCGCCTCAATACCTTCAACTCTCTCTCCCTAAATATCTTCCTTCTCGAGCTCTCCGCTCATCCACTTCCAACTCCCTCAGGGTCAGTCGCTTCTCCAAGCAACGAGTTGGTGGTAGATCTCTTTCTTCGGCTGGTGCCTCCCTCTGGAACAGCCTCCCTGTCTCCCTTAAACTTGAGGAGAACCATCTCCGGTTCCGGAAGCACCTCAAAACCTTTCTATTTGCTTCTGCCTTTTCTCCTCCTCTGCTCTGCTGACCTCCTGGCTGTAACCGGACGTGCACTGGCTACCTGAACACCCTCTGATCTCAGGCCCAGGTCCCTCCCCCACCAGCGTCACACACCTGCACTGCCCACCTGGCAAGCCCTGCACTTGGGGACTGTTTCTGTATCCCTATAGTCCCCCTACCAGCCCTTGACACCTAATGTTTCCACTTACCCATGCACTTGCAATGTGCTGGCCATTACTTGCTTGTTATCTTTTCTTAATTGTTATCTATTCTCATATACTGCACTGCCCCTGCCCCCCTTTCCACGCACTTGCGTGATCTGAATGACACCTGGCCTAGTAGGATCGTTGTCTGTCCTCCCTTTGTTCCCCTCCCTTGCCTAGTTGCACCTTGAAACACTTCTGTATAGGCGTGTTATAAATGCCATATCATATCATATCATATCATATCTTTCACAAAATCGAATTCCATTTCCTGGTATATTGGCTTGACCACCCATTTTATGCTTCTTTTTGTAAAGGCCATTGTGTAATGGAGCATCCCAAAGTTTCCTGCAGTCCTCGATTGTTCTCTCCCTACATTCTCATTATGCGCTAAAACCGCTAGTAATGTCCGATACTGCAACCCGTCTATGCCAAAATACAATCTCTTGTGCCTGTTCTTTAGGCACATATTGTGGAACACCTCCAAATCTCCCGTGTGACAGAATTCTGTGAGTCCCTTCAGATCTCTTGATAGAGTTTTATCAAAAACAATCTTCTCAAGAGCTTTGTGTGGAGGTGAAGATGGAACCAACCACTTTTTCTTGCGTTCGTGCTCCTCCGATAAAGGTACATGTGCATATTGGTGAAAATGTAGGTTTTCTGTCTTTCTGTCCAAGAGTGAACATTGGAACAGTGGTGCATTAATGAGCGCCATTTTTCAAGTAAAATTTCCAAAGACCCACCACAAGTTTTGGAGCTCCACCAAAGATGGTTGCTCAAAGACTGGGAGCACTGTAAAATATTTTCAGAACCCTTTTTTTCACCCATAGCTGTGATTTTTTTTATTGATTGATTTGGCAACGAACGTGCCATACATCAAATTGATGGCAAATATTTGGAAACTGCTCTCGCATGGCCGTGGCTATTGAAACATGTCTGTGGGTGGCTATAAGGTCTATTTGAATTCCCCTTGATTGGACATCTTCCAGGGATTTATAAAACCATGTTTCCCCATGGCCAGTGAGGATTTCCATTCGGACACCTGCATGACCATTGAACTCACAATTTATTTAGTTTCCATGTCCTGAATGGTATGTGCAGTACTTTGATGAAAATCCGGGGTTGTCACACTGGCCATCGCCAGCTGACTTGACATGTTTGTCAGAGAATGTCCTTTCAATTGACATTTGTTTCCAAGTTTCACTAAGAGCAGGGAATAATTATTCTTGTTGATATTTGTAGTACTGCGTTTTAGAAAGGAACTGGAGTCCCACAAATTGACAGAAACTGGACAACTTACTAAAAGTAGAGCCACTGAAAAGTAAAGCTACTGCACACAGTAAATTTCTAGCTGGCACTTTGCCCAGCATCGGACGAGTGGACCATGAAAATGTAGCATGGAGCAAGCCACAGGTGGCTTGGACTTTCAGGTTACTGCCTTGTGATAAACGAGTCACATTCAACAATGGCTGCCCGCATACTTTCCCCCTCACTAGATGGACACATTTCAGCATCAGTATAATCTCTACCAGGCAGCTATCGAATACAATGTATTTGTACTCCTTTATTAGACTATCGTCCTGCATGAATGTGGTTTGTGACTCAACTGTGGTGGACATATCGGATGAACAGGACACACTGAAGTTGAGATCTTTGGCTAGCTCCTCGGTCAATTGCATTGAGGCTTCAGCATCTGTTATTTCAGCTTGTGTTATTTGAACACAAATTGGAGAAACCATCAATGTCGATTGTTTATTGGGTGGCCCTTTTTTTGCGGGTGTAGATTGTGTGAAGTGGTCACTGAGTAATTCAAAAGCATCATCCTTATATTCAGTTTCTTCTTCATCTTGTCGAGTTCTCACACTGTAGCAATGGTCCAAAGACACTTTGCTTGCTACGCCGGTCACATTCAATTCATTTTCTGGCCATTGGGCATAAGCATCTTGAGTCTGCTTATTGACCAGACTACGCCGCGCCGCAAATAATAGTTGCTCCATGGTGAAATCTGTTTGGCAAGCAGCATCTTTGGTTTCATTTGTTGTCTGTGTCTTCATACTTCGTTTTCTTCTCGGCCTCTAGGAGCTGGGTTGTAAAAACATATTCAATGTAAATCCAAAATACAGTATATAGCACTTTAGAATTTTTAAAAAAAACTTGTTATGAAGACAACACCAGCCCAAACCACTTTTTGTAAACAAAATTGTTTGTTAGTTAGCCTTGTTTTCTTGATTTTCAGTGAAACCGTGTTCTTCTTTTTAACGACTGCACCAGCAAGCTGGTCCGCCACCCCGGATCCATGTGCCTCCTCTTCTAATTCCGTACCTTGTATACATCCCTGGAATAGAATATTCATTAAAGAAAAGTCAATCGTATTTGAAATCAATTTCTTCCTCGCACACATCGCTTACATACATACCCTCGTAAACTGTGTATGATATTTAGTCAAAATATACATTTCGAATTTCACCTGATTGATGGCTAGTGTACTCGATCAGTGATCACTGTGCGAATCAGACTGATTGTAATTTTGCACTCAAGCATGTTGCATTATATTCGGCAGTAGGGTAGAAATTGTAACATTAGAACTGAAATGGTAAAAGTTTGAAAAGATGCTTGTTTATAATAATGTCACTGTCTAATAGTATGAGATGTAGGATATACTTTCTTTCATTCAAGGGAACTGTCAGTACGCATACCTCATGCTCTGGACCAGCTCCAAAGGATGATGTAATTGTAGTCGAAGTACCAGCATCCCCCTGTAACACAGTACTTGTTTTAGTATGGATGAAAACAGTTAAATTGAACAGACACAATTGGATGCAGACAATGGTACATATCAATAAAAACCCATAAATGAAACATTATGTAAACAAATGACAGGATATGTAAATTATTTCTTATTATATAAAACTCCATCCATAATACATTTCCGTAATCGAATAGCAAAATAAAACTACCTGATATGCGCTCAAAGTTGTTGTTGACTCCGGGAAAGAAATGGATGCAGAATCTTTCTCCTTCATTTTCAGTGCATTGTAAAGGGAAAATTTAATTTGCATTAGATATGTGGGATGATCCAACTCTCAAGAATATGAACTTCAGCAAGTCTGTATGATTCACCATTGGTATACTGGACGTGTCGGTGATGTCGTCACTACGGATAGTCTGTGCATCAGTCAATATGCTCACCTAAAAGAATTGACATGTGAAGCAACCGATTACGAAAAGATTATGCATATTTTGAAGGGCAATACAGCATATTTTTCTGTGTTCATAAATCATTTTCTATGATGCTCATAAAACCAGGGACAGATGTCTAGCAAAATTGGGTAAACTTATAAAGCAATACGACTTGGTAAATATGCAAAGTTTAGTAAAAAACATTTACACCAAAAGCACCAATCCATCCATGTAGTTACCTGTTCAGTAGCCCTAGGCCTACAGCTAATTCATGAACCGTGACTCACCTGACGCAGTGTCTGCATGAATAGAGTTGGAATTGCATTTGGAAGCAATTTACGAGACGTTCTGAATCGGTGCTTTTTTGTGTACTGTGATTGGTCGTACATATTAGTGGTAAACTGCCGGCTGCAGATGCAGAATCGATCACCTCTGAAGTCCCCCAAGACATCCTGGGCTCTACTTTCAAGCTCTTCCGGCCCAAATCCACAATATCTGACCCATTCTCTCATTAGATCTGTATTCCTTGGGAATATAAGCATTATTGTGCCCTGAGGTTTGGTATGGTTCTTAGAACGGCAACCAAAAACTATACAAGCAGGCATTGTTGAAAAATTGCTATTAAAAAAAATATTTTGCATGAATGCATGAGAAAGATGGAATTATATCATATTTTTTTATGCAATGTTTGTTTTGGTCACAGAAGCAAAATCTATGTAGCGTAGCCGACTGTACGCTAGGAGAAATTTCATACAAAATTGATTGATGTGACGCAAATTGTAATGTGTTACTCATCCCTTGAATGTACTATCATGCATCAAAAGGAAACATGCTTATAAACACGGTCCGTGAACAATGCAATTCTGTCCCAATTGACACTGATGACAATTGCTATATATCGAGAACAGAACGAATTAAACAGAAGTCAATGGTAATGGCAATGAGATAAATGCACATTACACTACTGGGTACAGTCGTTCGAAATAGATAGAAATTTCGAGATCAATAAGAGATGATTAGGTGACCAGTCCTTACCTTGACCAACAAACAGTTAGATTCAGCAAGCAGGGTAGTTAGTAGTAGGAGAACAGGTAGTGCGATCACGAGTTGACTTCCATTGCTCAGAGATGTTCACAGGTAGCACGATGACGAGCTGACTTTCAGTGGTCACAGATGTTCTCAGGTAGCATAATCACGGATTGACTTGCAGTGCTCATAGATGTTCTCATGATAAATATCAAGGGGTTTATAAAGAATTAGAAAAGTGGGTGTGAATGAGTGACGTGTATATAGCGTGGTCTTATGTGGATAGCAGGGGTGCGGCCTGCTTCAGGGGAGCCTGCCTGGAGACACTGGGTCTAGCTAGGCCATGTGCACAATGACCCCTGTGCAGAAGATACCGTTGAAGTGTACATGGTGTTTGGCACCTCGGCCGTTCCCACCCTGAGAGCCCCCTTGGGAGGGCACTGACACATGTGCAAACTGCCATTGATAGGGTCGGGGGGATGGACGGCAAAAAGGCATGCAGGAAAGGGCCGGAACACTGCTGAATGGAGACACACGTATGTGGATTGCAGGGGCGCGGTCTGCTTCAGGGGAGCCTGCCTGGGGACACTGGGTCTGGGGAGGCCATGTGAACAATGCCCCCTGCGTGGAAGATACCTTTGAAGTGTACATGGTGTTTGGAACCTTGGCCGTTCCCATCCCTGCCAGCCCCCTTGGCAGCACACATCCACAGGTGAGAACTACCATTTATAATGGAGGGGGGATGCATGGGCATGATGCATGCAGACAAGGCCTGGAACACCGCTGAAGGGAGAGACACACTTATGTGGATTGCAGAGGAACGGTCTGCTTCAGGGGAGCCTGCCTGGAGTCACTGGGTCTGGCTAGGCCATGTGTACAATGCCCCCTGCACGGAAGATACCTTTGAAGTGTAAATGGTGTTTGGCACCTCGGCCGTTCCCACCCTGAGAGCCCCCTTGGGAGGGCACGGACACAGGTGGAAACTGCAATTGATAGGGTGGGGGGGTGGATGGCCAAGAGGCATGCAGGAAAGGGCTGAAACACTGCTCAATGGAGACACACTTATGTGGATTGCGGGGCACAGTCTGCTTCAGGGGAGCCTGCCTAGGGACACTGGGTCTGGGGAGGCCATGTGAACATGGCCCCTGCGTGGAAGATACCTTTGAAGTGTACATGGTGTTTGGCACCTCGGCCGTTCCCACTCTGAAAGCCCCTTTGGGAGGGCACAGGCACAGGTGCGAACTGCCATTGATAGGGCAGGGAGGATGAACGGCCAAGAGGCATGCAGGAAAGGGCTGGAACACTGATGAATGGAGGCACACTTATGTGGACTGCAGGGGCGCAGTCTGCTTCAAGGGAGCCTGCCTGGGGACACTGGGTCTGGGGAGGCCATGTGAACAATGGCCCATGCTTGTAAGATACATTTGAAGTGTACATGGTGTTTGGCACCTCAGCCGTTCCCATCCAGTCAGCCCTGCCAGGACAAGTCAGCGTGCGCTTGATTCACTAAAAAATTGAAACAACCATTCATAAAAGTTCAGTTGTATTTTATTTTGTTGCTGATGTGGATGGCACAAATGTACTACACATTGTATACTTCGGGTTGCAGCACAGTGTGAGAAAATCCTCTGTACTAACCGCTGTTACTGGGGAATGTGTTTCTAATGGCACCAACGGCACAGGCAGGTATTGCTTGTCGAACGCGGTGTCCAAGCCTCCCACGAAGTCACCATGTAAACGCACGATAGGCCACCAGCCTGTACCACCTTTGGAAGGGAAAGATACAAACTATATTTAAATGAACAAGATAAGTGTATCAAACCTTAGTTGAAAATGCAATCTTGTATCCTATGGCATTGTCGCAGTACAAATGTTACTTCACCGAACATTCAACTCGGATTTAAAGTGTAGACACATTACAAGAGTGAACAACTATGCATTCCATTACATTTGGGACACAGAGAAATATTGTTTCTTGGTTGTACGTGAAAGACACAAAAGATGGCCACTATGATTTCCCCAAATTGTGAGTGATGTATAGAATTGCAAGACTTCATTCATTTGGCATTGATAGATCAAAGTTATGACAATATAGGAGACAAACATGAAATGCTAGTGGCCTAAGTGACATCACATCTAGAGTACAGTTACTCATTACTTGGATTGCGATGGCAAACTGTTGCGAAAAGTTCATGTAAAAGCACCATCATAATCCTCAACACGTACCGGGTAAGGCAGGCTGTCATGCAGCTCAGTACTGCATTGCGGCCGTGTCTCGTCTTCCGATATGAAGGACAAGCATCCAGAGTTTTCTCGGTAGCAGTAGTTCTCCTCCTTGGTTGGCATTACCTCGCACCGATTGCAAGTACACCAGGTGGAGACGTTGTCCATGCGACTAGGCTCAGGCTCTTGATTTGGTGATTCGTCCTCCATCAGTCATCCGAAGGCCCATTGTTTCTGCATCTTTCTCGTTCAAGTAATTCCACCTCGGAATACTCCGGCTTGTACTGGTAGGGATGTATTGTTGCCATTCTGCGACACAATTGAAATAACTGAAAAGAGCAGAAATGAATCACAGGACACACAAACAAGACAGTGAAACGATTAAAAAAGCACTCTGATATTGTCTGATGAGAAGCAGTCTGTTTATACTTATTGATGAAAGAGGCGTCGTGTCATTTACATGGAGACACGTCATTAGCTGGAGCACAGAGAACATTGACACGAGATGTGCACTGGCGTTGTGAAATGGGCCGTACGCGTCTAGTGATGTCAGTTTTTGGGGCAGGTGATATGATTTAGTGCCGCCAGGGCAGTTCACCTTAGGGCGATGTGGCAACGGATAAGATTAGCACAAGATGGTGGCACCCTGCTGCCTGATTTCACATGTGTAAAAGTGAGGAAAACTACGGTAAGGTGCATAGGAAATTTTTGTACGATCGATCAACGTTTGCTTAAAAACACATACCCGAACGCTCAGGACAATAATATTTTTGAGCGCACTATTCCTTTAAACAGAAGAAAAAAAACCTTGTACGTCTGTGGTGTTTAACATAATTGCAGTGATCATCTTAGAACAATCAAGTTAATTCTGTATAAAAAAGTGATGCCTGCGAACTTTAGAGTGTTTTCATGACCCGACAACATACAATACCAGAAACGATCTTCAATGAGCCAATCAACATCACGTAAAAATCATGAGAGCAAGGTATTTTGCAGATTTTCAATATTGGGCAGTTCACAAGGAGATAATGTAAAGTTTCATGAGTAGCAGCAGGATCCTGATAGAGAGCTTCCCCTGCTCCTAATCCTACAGATTTCACCTGTAGGTGATTGGTTTAACTGAACGTGCATACATTGTGTTATCTAAAAAATGTTGAGAAATTATTGAAAATACCTTGGTAAAGCTCACAAAGAGTTAACACCTACTGAACAATTCTTAAATAGTTTGTCATTTCTGGTCTTGATGCCATACCAATCTTTTTCTAAAAGCCCATTTTTAACTATTAATTCATTGGATATTAGGAGAAAGGAAAACACATGTAAATTAGTGTGCAGTAGAACCTGTAACTTTCCAAGTGCTAGATGGAATAACCAATAAAATATCTCAGACCCAAATAACCAGAAAGACTCAAAGAATATTGCAAAATACTACTTTATTATCAGCTCAAAATAATGTAGGGACACCTGGTGAACAAATACGTTGCATCTCACTCACTCTCGTCTAAATTTCGATAAAACAAAATCTTTCTACTTCTATGTACGTCAGATATGACGTCATCCTACGTGGAAAATAGTAAAAGCCTATCAGGCAGGAGGAATTGATTAAGGAAACATATGTATCTATACTTTGTATAGGTGTTAGTAACATAACTGGATGCTTTTTTATCTTGTAGGCATCCCTTGAACTACCTCAACATATACATATAATACAGATTAATAGCAGAATAACAGCAGCGGATTGGCTTCTGCAAGATTGTATAGTACAGTGCTACACAGGCCCTTAAGATTGGTTGGAATTCTCTCCCAACCATTTACATTGGGCTCGTTAGCAGTATGCAAGCAAAACTAAACCCAAGTGTGGGGAACAACGTCAGACTACTCCCCACTTGGTCAATTAGCCTACCATCTCTCATCAGTTAGGCCATAAACCAAGACTTCTTCTTTGTAGCTAACCTTGCCAACTGTTCACATCCCTGGGACTTTTAAGAGAGTGTAGGTACATCGCTATCTTTGTCTAGAGGTTGACGAATAGACCTTGTTTTCCAGTCCTCCATCACATGTGAGGAGACCACGAATTTTTCCATTCTGAACTTTTTTTTGTGTTTATTTGATTCAATTATACTGGGCATTATTAATCATCTTGGCTTCTGAAGACTTGGTTGGTCGGTCTGACATATGCTTTCTGCATCTTTGATTGTTCAATACTTGGCCCTTGCAAATGTTTTCACCTCTGCTTAAACTAAGAGAAATATGACCTACGTACACAGCTTATCCTCGTTGACTCCCTTTGTACCTTGCAGTTATTTCTTGATGTGGCATCCTTGGTCCCAGGCCAAACAGATGTTCTTTGTTCCTTGCACAAACCTGTTTTCCAGTGCTTTTTAGCTCTACAGCCCTGGTCTGTCTCTGAGGTAGTTTGGTCGTGTTAATACAACACTGACGTACATCTTTTCAACATGGCTACTTTATGTGTGTTATATTTTTCTAGGGCAGCAAGCTTCTATAAGTTTCATCTACCTTGCGTTTCTACATATATACATTTATTGTGTTTCTTCTCACTTATCTTCTCAGCATATATGATTTCTTCATCTCTTTATATTTTATTACTTTGTTACTTCAGTTACATCTTCATTCTTTAAGTATTTGCATATGGTTTCAGTGTGTTCTTGTGTCTTTTCTTTATGATGTCACTATGATTGTCTGACTTCACTCACAGCTCTTACATGTCCAAAGGAGTATGCAGAGATCCTCCTACCATGTCAATGCAAGGATACATTTGATATGGTTGTCTGAGCGCATAACATCTCTTGTGTCTTCGATGCAGTATTGGGATGATACCTGGTGTCACACACACTGCATTCTTTCTCTTCTTCCAATATAACGGAGGTGAGGGGGTGGGCTCCAAAAGTGACGTGTACATCTGCTTCTCTACAGTAGATAAAATAGTTTCACAAGGGAGTTTAAAATGTATCATTCCTCCCTTACTATAATCTCGCATTGATTTACAAAGGTCTTCAAATAAAGTGTTGTTTGTTGGTGCTAATAGGAGCTTATAGAATTGCAATATTTTCCATGTTAGACAGCCATTATTGGATAGCAAACCCAACTCATATCTAATGATAACTGTTGGTACAAAACTTGGGAGCGTTAGGGACTTTCTCCATAAATATTCTTCTATTTTATAGAAGAGGTCGCTGCAAGTCAGATGAGTTATGTCTAGCCTATAATTATCAGTTTTTTTCTGGTTAATTTGCTTCATCTGGGAAATAAATTGGGTTGCTTTTCACTGCAAATTACTAGATACTTTATTTGGGTGTGTGCAATAGTGAATTCACAATTATGTCAACTCATTTACAACCTCTAACAGTAAATTACCAATTTCCATGTGAAGCCTAATTTTTTCGTTTTTTTTTCACAAACTATGTCAATGTGTGTCTTGTTCACGTTTATTGCTGGTATATCTTACTTTTGGAATTACCACCTAATTATAACATATTTAACCCTTACTATACAAATGTATGCATGTATGTCCTTATAAGGAGTTGAACTTCATTTGTAAAATGCATCTTTTATAGATATGAACATCAAGCTTTTAATAATAAGCATGTTGTGGATACCAATGTCATATAAGGAGGTAACCATTAAGTGTAAATGCAATAATCAAACACGCTATGGTTCCTGCTGTAGCTGCATTACTCAACATGTTATGATTGCATGCCTCTTTTGTATATGTTGCTGTTTCCATTCCTTTGCCAAATCATAATAAACATGTTATGTGGTCCACCTGGAGACATGGAACCTTCATGTGGTTCCACAGTACTGTATGTAAATGGACGCCAACCTTCCAGCCAAGGATACACCGACAGGAGGGCCTTCATTTTAATGGCAATAAATAACAGAAAACTTACCTTTTGTCCTGAGCGTCCTTCACTTCAATTACAGAGTCATTTTCTCTTATGTATTTGTATAAAACGTTGAACAGGTTTGTTTGGTCTAATAGGAAGGACCACATCATCTGTAATTGTGAGCCAACATATCTTCAATGCCTGAAGACGAGGTGGAACGAAGGATGCTTGCTTTAGAGAATCACTTATGTGTTAAGCAGGCAACTGGCCAGTTCACATCCATGCTGTAAACTTCGATGAGCAAGCATTTCTTTGGTAATAAGACCCTGTTGATTTAGTCTCACTTGTATATTTGTATTGGAATGAAGATAGATCAGAATGGCCAGGAGTCCATCTTTAAGCTTCCATTTCTTCAACTTTTGCCAAAAAGGGACTGGTCAACAGTGTCAAATGCCACTGCTACATCTATTGTGGCTATCGAGCGCTGTCTGCCAAGCATTTTGTTGAAGGGCATCTATAATGAAACCATTAGCTGTCGTTCCAGCACCATTTCTGAAGCCATTTTGGAATTTAGCTAGTCGGTTTGTTTCTTGTGCCCACTGTTCTAGATGAGATAGTATCTAAGAGGAAAAGCTGTTACTACAACTTCCAAGAGTGTAATGCAAGGGTAGTTCACTGAATTGTCCTTATCCCCTTTTCCTAATTAAGAGAGGATGTCTATATAGATGGGGCTTTTTTTATAGTCACTCTGTTCTAAAATACAAAACAATCACATTGGAGCCCCTATGTCTGGTACATTCGTCAAAACAAAATCACTAAATCCATTAGCTCCTGAAGCTCTGGAGATAGAACATTTATGGAGTGGTAGCATTATATCTTCTATGCCAAAATTAAGCTTCCACTCCAAGTCAGCATCCAGGGAATCATATTGATTAATAGAATATTGATATAGTTTTAAAATATGCTTTCTCCAAGACTCCTTTGAAATGGGATAATATGGTAGTGAGTCTTGATTTTGACCAGACCTGTTAATGAGGGCCCAAATGTTACTAACTTGATTCTTTATAATAATCTTTAACATTAATTGTGGACTTTTTGGGCCATGCGGTGCTGCTCACCCTACTTTAGCAATAACTTCATCATAAAATTCAGGTAACACTATGCGAGAGGGAAAGCATTGGACAGGAACTCTCGCGCTGGTTCAGCAAATTAGTAACAAGGAAAGATGCTGCTTTTAAATTTCTATAAAATGTAATTTGAATTTGAATAATAGGGGAGTCAACCCGTCCTTCACAAGTCTTCCTCAAGGCAAGACAATCTTTGTTTCCAGTACAATCTGAGTCTATCACTTAGTGCAATTGAAAGGATATACGATGTGGATTTGATCCATATGGGAGTGGTCAATACGGTAGAATTACTGTGGATGGCATGTGGATAAGAACGCCTGTTAAGGCTAGGATGAAAGGATTGTTGAAAGGTTCCTCAGCTGGACAACATATGAAGATTTCCCCTTATTCTGGGTACAAGTGTCCACATCGGTTCGTTTGCCAACAATAGCGCGCCACGCTGCACAATGTGAAAGGCCTTTGGACCCTTCTGTTAGTCACAAAGCAGGATCAGGATGAATACAGTCCTACCCTTTCATAGATACTTTCACACAAACCTTATGTGGCTTCTGAGCACTCACGCTATTGTCAGAAAATGAACAGATGTGGCCACCTAAAAGGTGGAGGTAAATGCATGCAGGTGATGAAAAACAAGTTACAGGTGCACCCAATCCATACTGAAAGACTAAAATAGGCCTCCACCTGACCCAAACACACTTTCAACATACTGAAATCAGCCATCTCTATCTAGAACATGCACATATGTGCACATTTTCTTTCCTGCTGCACCATCAAGCACACTGTGGGTATGCTCATGGCACGTATCAGCCCACTTGTACCCTTGAGCTTGAGTAGGTGATTGAGGCACTCCTGTTCCATGCATCCTGACACATCTCTGTGCCCGCCCCCTGGCACAGATAAATGCCACAAAGGCACATTTCTACGCAGCAGCCCACATGTCAAATGTGCATGCTGCACATGACTGCACCCAAGTGCTGTACTTTGTCCCCAAGGCATCAGAAGGGGCATACTACAACCAGAAGCATTTCCACTCCTTGAATGGGCTGGTGAAGTGCAACGCCAACCTCACAAGAACATACTGTAGCGGACCTTAACTGCTCTGCCACCATCACCTCCATCCTGCCTTTAGCATGGACAGACCATTCTCTGATCTCCTTTCACTTATCCACTATCAGACCCACACCACTGGCTCGACCACGAGCGCCACCATGCCCAACCAGAAGCAATAAAAGTATTATGGTAGAGAAAATCATCCCCGCCATACTGCCTACTCTTAACACACTGCCTGATAATCTCGACCCAAGCAGCCTAGTTCAGGAATTTAACAATATTATGCTCACCACATTGGATAAAATTGCTCCTATCAAACTCAGACCGAGCAAACCCATATCCCACCTAAACAAGTGGTTCACCCCACAACTCAAAGACCTTCGTACCTTAAAGAAAAAAAGCAAAACAAATTGGAGACTATGCCCCTCTAGTGAGAACAAAGCCAAATTAACTGCACTTTCCTCACACTACAAAAAGGAAATCTGCAAAGCAAAACGCGACTCCTACGACGAACGTATTGCTAATTCAAACTCAAGCATGAAAGAACTCTTCTGTATACTCAAAGAACTAGAGTCCCCTATAGCTATCCCGGACGTCTGCACCAAGGACAAATCCTGGTGTACAGATATACAACAAGCCTTAGCGCAAAAAATTGATACACTTCAGAATAAAATTCAACTAAAAAAGAGGGCTCTAAACCTACAGCACTCGCCCAACACTCTCCTGCCCAACGAGCCACCACAGGTACACAATGCCACTTCCACTTCTCTAAAATGTCCATCCTAGAGGTAGAAAAAATTATCCTATCTTTGAAGCCTTCAAACTGTAAAGGTGATATCTGCCCTGCACAGCTAATAAAAGACGCTGCTAGAGAACTCTCTCCATTTATAACCAAACTGATAAATGCCTCATTTGCTACAGGTACCATACCTGCCAACCTCAAGCAATCCTGGGTGCTACCACTCCTCAAGAAACAGACACTTGATCCCCTCATTCCTACAAACTACCGGCCCATTACCACGGTCCCATTTTTACTAAAAATACTGGATAAGGCCGCCTACACTCAAATTCATAAGCATTTAGAATTGCACAAACTCCTGGGCAGCAGACAATCTGGTTTCCGTCCACTGCACGGAACTGAGACTGCCCTAATTGACCTTAAGTCCCAGATAGACGAGTTGAGAGACAAAGGAAGGACAGTACTCCTGCTTCTACTCGACCTCTCCGCTGCATTCGACCTGGTCAACCACAAGGTCTTATGTCGGCACCTTGACTCTGCAGCTCACTTCTCCACGGACGCTATCAAGTGGATCGAGTCCTTCTTGAGTGAAAGGACCATGAGAGTCTTCTCCCCCTCAGCATCAGCCGATCCTACACCCATCCTATGCGGTGTTCCCCAAGGATCTTGCGTCTCGCCTACCCTCTACAACATCTTCACTAAGCCACAGTTCGACTATCTGGACCAGCTGGGCATCACCTACACTAACTATGCAGATGATACTCAGATTCTCCTACCACTTTCTGGGGATTACGGTACGGACATGGGCCTAGTGAACAAAGTTTACCTTATCATCCAAGCATGGATGGCCACACACGGCCTATGCTTGAACGATGATAAGACTGAACTAATAATATTGGGCTCGCAGGCCAATATTAAAAAACTAGGTCAAGAATACTCATCTTTCAATATTGACGGCAATACTATTAAAGTCTCCAAGGAAGTAAAAACATTGGGATTCTACCTGGACTCCACACTATCCTTTGACAAGCAGGTCAAATCCCTTACCTCGGCCACGGTTTACACATGCAAACTTCTCAGAGCCAGTAAACCGTTCCTCTCCGACAGTAGCTGTCTGATCCTGGCTAGAGCTCTTATACGCTCTAGAATCGGCTATTGCAATGCCCTCTACATTGGGCTAACAAATCCACCATTCACAAGCTCCAAACGCTACAAAATAATGCCTTAAGAGCAGCCCTTGGCATAAATAAGACAACCCACATTTCTGCCTTGAGACGTCAACACAAATGGCTCTCCACATCCAATAAAATTCTTCTAAAAACACTCTCTTTGACATTGAACAATGCGGCCCCTAGCTACCTTATAGACAAACTTCAGAGAAGAACTTCTCTCAGACCCACTAGAAGTGGGAACACCAACTGCCTAAATATCCCCAGGGAAGCATGCTTGTTTGTTTGTTTGTTTGTTTGTTTATTCATTTGTTAAGTGCACCAGACTCGTAAGTAAAAGGGCGCAACGTCAAGGAACTGCAAGGCTTACATGGTTACGTATACACAGGTTACAGAATTTACATATAGCTAAATGAACAATTTTTGCAAGATTACAGGATATATACAATATGAACAATAAGACTGAGGTAAAGGTACATGCACTGAGGATGTAGAGCTTGTGTGGTTACATATACATAGGCTGCAGTATTTACATACAGAAAGATTATAGCAGGATATACTGTTTCTTAATTACATGATAGTGTCCTCAGGGAGCCGGACTATGCAGTACCATGATAGCATAGAAACACTTCTGTTCAGGTGTGTTATAAATGACTTATCATATCATATCAATGCATAATGCCCCAAAAATGAACTCCTGCATGAACAGATGACTACCGGAACAAGAAAGCATAGTACCCATTTACCTACACAGAGAATGTAACAATTTGACACAGCAAAATGACAAAGCAATAGTGCGAAAACACTGGTGGTATGTACATTACAAAACATCTGAATCCATTGTGGCAGGAATTAACAAACCACAAACATGCACAAGAACAATAAATAATCCAGCAGGGCACTATTTGACTGCCAGCACACCACAGGTACAACACACAAAACATGCACAGTTGAAATCCCATCACAGGCCAAGTCTGGCACAACTTGCTCATGAGGTATGTGCATAGTGTATCTCTAAATAACATTGCACAACTACCCCCGTAGTAGTTCACACATCATTGAATTACTGGGAATATAAACAATGCTGCACAGATGCTAAATTCATTCCTCAAGAGAGGGTCCTTAAACAAGACATGTGGCATGATACACATCCTCAATGTACTGTGACTGACATATGGGTCATATGATTTTACATGTGTCTCTGAGTACCCTCATCTCCCATGGCTATTGACACCCATGCAAAATCCATGCACACCACAGGGGGTATCCTACAATGAGTACATGTCTGGACCATGTTCTGCATTGAGTGGACCTTTGGCCTGCTAAAGGCAAGTTTCCAGTGCCTAGACCAACTTGAGGGGCCCTGATTTACAGGCCAGAGAAGGTATCCCAGATATCTTGTGCATTGCTACCCAACATCTGTCTAAGGCAAAATGGCCCCTCCCTGGCCCCAGATGTGTTGAATTGTAAGGAGCATGCTTGCATTCATGGATCCAGAAAATGCTGGCATGCCTTCCATGTGCACCCTCATCCAAAGCCCCACTAATGTGATGTCAGCAGTTGACATGGACATCTGCCGGCACTACCAGTCCAAGGACCTGGAAATCCTCCTGGACAATCCCTGGACACTGTCCCTGATAGTCTGCTGCGCCGTAAGGTTCTCTTTCGTAAACTGGCACTGCCCCATGGCATCCATCTTCACCTAGATTGTGGCCATTGAGTGCTGTGGCTCAGGCTGGGGGATTTGTAGAGGGCCAGGGCTGAAGCAGGGTGATCTGAAGCCCGTGCCATCCTCCTCATCATCTGAAGGGCCTTCAGTCCCTGTTTCTGCCTCAGCTTTGGCCTGACATACGTGGCTAGGGGTTTGTCAGGGGCCAGACAGATGGGTGGGTGCAGGTGTCCAAGTGTCCACAGGGGCTGGCTTTGGTGTGGCAGTCCCAGCTGCTGGGGGTGTTTCACCTGCATCAGCATGTCGCAGTACCTCCTGTACCATCTGCAGAGCTGGTTGAAGGACCACTGGCTTTCTCAGCACTTTGCACGGCTGACTTGGGACTGGTGTAATGTGGCCTTTGTGTCTCCCGACCTTGGTGCCTCCTTCGTGCTCTTCCTCCCATGGCTCCAATGGCCGTCATGTGCAAGGATGGAGGTAGATGTTCTGGGAAGAAGAGGACCCCGTGTCTTCAGCCTGAGTTGACTGTGAACACGTCGGTTAGATAATGACATGCTGTCAGTTATCATACATAATAGTAAGTGGCCCAGCGAGGAAACTCATGCAACATGAGGTATGATCCTCCTACACATATTTTGTTTTCAAGGGCAGGGTCGGCTTCAGGCCAATGAGTACAGCTAATGCAAGGTGGGAGAAGTGTCTGCTGGGGGTGTGCATGGCACATGCATGGGCACATTGCCTGCTGGCCTGTCAATATGGCTTGTTGTGGTGGCGCAGGGAGTTGACTTTGTAACATGGACTTTCACAGAACACATTGGTGCTTCTCATGGTTCTATGGATTCACATGCACATGTCCCCTATGGTGCATGTGCATTATAACAGTGTCCGACCTTCCCTGGCACATGCATTTAGACTCTGTGCCTTTGTACTGTAATTCTGCTGGTTGTAATTCTGCCAGCTGTAACTCCACCAGTGAAATTAGCGCTGCATGTGCTGGCGGTAATGGTCATTCTTCCAATTTCACGCTGTATTACCTTCCTCTACTCATTTTTGACAACAATTCTGCTGGATGGAATTACTATTACTGCAAACAGTGTGGACACTTAAGACAACTTGTGATACAGTGATATTTCTGCAGGGTACCACAATGGTAACAGATATTCTACTGAGGAGTAATTGCCATCTAATTACCACGCCACCAGGGACGTCATTTGGGGGTCGCCAGAGGTCGCAACTGCGACCTCTGAGGTCTGCCTTGCGACCTCTGTGGTCTCCCTTGCGACCTCTGTTAAAAAAAAGAAATTAAAAATTTTTTTTTTTTTTTTTTTTTTTTCGTTTTTTGTAACGCAAGGTGGCTGGCTCTCATGTTGAGGCCCTTTAAAAAAAAAAAAAAAAGAAAAATAAGAACAGGGGTGCCACAAGTCTAACACTTTCAGCACTGACCCTAAATAAGAAAGAATAGGAAACCAAACAATGTGTCTTTCGGGAATTCTGTACAATAATTGCTAAACTCATTAAAGGTTTATTTCAGGCACACTTCAGGGTGTGAGTCACTGATTTAGTCTGTTCTTAAACGCCTCAACTCAGCCTTTAATCCTTCTGAGGTCGATAAATGAGTACCAAGACAGGTTGGGTGATATTGGGTGTATATTTTTTCTATATAAAGCGCTTAATCGTAAGTGCTATACAATAACACATCATTATCATTTGGGCATGGACGTCTGCTTGCATTCACAGTAATTTGGTAATATGGGCCTATACACACTGACCTTAACGCTACATATGGCGATCCATTCTTGCATGAAATGTACATCACATTATAGTGATATCGTAGCCATATTTTTCGTAGTGTACAATGCTGTGATGTCACTTCCTGTTTTGGCAATGGGTGAAAGGTTCGTGTTCCATCGCTCCCGCGATATCACCTCGGGGTGTGGTCAAATGACATCACTTCCTGTGATGTCATCAGGGGTCAAGGGTCGTGTGATGTCACTTCCGCTACCCCTGGCATTTTGGTGAAATGACGTCCCTGCACGCCACCCGTAACAAAACCCAATAATTGTCTGTCATGGGACTTGTGATATTTTTGGCCAAGCTCAAATGCTTCCATAATATTGCCCTGACAGCTATTGGGTATCGATTCTATGCACCACTGAGGTATAGGGTTTTGAACTTGGTGCTGTACTCCCAAACCAAGCACTCATATAGCAGAAGTATTTTCAGGGGTAATTGTGCAGACTAGTGGGGTACAGGGAGGGGTGCACCGCAGATCTTTTAACTTTTTCCAATATCTGTGCACATTACCACTGCATATGCGCTGCATATATGCGGTAGCCAAGTTGGCCCTGCCTTCCCTTAGCACTGTTTTCTGAGAGTAATCACTCCGCTCTTATAGTCTGCTTTTGAAATATTAAGAATAGTGGTTTTACAAATAAATATCTTTCTGCAGCTAACACAGAACATGTGCAATTCACATGTTTGAGGTCCTGTATGCCCCCTTTAAACAAGGAGCATAATCTATCAAGCCACACATATCCATTTCTGTATGGTATAACGTCCTTTCATTGCCAGGCATTATTACGTGTGCATTTTAAACTTGTGCGAAATAATGAAAAAGGTTAACACATTTTTTTGGGGGTGGTGTGAAAGGGCAGATAAGGGGTTAGGGGGTCGGGAATATTTAAAAAATAGGTGGTGGAGGGTGAGTTTGGGGTGGACACCCGCCCAAAAAAAGCAATGACCTTTTTCGTTATTTTGTACACGTTTAAAAGGCAATCATAAACATGCCTCACCATGAAGTAACATCTGTATGCATATGGCCCAATTTAAAAAATAAAACCATCTGGCTTCTGGATGTCAAAATTCTGCTAAGTACCTTTGTGGGGAACCCGGATAAACCATACTAAACGTTCATATTTTAAGAATCTATGACAGTATTCAACATCCTTTCTGTAACAGAGCACATTTGCCTACCCATATCAGTTATGTTATGTTATGTTACTTTGCATTTATATAGCGCCTTATGTACCATTGGTATGGTCTGAAGGCGCTGGTAGGTTGAACGCCCTTGGGAACCGAAGTTCAAGTCAGTAGAGAGAGTAGAGAGAGTCAAAGGTGCGTGTGAGCACCGGATATGTGTGCAGCTGGTGTGGCATTCGTGAAATAGCTGCTTCTTAGCAGTAGGTGTGGGGGTTGAGAGGTCAAAAGTATGTGTTCGTTCTGGCAGGATTTATACAGACCGAATTGTGGCTGCGTTGGGCCTGAGGAGAACGCCTGGCTGGGGGGTGTGTAACCAGCAGTGTTTAGTTGGAGTGATGGGGAGTTCGAGGCAGATGTTGGTATGAGAACAGCTCTACCGAATGGTGTCATAGTATCGCTGTGTTCTATTTGAGTGGTGGTGTAAAGAAGAGAGTAAGCATGGAGATGTGAATATGGTGGTTTACTGTAGGTGCTTGAGATCGCGCCCACTCCTATAGTTCCATGAACTTCATCCGTTACATGTACTCCGACTGTTCCGTGCATTACGACAGTTTCAAGCACTCAGACCATTCCTTTCAAAGCTCTTTCAGACGTTCCATGCACTCCCATCCGTTCCATGTCCTTCAACCATTTTATGCACTACTCCTATCATTCGTTCTACCCATGTTATCCTTTCTCCATGCATCATCCATACACATACGTCATGTTCACACTGCTCGTTTCATTAATTCTACCCATGTTATCCTTACTCCAGGCATCATCTATCCACATACGTCATCTTCACACGTTCCATTCACTTAACTAATTGCACCCATTTCACTCGTTCCATGCGCTTCATTAGTTCCGCCCACTTCACCGATTCCAAGCACTTCACCCGTTCCATCCACATACTTCACCCGTTCCATCCACATACTTCACCCGTTCCATTCACATATATCAGTGATTTCAGGGAACACTTTCGGGAAATTCTGCTACAGTGCCTTTAGCTAAGCCTAACGTTTCTAAGACAGTATTCAGGGTTGTCCATTATTCTGGGTTAAGGTCCTCAACCCTAATAAGATCAACATATATTATTCATTGCAATGTCTTCAGGGAAGACTGTATTGGTGACCAATATGATTTAACTATGTGGGCTTGATATTTTAATAATATTCTAGTTTACCCCAACTCTAACTTATTCTCCGAATAGATGATGCATTACAGATCCTCAACAGATGTTTCCATACACGACTCTCATTTACTTCAATTCTTTGTAAAGTTTTTGACCCAAAGCAAGCACATCTATAAACAATGTTGGGGCGGAATCTTAGCATTATCCATTTTTTATAGGTTTGGTATCCTGTGCATTCCATATGTAGGAACAATTTTAATTAGAGCAGTAGTGACCAGAGAAAATGTTAGTTTCCACCATTTTCATCTGAGAATGTCCATTATATCTGGAGACAAACTCAATACCAAAATTAACAGCATTGTTATTAACAACTTGCAGGTCTTGATTCTACACACCACTTGAACGGAGTACACATTTTGTTCCTAGCAAAACCCATAACATTTCTATTATCAATATTCCTTTCGAAGTTGTGAATTTTACAATATTCCAATTGAGTATTTAGAGTGTGTTGTAGCCCAATGAGAGTTAGATCCATGCAGATTGCATTGACTGCATATGATAACGATTGAAATTGTCTAGCATCCAGCTTTGAAGGCTTTAATGGAGCCTTATTTAAAACATAAAGCATAACAGCAATGTGTAATAGAAGCAACATGGGCGCTAAAATACAGCCTTGCTTCAGGCCAATTTATGTTATTATCTTAGATGTTGTGTGTCCCAAACCATCAAGTTGTAGATATACACAGGTGTCAGTATGCAATTATATTTTTTTCAAATACTGGTGCATGCACCCATGTGACTCTTCTGTAACTGGAGGTGCGGAACGTGTTTGATGTTACTTTCAATTGAACTTGTATAATTCTGGAATCCCCACTGCACACAGCATGTGCAGCTAAAGGAGTTAAGACACCACAAGCAGTACATCTCCCTCTGGCTACCCCTTATGTGGGTGCTTCTGACATGTCGTTCCAAGTATGTTCAACTGTTTTCAATTCCAGTCTCCCCTAAATCTCTTCTGATTGCATCCAGACAGATTAGGTGACCATGACTCTCTCAGAAGATGCACTCAGGGTTTCCCTGTTCCAGGTGTCCTCTAGTTGTAAGTGTCTCTCTCATTTGCGGCAATATCGGACACTGATTAGCCTGGCATCTGGGTCCCTAAATCTCTGCTGCTTCCTCAAAGCATATTGAGGTTAATGGGACTCATCTATGTGATACCCTTAAGGATTCCTGGCTCTTACAGCTCCTCCACTCAATGTAAAGTACCTCACCATTTGCTTCTAGAAAAGGATTCTGACCAGTGTTATCACCTTCCTCCCCAAATCTCTGCTGTACACTTCTAGCACAATGAGGAAAGGGGGACAATCCCACAAGCTGCTCTCAGAGATTACTGGATCCTCACAGTCCCTTTCCTAGGTGCAATAGAATTGCTTTTGCCTCATCCACTTACTTCAAAAGACATAAACTGATGGGTTTGTGTGACTTGTCTCCCTGAATCACTGCTGCTCCTTCCCAGCAAAAGGAGGGGAGCATCACTCTCTCACAAACTTCCCTCAGAGATTCCTGTATTCTCCCACTTTCCCTCCTAGGTGCTCTCTGATGGTAAGTGTCTTGTTCAGTTACTTCTAAAGAACAACACTGACTGTCTGTCACATTCATCCCCAAAACTCTGCTGCTCCCCCGCTCAGCAAAATTCAGTGAGTAGGGCTGTTACAATCTGCCCTCAGAGATTCTTGGCTCCTCCCGCTACTCAACCCAGCTGTAACACAATGGCACGTGTCTCACCCACTTACCACAGGAGATAGACACTCACTGGTTTGACACCTGCTTTTCCAAATCTATGTTGATAGGACATGCGTTGTTCACTCACTTCAAATCACTGAATGTGCTTAAAGCAAAACCAACCCTAAGTCTCACTGTCAGACTCGGTCTTGTCAGCTTACAACTGATTTAAACATACCTAAATGTCCCGCTAATTCAAAGCTTGCCTCCAGCAGAGATTTCTCGACTCTCTCAAAGGTGCCGGAGACTGATTCTCAATTCCAGTAACATGTCCATCTTTAACCGATGTGGATGTACTTCGGATAACATTTTCCAAAAGTTCATCAAAGATTTGCCTTTGATGAATGACCCAAAGTTTGGGTGATTCGGTTTTGTTGTGGAAAAGCTCATCCATTCCTAAGCATGATACGTGCGTGCAAGCTAACATGGAACATACTGTCACATCAGAAATGGTAGATCAGTCTTTTAGTGGTGGGGTCCACATTGAGAGGTAGAGAGAGATTGGCAGTGTCAGAGTAGGTACACCTAGGCACGAGAGTCCACCACAAACTGCCTGAATGGGAATGTTAATCATACTCAGAAGCCTTACCACAAGCGTAGCACAGGAGTACAAAAAGCAACCAAAGTACAATCTCATGCAGGGAACTATCCACTGTGGTAGTTGGAGCAGTGCAGCAGCACATATAGGTACAGAGCTGTTGGCAATGAAGCCAGAGTTGGAGGTGTATGAGGAGGTGGATGTTCAGGAAGTGTTAGAGTTTCAGGAGAAGTTGGTGATGCAGGAGAGGTTGGAGGTGCAGAAGGAGGTGTTGGTCCAGGTGCAAGAGGAGCTGATGGTGAAAGAGGATTTGGGGGTACAGGTGGAAGTGCAAGTTCAGGAGACATTGGGGCGTGCCAGTGGTGTTTAAATTATAAGAGGGGTGGGTGGGAAAGGAGAAGGTAGAGGAAAGAAAAACTAAAAGATGGCAAGAAGAAGGGACACTGGAGAAGCTGGGAGGAAGAAGTAAACACAGTTGGAGAGGAAAGAGAAGGAGAAAGGGGTGGTAGGAGTCTCTAAACCCATGTTTTTCTTTGAGTAAAGTGATAGAAGGACTGAGCCTTTGGCAGAACATAGAGAATGTTAGATGACAGATACCTTAATGGCTAGAGAGCAGGTTTACAAAAAGGCCCTGAGGCATGAGTGAGGGAGGAGAGGAAGAAGGGGCTCGGAGGTGATAGGTTCAGGACCATGAAAAGGCAAGGGAACTAGCACCCATATAAAAGCTGTGCCACTAACAAGACATTTTTGCCTTCTGGGAGACACAGTGCAATCTGCTCAAGAAGAACCGGACTTCCAGGGGGACCTGACGGATTTATGTTGGAGTGCCCCAGATGGCCCGGAGGAAGGAGAGAGTCGGAACCCTTGCCATACGGAATCAACAGACTTGAGGAGCCGGACCCGCAGGCGAGATGTCCAAAGGTGCAGGACAGAGCAGCTGCGATGCGTTGCATAGCCACCCGTGGAACCTCACCAGAAGCAGTCACCTCAGAAGTCAATAGGTCGACAGGAGATGGCCCCTCAATCCCTGCACTTACAAGGGAAGACCTTAAGGATATTCTCTAAGAAATTAAAGCAATCAGGACTGATATACAAGCTTCAATATGCGACCTCAGGGGGAGAGTTGACACGCTCAAAGAGAAAATGGAAGGAATGGAAAAGAACCAACTGCAGACAGATCTCCTCGACATGAAGTATGAGGCGAGACTGACTGATCTTGAAATGAGAGCGGAGGACATGTTGTTAAAGATGGATGATCTTGAAAATAGAGAACGTTGTAACAACCTCTGTATACTTGGGTTGACGCAGCAGAAAGGAGAAACAGGGGCAGAGGTGGGAAGGAAGGTCCAAGGGCTGATTAACCAATTGTTCACCTTGGAGGGGGCAAAGAGGTCCAGCTGGAGAGAGCGCATAGAGGCGTGGGTGGTGGTGGAGGAGGCCTGAGATCCATAGTGGTGCGCTTCCTCCATAATAGAGAAAAGATGGTGCTGGAGAAGGCAAAGAGACTGGAGAGCTTTAACTTTGAGGGGGACACAATCAGGGTTTATCAAGACCTCTTGACCCTGACACATGCCCATCGCAGGGACTGTCGTCCTCTCACTCAGTGCCTCACTGGACAGGAGATCAGATACAGGTGGTCATACCCCTTTGCCCTGTCCTTCGAGAAAAATGCAGTGGACTACCGGGTGACGAGCGGAAAAGGAAGCCCTCCAGGTGCTCCAGGTCCTCAATCAAAGGTGAGGGGGCTCCTCCAGATGACAGAGAAGGAGTCAACCTGCTCCCTGACTCTTCCAGAGCTCCGTAAGGCCCCTGGGCCATCAAAAAGAAGATGAAGGGGAAGAGGAAGTTCAAGAAACCGAATACTCTGACACGTGAAGGGGGAGTGGATTAAGAGAGAGACTGTTGTGTCAACACAAAGTTTCTCCCAGTTTTAATGTGTAAAGTTGAACCCCGGCCAGAGGAAGGGTGGGGATAATGAGGACAATGGAGGACCACCGCTTCATGACCTGCGGTGGCCCGCCGTTTGATAGGTGTCTCGAACGGGGTGGGGGAGAGGGGAGGTAGGGGAGGGAATGGAAAGCCTGAACGAGACTTTGCACGGACCAGGAATAAAGCAGAATGAGAAGTGGCATGCTAAGGCGGGAGGTGATGTGAGTAACCAGGTGCTCCTTGATGGCTACTCCTGAGAAAGAGGGCCGGGCTGAAACTCTTGGGGTGGGAACTCTGAATGTGAAGGGCCTTAATTCACCCACAAAATGCTCCTTGTTGGGAAGAGAGATGTGAAACACGAACCTGGATGTCCTCTTCATCCAGGAAACTAGGCTGGTGGTGGGGGAGGGGAGACATATTCCGGGCCCCCACATACGCCAGTCATTCTGGCCATCTGGCCCCACTAAGAAAGGTGGGGTCAAAATTTTGGTTCATAGAAAACATAGGCTCTCCGAGTCATCAGTATGCGGCAGAATGGATGGAAGGGCACTGGTGGTCTCGGGGAACCTAGTCAACACCAGGATAACCCTGGCGTCTCTCTACTGTCCAAACACAGGCCAGATACAATTTTTGAAAGAGGCACTGAGAGAGATCCTGGATAGGGTGGGGGGGACTTTAATATGTGGCCCGACAGGGTAATGCACCATAGTGGGGAGCCCAACCCCCATTGTGGTAGAGAGGGGCAGGCAAATCAGGATTTCGCCGACTTCATGTGGGACCAAGGGTTGGTGGAAATCTGGAGGGACACCCACCCAACAACGTGGGGATACACCTTCCACTCGGCAGCTCATGGTTCCAAGACCAGAAAAGATTACCTCTTCATGGAACACCATCAGACCTCGAGAGTACACAAATCTGAATTCCGCCCGATCAGCTGGTCAGACCACGACCTAGTAGGGGCAGACATCGCAATGTCAGGGCTTAAATCTAGGGAGTCCCTCTGGTGATGCAACGACTTGCTCTTGAAAGATGTAGTCTTTAAGGAGGAGATGGGAGAGGCCATTAGGGAATACTTCTCCCTTAATGACACAGGAGAGGTGGAGAGAGGGATGATGTGGGATGCAGCTAAAGCAACCTGGCGGGGCACCCAAGGCAGATGCAATGCTGGCGGCCAGGCTCCGTAGCTAACAGGCCAAGAGGTGGGTCAATAGGGTTCTTGGGAAGGGAGGTGGGATAGAGTCAAAACCGGGGGCGGTAGCAGAAGAATTTGCAGACTATTTTGAAACCCTGTATGGGGAAGAGGGAGAACCAGACGGAGAAGGGATGGGATTGTACTTGGAAAAGGTAACCCTTCCGGCACTTAGGGGTGGCGAGGCATTAGAGTTGGACTCCCCGATCACAACAGATGAAGGACTGGTGGCAATAGCGGGCCTGAAAATAGGAAAGGTCCGGGGGAAGATGGGTTCATGCCAGGCTTCTATAAGGCCTTCTCCGGACTGCTGGTAGGCTTCCTGGCGGATCTATTCACCCATATTATGGAGACAGGGAGAGCCCCCCTCATTTGGTAAGGCATTGATTACCGTCATCCCCAAGGAAGGAAAGGACCCAGCAGACTGCCGTCTTAAAGACCCATTTCTCTCCTGAATGTTGATGCCAAGCTGTTCAGCAGGATAATTGCCACGAGGCTGGAAGACCTGATGCCGGGGCTTATCCATTCGGAACAGGTTGGGTTTATAAAGGGGAGGCAAGGTGCAGAGAAAGACTCTACATCTTATGCATGAGGCGGCGACCAGCGGGGGTAATCCGGTTCTGGTGGCCATAGATGCAGAAAAACCCTTTGACCGGGTGGACTGGGGCTTTCTGTATAGGGTATTGAGAAAATTTGGATTGGGTGCGTGGATCCGGCAGGCTATTTGTGCTCTATGTGAAAATCCCACAGCTAGGATCACGATTAATGGGCGTTTCTCCCGTAGGTTCCATCTCCGATGGGGGACAAGACAAGGTTGTCCCCTGTCACCGCTCCTCTTTGCCATGACCATGGAAATTCTTGCGGAAGAACTCAGAGAGACGTGGAGGTGAGGGGTATTGAGGTGGGGGAGAGAACTTTTAAAATTGCCCTTTACGTAGAGGATATTATGCTGCATCTGCGACATCCAGCCCAATCAGTCCCGGCAGTTCTCCAGGTAATAGGCAAGTTTGGTCGCATCTCTGGCTTTATGGTGAACGTGGGTAAATCAGTGATCTTCCCCCTCGCCCCGGATCCAGCCAGGAATTTGGAAGAACTGAAACCCCTGGGACTTCGTATTCAAACAGAGGGGATAAAATACCTGGGCGTAAACATAGTAAGACCAGATAGAGACATAGGCCAGGCCAACTACCCCCCACTGTTTTACAGATTGTTCAGGGAAATGGAGAAATGGGGTAAAGGACAGATATCGTGGATGGGGAGACTCAACACAATGAAAATGAACCTACTCCCTAGAGTGTTTTACCTCTTTCAAATGCTCCCCACTAGGGCCCCGAAAGACCACTTAAAAGAAGCAAAGTGTTGCATTCTGAGATTTATATGGCAGGACATAAAACCTACGGTAAATTATGAGATACTCACACTCCCAAAGGAGAAGGGTGGAGTGGGACTCCCAGATTTACAATCATATCACAGGGCTGCACAAATCCGGGCCCTAATTCCCCATTTTAGAGAGGACAAGGATAAGAAATGGGGCTATCTTGAAAACTACCAACTGCACCCAGTCACGGTTGGTGAATGGCTCTGGGCCCCCATTAATAAGCTCAAAAGGCGAATTAGAGAACACCCCTGCCTGAGGACCATGTGGGAGGCTTTAGCGGGAGGGAGTAGAATGGGTCAAATTACCACCTGGCCCTCACCAGTGAGCCATTTTTCGCACCACCAGTTAGAGATGCAATCCCAGAGGTGGGGCAATACCAGGCCTGGTTTGAGGCAGGGCTCGCTAGGATTGGCCAGCTGATACGGGAGGACAAATTAATAGGCATCCAAGACCTTGAGGAGGTGCTAGGCATTGGTACATTATCCCCTCTTCCCTACCTCAGATTAACGGTGATATTCATGTCCGCAAGGTTGAAACCCCTGATTCAGAGAGACCTCACTCTGGTCGAGAAAATCTTAGACACACATGTTGATATGAGGAGGCTGATCCCAGTACTCTATAGGGCACTACTTGAATCCAGGGGGCAGGCGACTGGGAGTCTCAGAGCAAAATGGGGGAGGAACCTGGGCAGGGACATGAATGGTGGACTCTGGGCTCGGATATGTGGGAGGGCCTTCAGGACCTCGATTCCCTGCCAATACAAGATGCATTCCGTGAAATTGTTACACAGATGGCAGTATGATCCGGTGTCCCTTGTTAAAATGTACCTGGCTGTTGACACCCACTGCTGGCATTGGTGTGGGGAAAGAGCCAACTATTGGCATATGTGGTGGTCGTGCTGTAAGGTGCAGGTGTACTGTACAGAGGTGTTGGGATGGATTAGAGATGCAAGAGGGGGTTCCTACACCCTGGATCCCATATTAGTGCTTTTTGGCTTAGAGGAAAGAGATGAACAATAGATAAAGTTCCCATCCCTGGCTCATTTCCTGCTCTTAGCGGCGAGGGCCCGCCGGGCCAGACATTGGAAGAGAATGCATCTCCCCACGCTGAGGGAATGGGTAGGGACTGCCAAAGATATATGTCTCATGGAAAAAATCACGGCTGCGATTCAAAGCAACACTACTCCTGTGGAATCCGAATGGTCCCAATTTCTCAATGTCTTTTGTGCCACGGGATCCTAAAAACAGGGTAACAATAGACACACGGACCCTTCCTCAACAGACATTTAATTTGGACTCTGAAGTTGTACTCAGAGTAAGTCAGAGACCACCTAAGACGAACAAGCCTGTCTATGGCCCCACAATGTTAACTGATATGAGCTTCCCGATCCGTCTGTCCCGTGACGGCCTGTTTAACGGAAGGGGATGGGAGAGGGTTGTTTACCTAAGGAGCCCTCAAATGTTTGGAAAGTAGCGGGGTATTTTGCCCCACATTGTTTGCTAATCAGCTCCCTGTTTTTCACTAAATGCCAATAAAAATACATTTAAAAAAAGGAAGTCTTGTGAACTGAGAAGACGTTTTTCCATTCTGACACTGAGTTTCCCAGCCTTGTATATTATCCAAATACACCTCAATAAACACATTCTTATGTCCATGGTGAAGTGTAATTAGCTTTGTGAATGGGGCACATTTCTAGCTGACCACACATAAAACAATAGAAACTTGACAAGAACAATAGTAAGCCCTTGGTCATATTGACATATTAGCCAAGTCCTTGTGTCTCAGTTATACATTCTGACTCTTCCCTGAAGCTCTAAACTTGTTTAATGAAATCAAGGGCTGTTTAGATGTATTTCTTGATCTGCTTGGTATGGCTGGGCCATTGTGTTTGTTCACATAAACCATGCCATTTGTGGGGCTCTTATAATGCCAATATTTGACCGAATAGGGCTGGGCTAGAGGGTCTGTGGTCTTGAAGCTGGCTGGGTGCTCCTTTAGGTGTTTAGTTTTAGCACCCATTGTTATAGTTGTCTAGTTCACTGGCTTTTGTAATGGCTGCTTCTCAAGTCACACAGTGCTACGCATGTTCCTCTTGAATTCTTCACTCCACATATGATGCATCCACTGCATGATTGTACAATGTTAGCGTCCACTGCATGTTTCTATAATTGTAGTTGTCTCATTGTGGTCCAGGAAAGGGCCCCTGAGTTGAACTACCTGAATTGTGTTTGAGCCTTAAGTGTGACCGGGGTTACCTATGTATAAGGTTTTGAATGCTTAGGTCAGATGTTTGAAACCTTTGGCTTTGCAGATGTTTTGAACTATAACACCCATCAGCATTTAGTACTCAGAGTTAATAGTAAGCAATTATGGAAGCCACAGTCCAAATTGTCTAGAGAACAACGGTTTGAAGATCTCTGTATTAGGAGGCTATAATCATACCCAACAGATCACCCGTATTAGAAGAAAGTTGGAAGGCTTTCACAGTTTTGCCTCAGGACCTGACCTGGTGCTTCACTTGGCTCTTGAGCCTGTACCTTAACTCTGCACGGTAAACAGAGATCAGGCAGATCAGATCAAGTCTGAACTTGTGTGGCACCCTGTCTCCATGAATTGTCTGTGTTGGGGGGTGAAAGAAATGAGGGGATGTAGCATCCTATTACTAAGTGTTTCTTTCACTACGTTTTCATCTGTTCAGGGATAACAGATGAAGGCATGGCCATGTGGGTTAGAGGGTTGCAGGTCTTCTCAGGGCATGGCAAGGATAGGTGGGCCGTCAGTCTGCAATAGATGAAGTAGATTGATGTGGATAGATGTGTGAGAGGAGGGGGAGAAGGTGTGAGTGAAGACAGATATGAGAGGGCATTGTGAAAGTATCAGGGGTAAGAGATCATAGAACAGGAGAGGAGTAGATGGTAAGGAGAGTATGGATGCAAAGGGAAAGGAAATAAATGGGTAGTAGGTTGGTAGGCAGAAGGAGGATACGAGACGGAGGTTCGGGAGTGTAAGTGGAAACTGTAAGAGAGGGTAAGTGGAGTTAGGGGAGTGAAAGCCAGTTGAATGGGAGAGGTTGGGCTAATACACGCAATAAAAATATTGTAGCAAGAGAGACTAAATGGGAGTGTGTATGGGTCGGCAAGATTTTCAAAGGGCAGAAGGAGGGTTGAAAAGTAAGAGTTGGGAGATATCAAGAGGCTGTTATAGTAGGAAAGGGTAAGCTTAAAATATGAAGAATGTATGCAAAGGTAGAATAAGGGATAGTCAGGTTGTCAGTGGATTGGATAGAATAGTGAAGGTGGAGGGTATGTGAAAGGCCAATACATGGTGTAAAAGGAAAGGTACACGAGGGTAAATGGAGAGAGGGGCTGAGAAAAGGGTAGGATAGGAGTTGGAGGGAGGGGGAGTAGGGATCAGAGATGGTGGGATCAGAGGAGAATAGAAGGCAGGAAGGGTGTTAGTGGAGCTAGATATGGTGAAATAGGAGAGGGTAAGAGAAGTCAGTAAGAGGTTGGAGATGGTAAGGCGATGGTATGGAGGCGACAATATTGATGGGGGAGGTTGAAAGGCTACAGTAGGGCAATTTGAAAGAAGGTGTGTGAATGTAGTGGATGCAGTAAAGTAGAGGATTCAGGAAGGGGTTGGGGAAGACAAGGCAGGAAAGAATAAGAGAAGAGTAGGTGGAGGAGTAGGTGGGAGCATTTAGGAGCAGGGTAAGGAAAGTAGGGTGCTTTTTCAAAGGTAGAGGGAGTAGGATATGGTGAGTAGGAGGGAGGAAGGTAGTGGGAGGAGTAGGAGATTTCAGGGTAGCTGTGGAGGACAGAAGGTGAAGCATAATGGTTAGGGAAGAAAGAGACAAGTCTGAAAAGATGTAAGAAGAACGAAGTGTGTAGGTAAGGGAATAATAGCTTGGGTGAAGTAATGGTACGAATATTGCAAGGTGAAAGGATTGTGTAGGATAGAAGAGAAAGGTAAGAAGAACACATTGTCAGGCAGTTAAAGAGGATTGGAGAAGGTAGTGTAGGCTTTGTAGGGTATAAGGAGAAGTGTCAATGTTAGGACAGGAAGGGGAGGGTAGCAGGAGGTGTTGAATGGGTAGTCAAAGGGAGGCAGAGAGGTTAGGTTTGGAGAAAAGAAGGAAGGAGGAAAAAGGTAGGTATTAGGTATTCAGGAAAGGGAGCGTAGGAGGTGAGAATGTAGGCGCGTAGGAGATGAGATTGTAGGCGATCAGTCTAAATATTTTAAAAGCAGTCGGCAGGGCCAGAGAGGCAGCATGATTGCTTGTATCAGAAAGCCAAGTTTCAGTTAGGCAGACAAGGTCCAAATCTTGGCTTCAATTAAATGTGCTACTTGTACGTTATTATGAACAAGAGAGCAAGTGTTTAAAAGGACAGTTTTCATATGGCATTGGATAGCAAATGTGCTGTTGGCACAATGCGTCAAATTATCAAGTTCACTCTCAGGGGTTAATCGATCAGGATCATGAAATAAACAAATAATCGGATTTGGAGAAGGAGTTATATCACCATGTTCAACAGATGATTGAAACAACGTCAAAGTATTATTGTTAAAATGTGTTCCAGCATCCTTGTGTGTAGACATAAGGGTACCCGCATCACTGTTAGGCGGAAACCTGTGCAGTTCCCTCTGGGACCACTGCAAAAGATTTAGGACTACAGGTGTTGCGATGAACCCACTTGGTAGCAGTCTGTACCACACAGATTCAATTGGTAGCTGTGGCTGAGCAGTCAGACTTCTCTCAAGAAAAGTTGGTCAGTATAGGGAGCATACAATATAGGGTAATTCTTCGCAGCAAAACGAGTAAACACGCAACCAGGCTTTAGTATAAAGATAGTAAGTTATTTATTGATAACAAAACGTCTACGAAAAATACTAAAGCGAATCACGGCAAATAACTCAAAATACAATTATTCTGCAAAATGGAATAAGCTCAATCCCCCGAAACACACTATCGACAACTCTAGGTTCTACGGCACCACTTATTTTCAGACAGAGGTGTATACCTCAACCCAGATGACACTCGAATATTTAGTGAGGAAGGGAGGGAAGAGAAAGGCAGGTAATGAAGTCAACACGGTTCGTACTGAAGCAGGTAAAAATGCAAGGCAAGAAAGCATTCATCACACTAGATCATACAGTTCGGCGGCCAGGCCCACTCGGTGAGAGGCAAGGCACGATGTCCTGGAAAGTCTCTACGGATGATGCATTCAAGTCTTGTTTAGCAAATTGGTTAGCGTCAGGTTGAACCAGTTCAGAACAAAGAGTGAATAAAGCTTGGGGGCAACCCAACGGAACGGGGAGGAATCAGATACCTCACACGAACCGATCGAAAAGGGAAGCCAGGCGGGTACGGTACCTTGTTGTGGAAGACAGCTCCGACGGGGGCAGTTGTTCCTGGTGGTGGATGCACGACGGGTCTTGGCCAAGAGAAGAGATGCTCTCGTCGTCGAAGAGAAGATGTCCGGTGCACCACCAGGGAAGAGACCAGCCGCGGAGTGCTCCGTCACAATGCACCACCTTTCGATCACGGTGCAGGAGTAGTGGCTATCCGGTTGCCGGGTGCTCTGCACGGGCAATTCGACCACTGCGTCCTGGGCGACCAAAAAGCACAAAGAAGAAGAAGACTGGTTGTTCCCACCAGCCAGGGAAAGAGCCTCTCCGGCAGGGAGATCTCTTCTGTCGTCGGGAGATTGTGAGACGATTCCGCAGGGCTCCACCGGAGGTGTCGTCGTGCAGGTCGAGTCAGCGTTACCCTCGTCGGATTCTTTAGGTCCAGTGGCGACTTCCTGAAGATCCAGTCCCAAAGGCCCTGCTTTTATGCAGACGTCCCCCATTCATGCAGCCTAGCTTGTCAATCAACACATGCTAAGTGGTGAGCGGGAAGGCTCACCACCTGGGCCAATCACTTCAGAGTGCGACCTGAGTTGGCAAGGCAACTCGGTCCAGGGTGTCTAAATCCCCTCCCACACCCCTGAGGTAACCCAGACAGAATGGCGCCACCTTCGCGGGTCTCTGTCCAGAGGCCCGCCAAAAGTGGAACAAAGGGCTCAACCTTTGGTTTAGGAGTCACAGAGAAAAACACAGACGCCATTTTTCAACCCGAGTTCTGGCAGAAAATACCACTCGATAAACCTATTTAAGATAAGTAGATCGGTGGTACTTTGGAGATTAACGAAAAACAGTATCAATCCTCAACAATGGGACGGATCCCATAGGGTTATGCTCGGGGTCAAACATAACAAGTAGTTTCCACTGCCACCAGCCAAAACTCGACGAGGAGGGACGGGACAGTGCCCCCTCGAGTAACAGATCCAGGAGTAATCGTACTACCCCAACTAGCACGTCCACAATAAGATGGTTGGTACTAGTTCTGTTAGCAAATTTAGGTCTAGTAAAGCCAATGGTGACTTTACATGCCCGGGGAGACAGTAGTCAGTCCCCGGGTATGGAGTCTATGGTGGGGGGACCTGCTAGGGCGCCCCCGTGTCACGACACGTAGGGTGCAGAGTGACACACATAGAAAAACTTATGAGACCCTATGGAGTAAAAGACCCCATAGCCCATCGAACACATTGACATCTCAAAGGAATTACACACATACATGTCCAAGAGTGAGAGGAAAAGGGTCACACTCTTGGCATGATGGGAAAAACAAACTCCAGAAATCCAGCAAAACTGCTGGGGGACTCACTAGGTTAGGAAATTCAGCCTAAACAGAGAATTCTCCCTAACACTCGCCCCCCCCCAGACTAAGGGACAGGAGGATTTAATACACTCCTGGATGAATCTCATACCTCTAGTCGATGATATACATCCTAGAGAGACCATCAGCATTTTGGTGGTGACACCCTGACCTGTGCTCAATGGTGAAATCGAACCCTTGCAGGCAGATCGACCATCTCAGTAGTTTTGGGTTTTCCCCTTTCATTTGCATTAACCATCTCAAGGGTTGGTGGTCAGTCTGAATAATAAAAGTAGAACCATACAAGTACGGTCTAAACTTCTTCAGAGCCCACACGATAGCAAAGCATTCTCTTTCGATTGTTGCCCACCTTGTTTCAGGATCCTTCAGCTTGCGGCTGATGTAGCAAACGGGGTGCTCCCTACCTTTCCCATCCAGTTGACTGAGTACGGCACCTATCCCTACATTGGAAGCGTCTGTCTGCACAATGAAGTGTTGGCGGTAATCAGGAGCTCTGAGTACTGGGGTTTGGCAAAGAGCCTTTTTCAGGTTTTCAAAAGCCTGATTGCACTCCTCGTTCCATTTAACCTTTTTAGGGAATTTGGGCTAGGAGATGACATTCAGTGGAGAAGCTATGGTCCCATAGTTCTCTATGAAATTCCTGTAATACCCGGTGAGGCCTAGGAAGGCTCTCACCTGAGTCTGAGTAGTCGGTGTTGTCCAATTTTGCACAGCTTCAATCTTACTGAGCAAAGGCCTTATTTCGCCACCGCCTACCTCATGCCCAAGGTAGACTACCTTACTCTGTCCAATTTGGCATTTACTCACCTTTATGGTCAGATTGGCTCGTCTAAGAGCCTGCAAAACATCTCTCAGGTGGGTTACATGTTCGTCCCAGGAATTGCTGAACACTGCTATGTCATCCAAGTATGCCATGCAGAAGTCCTCCATCCCGGTTAGAACCTGGTTTACCATCCGTTGAAACGTAGCAGGTGCATTTTTTAGTCCGAAAGGCATTACCGTAAACTGGTATAAACCAACGGGGGTAGAAAATGCAGTTTTCTCCTTGGCATGGTTAGTCAGGGCTATTTGCCAATAGCCTGACGTCAAGTCAAATGTGCTGAGGAACTTGGCGCCGCCAAGTTTATCCACCAACTCATCTGTTCTTGGCAAAGGGTGGGCATCAGTCGTGGTGACTGCGTTAAGAGCTCTATAATCCACGCAGAATCTAAGTTCTTTAGATCCGGCCTTTGGTACTAACACAACTGGGCTAGACCATGGACTAGTAGAGGGCTCTATTACCCCGAGATCAAGCATCTTGCTGACCTCACCTTTGATGTGGGTTCTTACGTTTTCTGACATGCGATATCCTCTGCTTTTGACAGGCAGACAGTCACCAGTGAGTATCTCGTGCTGGCCCCAAGGGGTCAAGCCGGGTGAGAGCGAGAACAGAGAGGCAAACTGATTCAACATAGACTTGCACTCTTCTTGTTGCTCGAGTGTCAGATTGGAGGAGAGATTTACTCCTTCAATGTTTTCATCTAAAGGTAAGCCTCTGAGGAGATCCGGAAGAGCTTCACTCTCTTCTTCTTCCTCGGCCGATGCTAGAAGCAACGCTCCTACATCAGGTCGTGAGACATACGCTTTAAGTCGGTTGGTGTGAAAGACTGTCGGAGCCTCCTTGGGGTTGCCCAAGTCCACCAGATAGTTAACCTCACCGAGCTTACCCACTACTCGGTAGGGTCCCATCCATTTATCTTGCAAGGCCCTCTGCCTTGTGGGGATCATAACGAGAACAAGCTGGTTTTGAGCGAACTCAACCATGTTAGCCTTTTGATCGTGCCAGTGCTTGACCAATGCTTGTCCAGCTTTCAAGTTATCGCTTGCTTCTGTCATCAGGTGCGACATTCTCCTCCGGAGACCTATCACGTAGTCAGACACTCTGACTGGCTTGGGGGAAGGAGCACTCTCCAACCCCTCCTTAATCAGGGCCAACGGACCTCTGACGGGATGACCATAGAGTAGTTCGAAGGGAGAGTAGCCTACTCCCTCCTGAGGGACTTCTCTATATGCAAAAAGAAGGCATGGCAATAGAAGGTCCCACTTACGCTTAAGGGGTTCTTCTAGAGCACCTATCATGCTCTTCATGGTTCGGTTGAACCGTTCTACCAACCCATTGGTTTGTGGGTGGTAAGCCGTTGAGAACTTGTAAGTTACCCCGCAGGTTTTCCACATGGCTTTCATGTAGTGGGACATAAAATTTGACCCCCTGTCAGAGATAACTTCCTTAGGAAATCCGACCCTAGTGAAAATACCAAGGAGGGCCTTAGCCACAGCCGGAGCTGTAACAGTCCTCATAGGAATTGCCTCAGGATACCTAGTAGCATGGTCTACTACAACAAGTATAAACCTGTTGCCTGAGGAGGTTGGAGGATCAAGGGGACCAACGATATCAATCCCTACTCTCTCAAATGGGGCTCCCACAACGGGAAGAGGCACTAATGGTGCCACATTCTTGGACCCAACCTTACCAGAGATTTGGCAGGTATGGCAGCTTCTGCAGTGTTTTTCTACTTCGGCCCCCATTTTTGGCCAATAGAAGTAGAGTGAGAGCCTTTCCTTAGTCTTCTTGAAACTCAAGTGACCAGCCAAAGGAATCTCGTGGGCTAACTGCAAGAACTGTGGTCTGTTCTCTTGGGGTACTACAAGGCGTTTGTAGTCTCCAGGTGCAGACTCGGTTGGTTCACTATAGAAGAGGCCATCTTCCCAGTGCAACCTATGTTTCCCAGGCTCTTGCCCTTCAGCCTGAGTTTCTGCCTGACGGCGAAGACCTTCCAGAGTTGGACATTCTCTCTGTCCCTTACTGAAGTCTGCCCTGCTGGGTCCACCTTCTGCCAGTAACGACTGCAGCTCAGGATGGTCAACAGGATCCAGATCTCCAATGAGTTCCTGGCCTTCCATTAGCTCTTCTTCAGAGTCTAATTCTACCATACAGGGTTGTACTTCCCCCTCAGCCTCAGCTGGAGGTGGAGTTACGGGTGTGACGTTGGACAACCGCGGGGAAGTCCGTGTCGGCTGCATCGGAATGTGGGCTGTTGGTTTCGGTTTAGAAGTTTTAGGTTTCCCTTTTACTTCTGTGTTCCTAGAGACAGCGGCCGCCATTTCCAATGGAGCAGGAGTGATTTCTTTCTTCATCATCTCCCCGAGAGTACCGCGCAGGGTCCTCTCTCTTGCAGGTCTGGTTAGCTCCTGTAACCGTTTACTAGGAGGTCTGGGAGTATGCGATACAACTCCGAGAGTTTTTAAATCGTTACCCAACAGTACGTGTCCTGGTACCTCACTCTGTATGCTGACAGGTATCTTTACAGTCATGTCGCTACACTGGATGAGAACTGGTAATTGGGGAAGCATCTGCACAGGCCCTCCAGCTAACTTGGTGAGGCGTTTGGGTGCCTTAGCAACAACCTCAGCCTGAAAAAACGATTTATCCACCACAGTTATGCTGGCCCCAGTGTCCCTAATGGCAGGCGTCTCCTGACCATTCACCTGGACACTGTCCTTATAATACTCTTTAGTATTATCGGGGATAGAATTATAGACATCTAAATTCTGTTGTTCCCACAACCCCAGAGATACTAAAGAAACGCTGGCTGAGACTCCAATGGGTTCGTCAGCTAGCAGTAGAAAGTTTCCACTTGCCATTTGGACTTCCTCCTCTGGAGCGAAGGCTAAGGAGACAAGCTGGACCCCTGAAGGTTTACCCTTACATCTGGGATCTCCTTTCACGTGATCAGTCGAGCCACAAACAAAGCATTTCCCAAATGCTTTCTGGAATGGTGGCTTGTTCTGACCTCCTTCCGGTTTGGCACCAGAAGACACACTATTCTGCTGTGGTTTTCCCGGTGGCTTACCCTTCTGGTTTTGTTTGGGGCCCTCTTTGGAATGTGAGTTATTCGAATTCTCTTTTGAGTCTTTTTTAGGCTGTTTTCCCTCGTCCTTTTTCTGAGTTGCCCCAGAATCCTTGTGAGTAGCCCTGTTGGCAACCCACAAGTCAGCAGCCTTAGCTAGAGCCCTGGAATCTAATTCCTTCGAATCAGCCAAGTGCTGTCTGAGCTCAGGAGAACAGGCATCATAAATTGACTCCAACATAAAAAGATTTCGCATACCCTCGTAAGTGTCAACTTTGTAACCCTTAATCCATCCCTCTAAGTTTTTCAACCCTTCACTCACCCAGGTAGCCCAAGGGGTACCATCATGCTTTTTGAGGGTTCTAAACCTCTTAAGATACTGGGAAGGGGTCTTCCCGAATCTAGCTATCAAAGCTAGTTTCACACTTTCGTAATCCGTCTTATCCACCTCCCCCAATTCCATTACCACATCAGTCGCAACAGGAGGAAGCCTAGAGAACAACCAGGGAAGCAACGCATTCCTGGTGATGTCCTGGAGCCCATGATTGTATTCAAACAGTTTCAACCAATCCAACACATCCAATCTCGGTTCGTACATACCCACTAATTCCTTCGGCATCCGGGGTCTTTTGGGACTGGAGCTCCTAGAGGAACCAGAGGAGAGAGAAGCATTTTCCATAGACAACTTTTTCATTTGTAACTCATGATTAAGCTCTATTTCCCTGAGTCTTAACTCAGCTTGTTTCTGCTCAGCCTGGGCATTCATTCGTCTGAACTCGAGCTCTTGGTTTCGTTCAGCTTGAGCCAAGAACCGTTTATATTCTAATTCGAGCTTCATTTTTTCAAGTTCAAAATAAGCAGGGTTACTTGTGGGACCTGGTATGGGCCCCGTAGGCACAGTTGGTAAGGCAGGTAGAGGAGCGGGGGAGACAGTCTCGCTAGTCTCGCCGTCCTCGTCAGCCTCTTCATCGCTATCATCAGAATTACGATTCAGATCAACACCATTACTGTTATCTACAGTTGCTGGAGAGTTTGGTTCCTCTGAACCAGTACCCAGACTTTGGTTCGCCAGCAATCTCTCTATCAGTTCTAACTTCTTGCCTTTTACAGGAAGATTCTCTTGTCTACAGAGAGCTCGCAGACTCTCAGTATTTTTATCCGACAAAGACTCTTGGCTGTAAATTTCCATTGTAGACATGTTTTTTGAAAGTTGCTTTTGTAACGTTTTGTGGTTAGTCGTCCTACAGCGTCGAAAAACACTCTAAACTGTATCCTCGATACTAATCCCACCGCTGTACACCAGTGTTAGGCGGAAACCTGTGCAGTTCCCTCTGGGACCACTGCAAAAGATTTAGGACTACAGGTGTTGCGATGAACCCACTTGGTAGCAGTCTGTACCACACAGATTCAATTGGTAGCTGTGGCTGAGCAGTCAGACTTCTCTCAAGAAAAGTTGGTCAGTATAGGGAGCATACAATATAGGGTAATTCTTCGCAGCAAAACGAGTAAACACGCAACCAGGCTTTAGTATAAAGATAGTAAGTTATTTATTGATAACAAAACGTCTACGAAAAATACTAAAGCGAATGACGGCAAATAACTCAAAATACAATTACTCTGCAAAATGGAATAAGCTCAATCCCCCGAAACACACTATCGACAACTCTAGGTTCTACGGCACCACTTATTTTCAGACAGAGGTGTATACCTCAACCCAGATGACACTCGAATATTTAGTGAGGAAGGGAGGCAAGAGAAAGGCAGGTAATGAAGTCAACACGGTTCGTACTGAAGCAGGTAAAAATGCAAGGCAAGAAAGCATTAATCACACTAGATCAAACAGTTCGGCGGCCAGGCCCACTCGGTGAGAGGCAAGGCACGATGTCCTGGAAAGTCTCTACGGATGATGCATTCAAGTCTTGTTTAGCAAATTGGTTAGCGTCAGGTTGAACCAGTTCAGAACAAAGAGTGAATAAAGCTTGGGGGCAACCCAACGGAACGAGGAGGAATCAGATACCTCACACGAACCGATCGAAAAGGGAAGCCAGGCGGGTACAGTACCTTGTTGTGGAAGACAGCTCCGACGGGGGCAGTTGTTCCTGGTGGTGGATGCACGACGGGTCTTGGCCAAGAGAAGAGATGCTCTCGTCGTCGAAGAGAAGATGTCCGGTGCACCACCAGGGAAGAAACCAGCCGCGGAGTGCTCCGTCACAAGGCACCACCTTTCGATCACGGTGCAGGAGTAGTGGCTATCCGGTTGCCGGGTGCTCTGCACGGGCAATTCGACCACTGCGTCCTGGGCGACCAAAAAGCACAAAGAAGAAGAAGACTGGTTGTTCCCACCAGCCAGGGAAAGAGCCTCTCCGGCAGGGAGATCTCTTCTGTCGTCGGGAGATTGTGAGACGATTCCGCAGGGCTCCACCGGAGGTGTCGTCGTGCAGGTCGAGTCAGCGTTACCCTCGTCGGATTCTTTAGGTCCAGTGGCGACTTCCTGAAGATCCAGTCCCAAAGGCCCTGCTTTTATGCAGACGTCCCCCATTCATGCAGCCTAGCTTGTCAATCAACACATGCTAAGTGGTGAGCAGGAAGGCTCACCACCTGGGCCAATCACTTCACAGTGCGACCTGAGTTGGCAAGGCAACTCGGTCCAGGGTGTCTAAACCCCCTCCCACACCCCTGAGGTAACCCAGACAGAATGGCGCCACCTTCGCGGGTCTCTGTCCAGAGGCCCGCCAAAAGTGGAACAAAGGGCTCAACCTTTGGTTTAGGAGTCACAGAGAAAAACACAGACGCCATTTTTCAACCCGAGTTCTGGCAGAAAATACCACTCGATAAACCTATGTAAGATAAGTAGATCGGTGGTATGTTGGAGATTAACGAAAAACAGTATCAATCCTCAACAATGGGACGGATCCCATAGGGTTATGCTCGGGGTCGAACATAACAAGTAGTTTCCACTGCCACCAGCCAAAACTCGACGAGGAGGGACGGGACAGTGCCCCCTCGAGTAACAGATCCAGGAGTAATCGTACTACCCCAACTAGCACGTCCACAATAAGATGGTTGGTACTAGTTCTGTTAGCAAATTTAGGTCTAGTAAAGCCAATGGTGACTTTACATGCCCGGGGAGACAGTAGTCAGTCCCCGGGTATGGAGTCTATGGTGGGGGGACCTGCTAGGGCGCCCCCGTGTCACGACACGTAGGGTGCAGAGTGACACACATAGAAAAACTTATGAGACCCTATGGAGTAAAAGACCCCATAGCCCATCGAACACATTGACATCTCAAAGGAATTACACACATACATGTCCAAGAGTGAGAGGAAAAGGGTCACACTCTTGGCATGATGGGAAAAACAAACTCCAGAAATCCAGCAAAGCTGCTGGGGGACTCTCTAGGTTAGGAAATTCAGCCTAAACAGAGAATTCTCCCTAACACTCGCCCCCCCCAGACTAAGGGACAGGAGGATTTAATACACTCCTGGATGAATCTCATACCTCTAGTCGATGATATACATCCTAGAGAGACCATCAGCATTTTGGTGGTGACACCCTGACCTGTGCTCAATGGTGAAATCGAACCCTTGCAGGCAGATCGACCATCTCAGTAGTTTTGGGTTTTCCCCTTTCATTTGCATTAACCATCTCAAGGGTTGGTGGTCAGTCTGAATAATAAAAGTAGAACCATACAAGTACGGTCTAAACTTCTTCAGAGCCCACACGATAGCAAAGCATTCTCTTTCGATTGTTGCCCACCTTGTTTCAGGATCCTTCAGCTTGCGGCTGATGTAGCAAACGGGGTGCTCCCTACCTTTCCCATCCAGTTGACTGAGTACGGCACCTATCCCTACATTGGAAGCGTCTGTCTGCACAATGAAGTGTTGGCGGTAATCAGGAGCTCTGAGTACTGGGGTTTGGCAAAGAGCCTTTTTCAGGTTTTCAAAAGCCTGATTGCACTCCTCGTTCCATTTAACCTTTTTAGGGAATTTGGGCTAGGAGATGACATTCAGTGGAGAAGCTATGGTCCCATAGTTCTCTATGAAATTCCTGTAATACCCGGTGAGGCCTAGGAAGGCTCTCACCTGAGTCTGAGTAGTCGGTGTTGTCCAATTTTGCACAGCTTCAATCTTACTGAGCAAAGGCCTTATTTCGCCACCGCCTACCTCATGCCCAAGGTAGACTACCTTACTCTGTCCAATTTGGCATTTACTCGCCTTTATGGTCAGATTGGCTCGTCTAAGAGCCTGCAAAACATCTCTCAGGTGGGTTACATGTTCGTCCCAGGAATTGCTGAACACTGCTATGTCATCCAAGTATGCCATGCAGAAGTCCTCCATCCCGGTTAGAACCTGGTTTACCATCCGTTGAAACGTAGCAGGTGCATTTTTTAGTCCGAAAGGCATTACCGTAAACTGGTATAAACCAACGGGGGTAGAAAATGCAGTTTTCTCCTTGGCATGGTTAGTCAGGGCTATTTGCCAATAGCCTGACGTCAAGTCAAATGTGCTGAGGAACTTGGCGCCGCCAAGTTTATCCACCAACTCATCTGTTCTTGGCAAAGGGTGGGCATCAGTCGTGGTGACTGCGTTAAGAGCTCTATAATCCACGCAGAATCTAAGTTCTTTAGATCCGGCCTTTGGTACTAACACAACTGGGCTAGACCATGGACTAGTAGAGGGCTCTATTACCCCGAGATCAAGCATCTTGCTGACCTCACCTTTGATGTGGGTTCTTACGTTTTCTGACATGCGATATCCTCTGCTTTTGACAGGCAGACAGTCACCAGTGAATATCTCGTGCTGGCCCCAAGGGGTCAAGCCGGGTGAGAGCGAGAACAGAGAGGCAAACTGATTCAACATAGACTTGCACTCTTCTTGTTGCTCGGGTGTCAGATTGGAGGAGAGATTTACTCCTTCAATGTTTTCATCTAAAGGTAAGCCTCTGAGGAGATCCGGAAGAGCTTCACTCTCTTCTTCTTCCTCGGCCGATGCTAGAAGCAACGCTCCTACATCAGGTCGTGAGACATACGCTTTAAGTCGGTTGGTGTGAAAGACTGTCGGAGCCTCCTTGGGGTTGCCCAAGTCCACCAGATAGTTAACCTCACCGAGCTTACCCACTACTCGGTAGGGTCCCATCCATTTATCTTGCAAGGCCCTCTGCCTTGTGGGGATCATAACGAGAACAAGCTGGTTTTGAGCGAACTCAACCATGTTAGCCTTTTGATCGTGCCAGTGCTTGACCAATGCTTGTCCAGCTTTCAAGTTATCGCTTGCTTCTGTCATCAGGTGCGACATTCTCCTCCGGAGACCTATCACGTAGTCAGACACTCTGACTGGCTTGGGGGAAGGAGCACTCTCCAACCCCTCCTTAATCAGGGCCAACGGACCTCTGACGGGATGACCATAGAGTAGTTCGAAGGGAGAGTAGCCTACTCCCTCCTGAGGGACTTCTCTATATGCAAAAAGAAGGCATGGCAATAGAAGGTCCCACTTACGCTTAAGGGGTTCTTCTAGAGCACCTATCATGCTCTTCATGGTTCGGTTGAACCGTTCTACCAACCCATTGGTTTGTGGGTGGTAAGCCGTTGAGAACTTGTAAGTTACCCCGCAGGTTTTCCACATGGCTTTCATGTAGTGGGACATAAAATTTGACCCCCTGTCAGAGATAACTTCCTTAGGAAATCCGACCCTAGTGAAAATACCAAGGAGGGCCTTAGCCACAGCCGGAGCTGTAACAGTCCTCATAGGAATTGCCTCAGGATACCTAGTAGCATGGTCTACTACAACAAGTATAAACCTGTTGCCTGAGGAGGTTGGAGGATCAAGGGGACCAACGATATCAATCCCTACTCTCTCAAATGGGGCTCCCACAACGGGAAGAGGCACTAATGGTGCCACATTCTTGGACCCAACCTTACCAGAGATTTGGCAGGTATGGCAGCTTCTGCAGTGTTTTTCTACTTCGGCCCCCATTTTTGGCCAATAGAAGTAGAGTGAGAGCCTTTCCTTAGTCTTCTTGAAACTCAAGTGACCAGCCAAAGGAATCTCGTGGGCTAACTGCAAGAACTGTGGTCTGTTCTCTTGGGGTACTACAAGGCGTTTGTAGTCTCCAGGTGCAGACTCGGTTGGTTCACTATAGAAGAGGCCATCTTCCCAGTGCAACCTATGTTTCCCAGGCTCTTGCCCTTCAGCCTGAGTTTCTGCCTGACGGCGAAGACCTTCCAGAGTTGGACATTCTCTCTGTCCCTTACTGAAGTCTGCCCTGCTGGGTCCACCTTCTGCCAGTAACGACTGCAGCTCAGGATGGTCAACAGGATCCAGATCTCCAATGAGTTCCTGGCCTTCCATTAGCTCTTCTTCAGAGTCTAATTCTACCATACAGGGTTGTACTTCCCCCTCAGCCTCAGCTGGAGGTGGAGTTACGGGTGTGACGTTGGACAACCGCGGGGAAGTCCGTGTCGGCTGCATCGGAATGTGGGCTGTTGGTTTCGGTTTAGAAGTTTTAGGTTTCCCTTTTACTTCTGTGTTCCTAGAGACAGCGGCCGCCATTTCCAATGGAGCAGGAGTGATTTCTTTCTTCATCATCTCCCCGAGAGTACCGCGCAGGGTCCTCTCTCTTGCAGGTCTGGTTAGCTCCTGTAACCGTTTACTAGGAGGTCTGGGAGTATGCGATACAACTCCGAGAGTTTTTAAATCGTTACCCAACAGTACGTGTCCTGGTACCTCACTCTGTATGCTGACAGGTATCTTTACAGTCATGTCGCTACACTGGATGAGAACTGGTAATTGGGGAAGCATCTGCACAGGCCCTCCAGCTAACTTGGTGAGGCGTTTGGGTGCCTTAGCAACATCCTCAGCCTGAAAAAACGATTTATCCACCACAGTTATGCTGGCCCCAGTGTCCCTAATGGCAGGCGTCTCCTGACCATTCACCTGGACACTGTCCTTATAATACTCTTTAGTATTATTGGGGATAGAATTATAGACATCTAAATTCTGTTGTTCCCACAACCCCAGAGATACTAAAGAAACGCTGGCTGAGACTCCAATGGGTTCGTCAGCTAGCAGTAGAAAGTTTCCACTTGCCATTTGGACTTCCTCCTCTGGAGCGAAGGCTAAGGAGACAAGCTGGACCCCTGAAGGTTTACCCTTACATCTGGGATCTCCTTTCACGTGATCAGTCGAGCCACAAACAAAGCATTTCCCAAATGCTTTCTGGAATGGTGGCTTGTTCTGACCTCCTTCCGGTTTGGCACCAGAAGACACACTATTCTGCTGTGGTTTTCCCGGTGGCTTACCCTTCTGGTTTTGTTTGGGGCCCTCTTTGGAATGTGAGTTATTCGAATTCTCTTTTGAGTCTTTTTTAGGCTGTTTTCCCTCGTCCTTTTTCTGAGTTGCCCCAGAATCCTTGTGAGTAGCCCTGTTGGCAACCCACAAGTCAGCAGCCTTAGCTAGAGCCCTGGAATCTAATTCCTTCGAATCAGCCAAGTGCTGTCTGAGCTCAGGAGAACAGGCATCATAAATTGACTCCAACATAAAAAGATTTCGCATACCCTCGTAAGTGTCAACTTTGTAACCCTTAATCCATCCCTCTAAGTTTTTCAACCCTTCACTCACCCAGGTAGCCCAAGGGGTACCATCATGCTTTTTGAGGGTTCTAAACCTCTTAAGATACTGGGAAGGGGTCTTCCCGAATCTAGCTATCAAAGCTAGTTTCACACTTTCGTAATCCGTCTTATCCACCTCCCCCAATTCCATTACCACATCAGTCGCAACAGGAGGAAGCCTAGAGAACAACCAGGGAAGCAACGCATTCCTGGTGATGTCCTGGAGCCCATGATTGTATTCAAACAGTTTCAACCAATCCAACACATCCAATCTCGGTTCGTACATACCCACTAATTCCTTCGGCATCCGGGGTCTTTTGGGACTGGAGCTCCTAGAGGAACCAGAGAAGAGAGAAGCATTTTCCATAGGCAACTTTTTCATTTGTAACTCATGATTAAGCTCTATTTCCCTGAGTCTTAACTCAGCTTGTTTCTGCTCAGCCTGGGCATTCATTCGTCTGAACTCGAGCTCTTGGTTTCGTTCAGCTTGAGCCAAGAACCGTTTATATTCTAATTCGAGCTTCATTTTTTCAAGTTCAAAATAAGCAGGGTTACTTGTGGGACCTGGTATGGGCCCCGTAGGCACAGTTGGTAAGGCAGGTAGAGGAGCGGGGGAGACAGTCTCGCTAGTCTCGCCGTCCTCGTCAGCCTCTTCATCGCTATCATCAGAATTACGATTCAGATCAACACCATTACTGTTATCTACAGTTGCTGGAGAGTTTGGTTCCTCTGAACCAGTACCCAGACTTTGGTTCGCCAGCAATCTCTCTATCAGTTCTAACTTCTTGCCTTTTACAGGAAGATTCTCTTGTCTACAGAGAGCTCGCAGACTCTCAGTATTTTTATCCGACAAAGACTCTTGGCTGTAAATTTCCATTGTAGACATGTTTTTTGAAAGTTGCTTTTGTAACGTTTTGTGGTTAGTCGTCCTACAGCGTCGAAAAACACTCTAAACTGTATCCTCGATACTAATCCCACCGCTGTACACCAGTGTTAGGCGGAAACCTGTGCAGTTCCCTCTGGGACCACTGCAAAAGATTTAGGACTATAGGTGTTGCGATGAACCCACTTGGTAGCAGTCTGTACCACACAGATTCAATTGGTAGCTGTGGCTGAGCAGTCAGACTTCTCTCAAGAAAAGTTGGTCAGTATAGGGAGCATACAATATAGGGTAATTCTTCGCAGCAAAACGAGTAAACACGCAACCAGGCTTTAGTATAAAGATAGTAAGTTATTTATTGATAACAAAACGTCTACGAAAAATACTAAAGCGAATGACGGCAAATAACTCAAAATACAATTACTCTGCAAAATGGAATAAGCTCAATCCCCCGAAACACACTATCGACAACTCTAGGTTCTACGGCACCACTTATTTTCAGACAGAGGTGTATACCTCAACCCAGATGACACTCGAATATTTAGTGAGGAAGGGAGGCAAGAGAAAGGCAGGTAATGAAGTCAACACGGTTCGTACTGAAGCAGGTAAAAATGCAAGGCAAGAAAGCATTAATCACACTAGATCATACAGTTCGGCGGCCAGGCCCACTCGGTGAGAGGCAAGGCACGATGTCCTGGAAAGTCTCTACGGATGATGCATTCAAGTCTTGTTTAGCAAATTGGTTAGCGTCAGGTTGAACCAGTTCAGAACAAAGAGTGAATAAAGCTTGGGGGCAACCCAACGGAACGAGGAGGAATCAGATACCTCACACGAACCGATCGAAAAGGGAAGCCAGGCGGGTACAGTACCTTGTTGTGGAAGACAGCTCCGACGGGGGCAGTTGTTCCTGGTGGTGGATGCACGACGGGTCTTGGCCAAGAGAAGAGATGCTCTCGTCGTCGAAGAGAAGATGTCCGGTGCACCACCAGGGAAGAAACCAGCCGCGGAGTGCTCCGTCACAAGGCACCACCTTTCGATCACGGTGCAGGAGTAGTGGCTATCCGGTTGCCGGGTGCTCTGCACGGGCAATTCGACCCCTGCGTCCTGGGCGACCAAAAAGCACAAAGAAGAAGAATACTGGTTGTTCCCACCAGCCAGGGAAAGAGCCTCTCCGGCAGGGAGATCTCTTCTGTCGTCGGGAGATTGTGAGACGATTCCGCAGGGCTCCACCGGAGGTGTCGTCGTGCAGGTCGAGTCAGCGTTACCCTCGTCGGATTCTTTAGGTCCAGTGGCGACTTCCTGAAGATCCAGTCCCAAAGGCCCTGCTTTTATGCAGACGTCCCCCATTCATGCAGACTAGCTTGTCAATCAACACATGCTAAGTGGTGAGCGGGAAGGCTCACCACCTGGGCCAATCACTTCACAGTGCGACCTGAGTTGGCAAGGCAACTCGGTCCAGGGTGTCTAAACCCCCTCCCACACCCCTGAGGTAACCCAGACAGAATGGCGCCACCTTCGCGGGTCTCTGTCCAGAGGCCCGCCAAAAGTGGAACAAAGGGCTCAACCTTTGGTTTAGGAGTCACAGAGAAAAACACCGACGCCATTTTTCAACCCGAGTTCTGGCAGAAAATACCACTCGATAAACCTATGTAAGATAAGTAGATCGGTGGTACGTTGGAGATTAACGAAAAACAGTATCAATCCTCAACAATGGGACGGATCCCATAGGGTTATGCTCGGGGTCGAACATAACAAGTAGTTTCCACTGCCACCAGCCAAAACTCGACGAGGAGGGACGGGACAGTGCCCCCTCGAGTAACAGATCCAGGAGTAATCGTATTACCCCAACTAGCACGTCCACAATAAGATGGTTGGTACTAGTTCTGTTAGCAAATTTAGGTCTAGTAAAGCCAATGGTGACTTTACATGCCCGGGGAGACAGTAGTCAGTCCCCGGGTATGGAGTCTATGGTGGGGGGACCTGCTAGGGCGCCCCTGTGTCACGACACGTAGGGTGCAGAGTGACACACATAGAAAAACTTATGAGACCCTATGGAGTAAAAGACCCCATAGCCCATCGAACACATTGACATCTCAAAGGAATTACACACATACATGTCCAAGAGTGAGAGGAAAAGGGTCACACTCTTGGCAGGATGGGAAAAACAAACTCCAGAAATCCAGCAAAGCTGCTGGGGGACTCACTAGGTTAGGAAATTCAGCCTAAACAGAGAATTCTCCCTAACAATCACCATGGGGTAATTGCTGTAATGTCAACCCGTACGGAGAACCCGTAGTATAACATTTTTAAATATCTGAATGCCTCGAACTTTTAAGAAGTGAATCAACATCATAGGTTTCCTTACCGATTTGGTTCTTTGCAACATTAATGGCTTCCAGTGGATGCTTGTTAGAGATTCTGCTTACGAGAATGCCAATAAAGAAAGACAAACAGATCCAATATCAAAGTACACAGAGGCGTGTGTGCCACGAACCGGCATAGACGGCTAGTTCCTCACGCGCCTGAAATTCAATAGTTCAGAAACTGGTGGAGTCCCAAGGTGTACTAAAGCAGCTTCTGGGTTTTATATGAAACTGTTCTTATAACAGAATTACTTTTCAATCAAACTACACAGTAAAAGGATCAATAAAATGAAATCAAGTTTCCCTCATTAATACGATTTTTTCTCTAAAAAGATTTTTAATGAATCCTAAGTGTACTAAAATGCTAATAAGCAGCAAAATAAAAAATAAAAAAACAGCATGGAAACAAATGGAGGAAGGTACCAGTCAATACTTCATTTAGTGGTCTTGTTGTTTAGACAATGGTAACCAAGACTTATAGGTGCTGTGCATGCTATTTGAAGCAGATCAAATGCAGCGGTTGTGTTGTTTAGCTGGGGAGAGATGGTGAGCGTGTGTAGAAATGAGGTTTGTTGCAGTTCAAAGCAATGTGCAAAGAAGTGCCGATCATATCAGCAATCAGGGTTGGTTCAATGGTTGGTTTCACTGTGAAGATGCTGGTGACAGGATACGTTGTTCATTGTGGACAATTCCATGAAGCGCTCGAGGAATTGTGGATGGTGAGGGCCACAAGGTTTGGTTCGTTGGTCGGTTCAATCATGAAGATGCTTGTGGCTGGATGCACAGTTGGAGTCAGGTGGTGAGATGTGCCATCCGATGGTCATGGTTCCATGGGCCACCAGGGTTGTTTTGACAGGCGACGGAGATCAGTAGTGAAGATGCGAGCGAGGTGAACAGTGGTTTAATGGTGGCAGATTCAATGAGATTCTTTGCATCTGAGCCGAGGCAACGACATTCAGCTAGCAGACTGCTGCATCAAACTGGTTTGACCATGCAGTTCTTTGGTTGGTGTGATGATGCGTTGAGCGTTAAAGTTAGATCTGGCAGGACCTGATGGTTCGATTCAGTGGAAGTACCTCTAATCATGGTTATAAGTGGTTAAATGGCAGGAGATGCAGGACTCATGGCTGTCATGGCACTCAGGTGCTGGCTGTAAATCCCTCTCAGGGGTATTGGGCACAAGTGTAGTCCTCGGGCACCAAATGCAAGGGAGGGTGGTGCACTTTCAAAGGTCCTTCACCACAATGAGGTCCTTGGCAGCAGAGTGACTGGCGTGGATGCTGGTCATGTCCCAGCATCATGTCAACCCCAGTATAGCCTGGGGATGGATAGGAAGCAGAAACTGCCTCTGCTTTGGACACTCAGTCTTCACCTCACTGGTGGAGAGCTTTAGAAAATCAACTCTCCCAACAGCGCTCCAATGAATTCTTTCTTTGCTCCTAAGTGAATCGGTGAAAGAGTGGGAGACCCATTCTTTAAATGGCAAAAGTCTACAGTTGATTGGACTAAAGGAAGCCTGTTTTAGTGGTTCATTCCCTGTGCTTGGAACAAGGGGACTTTGGATCTCATCACAAGTTCGACGGTACCCCAGCGGTAAATCCACTGGGATACCTGCCCAATGCAAATAACGGTACTACAATTCAGTCCAGCGCTATTAGCGCTGGATCTCGAGTTACGGTAGGCTCTTAGGTTTCTATTGGGCATTTCTCATGCTATTACCACTGGTGGTAATAGCAGAGTGATAATAGTGCCGATAATGGGCAGAAGGTGGCAAGATTTACCTCCAGCTGAAAGTCAGAGAGAAATCTGCAACCTTCTTGCACAAACTGTGGATTGGGCAGAGTGGTAATACAGAAGTAGTAGCATTACCACCACATTTTTACTGCTCCGCCCAAACCGTGATGTGGCCCACAATGTCATACCCAAATTGCTTTGTGTTAAAGGTAGTGGAGGGGACAGGAAGGAAGAGACAAAAAGAGAGAAAATGATATGGTGGAATATTCATCCAGCTGGTTTGAGCTCACCCTCTCTACATTATTTTATTTTATTTGTTTGTATTTGTAGAGCGCACTACAGCTCAAAGGCATCGAGGTCTATTACAGGAAATTGTACGTAAGCTTTATTTCAAGGGTTACATTGGAACACAGTAAGGTCTCTTGATTACAGATACAGTGGTCATAACAGAGGTGAAAAAAACAAGTTTCATTGTTAGCATATGATACATTAATGGGACAGATCCTTCCTAGATGGTGCTAGCATCCGGCCACAACACGGCAAGATGTGAAGGTGAGCGCCGGTGCAGAATCATACAATCAAACAAATAACCTTGTTTTAATAGCTTTGCGGAAGGCTACATGAGAGTCAATCATCCTAAGGTGTGTGGGAAGAGCATTCCAGTGTGAAGCGGCCATAGTGGGGAAGCTGGTGCTGCCGGCATGATCTCCCCGGGTATTGGGAGTGGCGATCATGTTAGTGTACGCCTTTCTCATAGGCCTGTAGGAGGTAGGCTTTGCTATTCCTTGGACCAGGTAGGGTGGTGTCAAATCATTGAGGCATTTGTGCCTGAGGGAGAGGGTTTTAAAGACAATTCTCTCTTTAACGGGAGGCCAATGAACCTGCCTCCTCAAATCAGAAATATGGTCCTTCCTGGGAATTCCTGTGGCTGCCCTAAGGGCGTTGTTTTGAACCAGTTGGAGTTTTGCCAGGTTTTTACCTGAAGACCCTAAAAGGACGGCATTGCAGTAGTCCAGTCTTGATCCGATTATTGCCCTAGCAATGGTGAGGCAGTTCTGTTGAGATAAGAAGGGTCTAGTTGCATTGAGTAATTTGTCATAATAGGCCGAGGTGGAGGCAATGACATTAACCTGTCTATTCATAGTCAGATTGGAGTCATGGTAGACGCCCAGGGTCTTGACTGTTTGGGACACTGTGATAAGTATATTATCAATGGTGAAAGAGCTGTATTGTTTGTCCAAATTACACAGAGTGGTAGGTGATCCAATTAACAGAAGTTCGGTTTTTTCGCTGTTACGGCATAACCAGTTTTCTGCTTTCCAGGATTGGATCATGGAGTAGATGAAGTTGAGGGTGTTCAAGTCGGCCTTGTAGTCACCCATAAGGGGGATAAGAACCTTTGTGTCATCAGTATAGTTAGTGTATGAGATGCACTGGGCATCCAGAATTTTGAACAGGGGCCTCGTGAACAGGTTCTAAAGGGTGGGTGCAATGCAAGAGCCCTGAGGGGCGGCTCATTTGATGTGACTTGGAGTGGCACAGGCTGAGTCAGAGAAGGCCTTCATGGCCCTTTCCTGTAGAAAAGAGGTGATCCAAGCACATGCCTTCGGGGAGAAATTAGCCGCAATGGAGAGATGGTGGCAGAGTGTGTTGTGATCCACCAAGTCAAATGCAGCCAATAAATCAAGGAGAAGAAGGAGCGCTGGTTTTCCTGCATCTCTAAGGTCATCCATTTCATTTTTCAGTTCTAGGAGAGCCGTCTCGGTGCAGTGTCGTGGACGGCAAACCAGACTGCCAAAGGGCGAGAAGACAGTTGTCTTCAAGGAATTTTTGGACTTGCTGGTAGGCTTCTTTGTCCAAATATTTACTAAAAAGGGGACAGGAGCCGGACCCGCAGGCGAGATGTCCAAAGGTGCAGGACAGAGCAGCTGCGATGCGTTGCATAGCCACCCGTGGAACCTCACCGGAAGCAGTCACCTCAGAAGTCAATAGGTCGACAGGAGATGGCCCCTCAATCCCTGCACTTACAAGGGAAGACCTTAAGGATATTCTCTAAGAAATTAAAGCAATCAGGACTGATATACAAGCTTCAATATGCAACCTCAGGGGGAGAGTTGACACGCTCAAAGAGAAAATGGAAGGAATGGAAAAGAACCAACTGCAGACGGATCTCCTCGACATGAAGTATGAGGCGAGACTGACTGATCTTGAAATGAGAGAGGAGGACATGTTGTTAAAGATGGATGATCTTGAAAATAGAGAACGTTGTAACAACCTCTGTATACTTGGGTTGACGCAGCAGAAAGGAGAAACAGGGGCAGAGGTGGGAAGGAAGGTCCAAGGGCTGATTATCCAATTTTTCACCTTGGAGGGGGCAAAGAGGTCCAGCTGGAGAGAGCTCATAGAGGCGTGGGTGGTGGTGGAGGAGGCCTGAGATCCATAGTGGTACGCTTCCTCCATAATAGAGAAAAGATGGTGCTGGAGAAGGCGAAGAGACTGGAGAGCTTTAACTTTGAGGGGGACACAATCAGGGTTTATCAAGACCTCTTGACCCTGACACATGCCCATTGCAGGGACTGTCGTCCTCTCACTCAGTGCCTCACTGGACAGGAGATCAGATACAGGTGGTCATACCCCTTCGCCCTGTCCTTCGAGAAAAATGCAGTGGACTACCAGGTGACGAGCGGAAAAGGAAGCCCTCCAGGTGCTCCAGGTCCTCAATCAAAGGTGAGGGGGCTCCTCCAGATGACAGAGAAGGAGTCAACCTGCTCCCCGACTCTTCCAGAGCTCCATAAGTCCCCTGGGCCATCAAAAAGAAGATGAAGGGGAAGAGGAAGTTCAAGAAACCGAATACTCCGACACATGAAGGGGGAATGGATTAAGAGAGAGACTGTTGTGTCAACACGAAGTTTCTCCCAGTTTTAATGTGTAAAGTTGAACCCCGGCCGGGGGAAGGGTGGGGATAATGAGGACAATGGAGGACCACCGCTTCACAACCTGCGGTGGCCCGCCGTTTGATAGGTGTCTCGAACGGGGTGGGGGAGAGGGGAGGGAGGGAGGGAATGGAAAGCCTGAACGAGACTTTGCACGGACCATGAATAAAGCAGAATGAGAAGTTGCATGCTAAGGTGGGAGGTGATGTGAGTAACCAGGTGCTCCTTGATGGCTACTCCTGAGAAAGAGGGCCAGGCTGAAACTCTTGGGGTGGGAACTCTGAATGTGAAGGGCCTTAATTCACCCACAAAATGCTCCTTGTTGGGAAGAGAGATGTGAAACACGAACCTGGATGTCCTCTTCATCCAGGAAACTAGGCTGGTGGTGGGGGAGGGGAGACGGATTCCGGGCCCCCACATACGCCAGTCATTCTGGCCATCTGGCCCCACTAAGAAAGGTGGGATCAGAATTTTGGTTCATAGAAAACATAGGCTCTCCGAGTCGTCAGTATGCGGCAGAATGGATGGAAGGGCACTGGTGGTCTCGGGGATCCTAGTCAACACCAGGATAACCCTGGCGTCTCTCTACTGTCCAAACACAGGCCAGATACAATTTTTGAAAGAGACACTGAGAGAGATCCTGGATAGGGTGGGGGGGACTTTAATATGTGGCCCGACAGGGTAATGCACCATAGTGGGGAGCCAACCCCCATTGCGGTAGGGAGGGGCAGGCAAACCAGGATTTCACCGACTTCATGTGGGACCAAGGGTTGGTGGAAATCTGGAGGGACACCCACCCAACAACGCAGGGATACACCTTCCACTCGGCAGCTCATGGTTCCAAGACCAGAAAAGATTACCTCTTCATGGAACACCATCAGACCTCGAGAGTACACAAATCTGAATTCCGCCCGATCAGCTGGTCAGACCAGGACCTCGTAGGGGCAGACATAGCAATGTCAGGGCTTAAATCTATGGAGTCCCTCTGGTGATGCAACGACTTGCTCTTGAAAGATGCAGTCTTTAAGGAGGGGATGGGAGAGGCCATTAGGGAATACTTCTCCCTTAATGACACAGGAGAGGTGGAGAGAGGGATGATGTGGGATGCAGCTAAAGCAACCTGGCGGGGCACCCAAGGCAGATGCAATGCTGGCGGCCAGGCTCCGTAGCTAACAGTCCGAGAGGTGGGTCAATAGGGTTCTTGGGAAGGGATGTGGGATAGAGTCAAAACCGGGGGCGGTAGCAGAAGAATTTGCAGACTATTATGAAACCCTGTATGGGGAAGAGGGAGAACCAGACGGAGAAGGGATGGGATTGTACTTGGAAAAGGTAACCCTTCCGGCACTTAGGGGTGGCGAGGCATTAGAGTTGGACTCCCCGATCACAACAGATGAAGGACTGGTGGCAATAGCGGGCCTGAAAATAGGAAAGGTCCGGGGGAAGATGGGTTCACGCCAGGCTTCTATAAGGCCTTCTCCGGACTGCTGGTAGGCTTCCTGGCGGATCTATTCACCCATATTATGGAGACAGGGAGAGCCCCCCCTCATTTGGTAAGGCATTGATTACCGTCATCCCCAAGGAAGGAAAGGACCCAGCAGACTGCCGTCTTAAAGACCCATTTCTCTCCTGAATGTTGATGCCAAGCTGTTCAGCAGGATAATTGCCACGAGGCTGGAAGACCTGATGCCGGGGCTTATCCATTTGGAACAGGTTGGGTTTATAAAGGGGAGGCAAGGTGCAGGTTCAATGAGAAAGACTCTACATCTTATGCGTGAGGCGGCGACCAGCGGGGGTAATCCGGTTCTGGTGGCCATAGATGCAGAAAAAGCCTTTGACCGGGTGGACTGGGGCTTTCTGTATAGGGTATTGAGAAAATTTGGATTGGGTGCGTGGATCCGGCAGGCTATTTGTGCTCTATGTGAAAATCCCACAGCTAGGATCACGATTAATGGGCGTCTCTCCCGTAGCTTCCATCTCCGATGGGGGACAAGACAAGGTTGTTCCCTGTCACCGCTCCTCTTTGCCATGACCATGGAAATTCTTGCGGAAGAACTCAGAGAGACGCGGAGGTGAGGGGTATTGAGGTGGGGGAGAGAACTTTTAAAATTTCCCTTTACGTAGAGGATATTATGCTGCATCTGCGACATCCAGCCGAATCAGTCCCGGCAGTTCTCCAGGTAATAGGCAAGTTTGGTCGCATCTCTGGCTTTATGGTGAACGTGGGTAAATCAGTGATCTTCCCCTTCGCCCCGGATCCAGCCAGGAATTTGGAAGAACTGAAACCCCTGGGACTTCGTATTCAAACAGAGGGGATAAAATACCTGGGCGTAAACATAGTAAGACCAGATAGAGACATAGGCCAGGCCAACTACCCCCCACTGTTTTACAGATTGTTCAGGGAAATGGAGAAATGGGGTAAAGGACAGATATCGTGGATGGGGAGACTCAACACAATGAAAATGAACCTACACCCTAGAGTGTTTTACCTCTTTCAAATGCTCCCCACTAGGGCCCCGAAAGACCACTTAAAAGAAGCAAAGTGTTGCATTCTGAGATTTATATGGCAGGACAGAAAACCTACGGTAAGTTATGAGATACTCACACTCCCAAAGGAGAAGGGTGGAGTGGGACTCCCAGATTTACAATCATATCACAGGGCTGCACAAATCCGGGCCCTAATTCCCCATCTTAGAGAGGACAAGGATAAGCAATGGGGCTATCTTGAAAACTACCAACTGCATCCAGTCACGGTTGGTGAATGGCTCTGGGCCCCCATTAATAAGCTCAAAAGGCGAATTAGAGAACACCCCTGCCTGAGGACCATGTGGGAGGCTTTAGCGGGAGGGAGTAGAATGGGTCAAATTACCACCTGGCCCTCACCAGTGAGCCATTTTTCGCACCACCAGTTAGAGATGCAATCCCAGAGGTGGGGCAATACCAGGCCTGGTTTGAGGCAGGGCTCGCTAGGATTGGCCAGCTGATACGGGAGGACAAATTAATAGGCATCCAAGACCTTGAGGAGGTGCTGGGCATTGGTACATTATCCCCTCTTCTCTACCTCAGATTAACAGTGATATTCATGTCCGCAAGGTTGAAACCCCTGATTCAGAGAGACCTCACTCTGGTCGAGAAAATCTTAGACACACATGTTGATATGAGGAGGCTGATCTCAGTACTCTATAGGGCACTACTTGAATCCAGGGGGGAGGCGACTGGGAGTCTCAGAGCAAAATGGGGGAGGAACCTGGGCAGGGACATGAATGTTGGACTCTGGGCTCGGATATGTGGGAGGGCCTTCAGGACCTCGATTCCCTGCCAATATAAGATGCATTCTGTGAAATTGTTACACAGATGGCAGTATGATCCGGTGTCCCTTGTTAAAATGTACCTGGCTGTTGACACCCACTGCTGGCATTGGTGTGGGGAAAGAGCCAACTATTGGCATATGTGGTGGTCGTGCTGTAAGCTGCAGGTGTACTGGACAGAGGTGTTGGGATGGATTAGAGATGCAAGAGGGGGTTCCTACACCCTGGATCCCATATTAGTGCTTTTTGGCTTAGAGGAAAGAGATGAACAATGGATAAAGTTCCCATCCCTGGCTCATTTCCTGCTCTTAGCGGCGAGGGCCCGCCGGGCCAGACATTGGAAGAGAATGCATCTCCCCACGTTGAGGGAATGGGTAGGGACTGCCAAAGATATATGTCTCATGGAAAAAATCACAGCTGCGATTCAAAGTAACACTACTCCTGTGGAATCCGAATGGTCCCAATTTCTCAATGTCTTTTGTGCCATGGGATCCCAAAAACAGGGTAACAATAGATACACGGACCCTTCCTCAACAGACATTTAATTTGGACTCTGAAGTTGTACTCAGAGTAAGTCAGAGACCACCTAAGACGAACAAGCCTGTCTATGGCCCCACGATGTTAACTGATATGAGCTTCCCGATCCGTCTGTCCCGTGACGGCCTGTTTAACGGAAGGGGATGGGAGAGGGTTGTTTACCTAAGGAGCCCTCAAATGTTTGGAAAGTAGCGGGGTATTTTGCCCCACATTGTTTGCTAATCAGCTCCCTGTTTTTCACTAAATGCCAATAAAAATAAATTTAAAAAAGGAAGTCTTGTGAACTGAGAAGACGTTTTTCCATTCTGACACTGAGTTTCCCAGCCTTGTATATTATCCAAATACACCTCAATAAACACATTCTTATGTCCATGGTGAAGTGTAATTAGCTTTGTGAATGGGGCACATTTCTAGCTGACCACACATAAAACAATAGAAACTTGACAAGAACAATAGTAAGCCCTTGGTCATATTGACATATTAGCCAAGTCCTTGTGTCTCAGTTATACATTCTGACTCTTCCCTGAAGCTCTAAACTTGTTTAATGAAATCAGGGGCTGTTTAGATGTATTTCTTGATCTGCTTGGTATGGCTGGGCCATTGTGTTTGTTCACCTAAACCATGCCATTTGTGGGGCTCTTATAATGCCAGTATTTGACCGAATAGGGCTGGGGCTAGAGGGTCTGTGGTCTTGAAGCTGGCTGGGTGCTCCTTTAGGTGTTTAGTTTTAGCACCCATTGTTATAGTTGTCTAGTTCGCTGGCTTTTGTAATGGCTGCTTCTCAAGTCACACAGTGCTACGCATGTTCCTCTTGAATTCTTCACTCCACATATGATGCATCCACTGCATGATTGTACAATGTTAGCGTCCACTGCATGTTTGTATAATTGTAGTTGTCTCATTGTGGTCCAGGAAAGGGTCCCTGAGTTGAACTACCTGAATTGTGTTTGAGCCTTAAGTGTGACCGGGGTTACCTATGTATAAGGTTTTGAATGCTTAGGTCAGATGTTTGAAACCTTTGGCTTTGCAGATGTTTTGAACTATAACACCCATCAGCATTTAGTACTCAGAGTTAATAGTAAGCAATTATGGAAGCCACAGTCCAAATTGTCTAGAGAACAACGGTTTGAAGATCTCTGTATTAGGTGGCTATAATCATACCCAACAGATCACCCGTATTAGAAGAAAGTTGGAAGGCTTTCACAGTATTGCCTCAGGACCTGACCTGGTGCTTCACTTGGCTCTTGCGCCTGTACCTTAACTGTGCACAGTAAACAGAGATCAGGCAGATCAGATCAAGTCTGAACTTGTGTGGCACCCTGTCTCCATGAATTGTCTGTGTTGGGGGGTGAAAGAAATGAGGGGATGTAGCATCCTATTACTAAGTGTTTCTTTCACTACGTTTTCATCTGTTCAGGGATAACAGATGAAGGCATGGCCATGTGGGTTAGAGGGTTGCAGGTCTTCTCAGGGCATGGCAAGGATAGGTGGGCCGTCAGTCTGCAATAGATGAAGTAGATTTATGTGGATAGATGTGTGAGAGGAGGGGGGGAAGGTGTGAGTGAAGACAGATATGAGAGGGCATTGTGAAAGTATGAGGGGTAAGAGATCATAGAACAGGAGAGGAGTAGATGGTAAGGAGAGTATGGATGCAAAGGGAAAGGAAATAAGTGTGTAGTAGGTGGGTAGGCAGAAGGAGGATACGAGAAGGAGGTTCGGGAGTGTAAGTGGAAACTGTAAGAGAGGGTTAGTGGAGTTAGGGGAGTGAAAGCCAGTTGAATGGGAGAGGTTGGGCTAATACATGCAATAAAAATATTGTAGCAAGAGAGACTAAATGGGAGTGTGTATGGGTCGGCAAGATTTTCAAAGGGCAGAAGGAGGGTTGAAAAGTAAGAGTTGGGAGATATCAAGAGGCTGTTATAGTAGGAAAGGGTAAGCTTAAAATATGAAGAATGTATGCAAAGGTAGAATTAGGGATAGTCAGGTTGTCAGTGGATTGGATAGAATAGTGAAGGTGGAGGGTATGTGAAAGGCCAATACATGGTGTAAAAGGAAAGGTACACGAGGGTAAATGGAGAGAGGGGCTGAGAAAAGGGTAGGATAGGAGTTGGAGGGAGGGGGAGTAGGGATCAGAGATGGTGGGATCAGAGGAGAATAGAAGGCAGGAAGGGTGTTAGTGGAGCTAGATATGGTGAAATAGGAGAGGGTAAGAGAAGTCAGTAAGAGGTTGGAGATGGTAAGGCGATGGTATGGAGGCGACAATATTGATGGGGGAGGTTGAAAGGCTACAGTAGGGCAATTTGGAAGAAGGTGTGTGAATGTAGTGGATGCAGTAAAGTAGAGGATTCAGGAAGGGGTTGGGGAAGACAAGGCAGGAAAGAATAAGAGAAGAGTAGGTGGAGGAGTAGGTGGGAGCATTTAGGAGCAGGGTAAGGAAAGTAGGGTGCTTTTTCAAAGGTAGAGGGAGTAGGATATGGTGAGTAGGAGGGAGGAAGGTAGTGGGAGGAGTAGGAGATTGCAGGGTAGCTGTGGAGGACAGAAGGTGAAGCATAATGGTTACGGAAGAAAGAGACAAGTCTGAAAAGATGTAAGAAGAACGAAGTGTGTAGGTAAGGGAATAATAGCTTGGGTGAAGTAATGGTACGAATATTGCAAGGTGAAAGGATTGTGTAGGATAGAAGAGAAAGGTAAGAAGAACACATTGTCAGGCAGTTAAAGAGGATTGGAGAAGGTAGTGTAGGCTTTGTAGGGTATAAGGAGAAGTGTCAATGTTAGGACAGGAAGGGGGAGGGTAGGAGGAGGTATTGAATGGGTAGTCAAAGGGAGGCAGAGAGGTTAGGTTTGGAGAAAAGAAGGAAGGAGGAAAAAGGTAGGTATTAGGTATTCAGGAAAGGGAGCGTAGGAGGTTAGAATGTAGGCGCGTAGGAGATGAGATTGTAGGCGATCAGTCTAAATATTTTAAAAGCAGTCGGCAGGGCCAGAGAGCCAGCATGATTGCTTGTATCAGAAAGCCAAGTTTCAGTTAGGCAGACAAGGTCCAAATCTTGGCTTCAATTAAATCTGCTACTTGTACGTTATTATGAACAAGAGAGCAAGTGTTTAAAAGGACAGTTTTCATATGGCATTGGATAGCAAATGTGCTGTTGGTACAATGCGTCAAATTATCAAGTTCACTCTCAGGGGTTAATCGATCAGGATCATGAAATAAACAAATAATCGGATTTGGAGAAGGAGTTATATCACCATGTTCAACAGATGATTGAAACAACGTCAAAGTATTATTGTTAAAATGTGTTCCAGCATCCTTGTGTGTAGACATAAGGGTACCCGCATCACCATGGGGTAATTGCTGTAATGTCAACCCGTACAGAGAACCCGTAGTATAACATTTTTAAATATCTGAATGCCTCGAACTTTTAAGAAGTGAATCAACATCATAGGTTTCCTTACCGATTTGGTTCTTTGCAACATGAATGGCTTCCAGTGAATGCTTGTTAGAGAAAGTATTATTGTTAAAATGTGTTCCAGCATCCTTGTGTGTAGACATAAGGGTACCCGCATCACCATGGGGTAATTGCTGTAATGTCAACCCGTGCGGAGAACCCGTAGTATAACATTTTTAAATATCTGAATGCCTCGAACTTTTAAGAAGTGAATCAACATCATAGGTTTCCTTACCGATTTGGTTCTTTGCAACATTAATGGCTTCCAGTGGATGCTTGTTAGAGAAAGTATTATTGTTAAAATGTGTTCCAGCATCCTTGTGTGTAGACATAAGGGTACCCGCATCACCATGGGGTAATTGCTGTAATGTCAACCCGTACGGAGAACCCGTAGTATAACATTTTTAAATATCTGAATGCCTCGAACTTTTAAGAAGTGAATCAACATCATAGGTTTCCTTACCGATTTGGTTCTTTGCAACATTAATGGCTTCCAGTGGATGCTTGTTAGAGAAAGTATTATTGTTAAAATGTGTTCCAGCATCCTTGTGTGTAGACATAAGGGTACCCGCATCACCATGGGGTAATTGCTGTAATGTCAACCCGTACGGAGAACCCGTAGCACAACATTTTTAAATATCTGAATGCCTCGAACTTTTAAGAAGTGAATCAACATCATAGGTTTCCTTACCGATTTGGTTCTTTGCAACATTAATGGCTTCCAGTGGATGCTTGTTAGAGATTCTGCTTACGAGAATGCCAATAAAGAAAGACAAACAGATCCAATATCAAAGTACACAGAGGCGTGTGTGCCACGAACCGGCATAGACGGCTAGTTCCTCACGCGCCTGAAATTCAATAGTTCAGAAACTGGTGGAGTCCCAAGGTGTACTAAAGCAGCTTCTGGGTTTTATATGAAACTGTTCTTATAACAGAATTACTTTTCAATCAAACTACACAGTAAAAGGATCAATAAAATGAAATCAAGTTTCCCTCATTAATACGATTTTTTCTCTAAAAAGATTTTTAATGAATCCTAAGTGTACTAAAATGCTAATAAGCAGCAAAATAAAAAATAAAAAAACAGCATGGAAACAAATGGAGGAAGGTACCAGTCAATACTTCATTTAGTGGTCTTGCTGTTTAGACAATGGTAACCAAGACTTATAGGTGCTGTGCATGCTATTTGAAGCAGATCAAATGCAGCGGTTGTGTTGTTTAGCTGGGGAGAGATGGTGAGCGTGTGTAGAAATGAGGTTTGTTGCAGTTCAAAGCAATGTGCAAAGAAGTGCCGATCATATCAGCAATCAGGGTTGGTTCAATGGTTGGTTTCACTGTGAAGATGCTGGTGACAGGATACGTTGTTCATTGTGGACAATTCCATGAAGCGCTCGAGGAATTGTGGATGGTGAGGGCCACAAGGGTTGGTTCGTTGGTCGGTTCAATCATGAAGATGCTTGTGGCTGGATGCACAGTTGGAGTCAGGTGGTGAGATGTGCCATCCGATGGTCATGGTTCCATGGGCCACCAGGGTTGTTTTGACAGGCGACGGAGATCAGTAGTGAAGATGCGAGTGAGGTGAACAGTGGTTTAATGGTGGCAGATTCAATGAGATTCTTTGCATCTGAGCCGAGGCAACGACATTCAGCTAGCAGACTGCTGCATCAAACTGGTTTGACCATGCAGTTCTTTGGTTGGTGTGATGAAGCGTTAAAGTTAGATCTGGCAGGACCTGATGGTTCGATTCAGTGGAAGTACCTCTAATCATGGTTATAAGTGGTTAAATTGCAGGAGATGCAGGACTCATGGCTGTCATGGCACTCAGGTGCTGGCTGTAAATCCCTCTCAGGGGTATTGGGCACAAGTGTAGTCCTCGGGCACCAAATGCAAGGGAGGGTGGTGCACTTTCAAAGGTCCTTCACCACAATGAGGTCCTTGGCAGCAGAGTGACTGGCGTGGATGCTGGTCATGTCCCAGCATCATGTTAACCCCAGTATGGCCTGGGGATGGATAGGAAGCAGAAACTGCCTCTGCTTTGGACACTCAGTCTTCACCTCACTGGTGGAGAGCTTTAGAAAATCAACTCTCCCAACAGCGCTCCAATGAATTCTTTCTTTGCTCCTAAGTGAATCGGTGAAAGAGTGGGAGACCCATTCTTTAAATGGCAAAAGTCTACAGTTGATTGGACTAAAGGAAGCCTGTTTTAGTGGTTCATTCCCTGTGCTTGGAACAAGGGGACTTTGGATCTCATCACAAGTTCGACGGTACCCCAGCGGTAAATCCACTGGGATACCTGCCCAATGCAAATAACGGTACTACAACTCAGTCCAGCGCTATTAGCGCTGGATCTCGAGTTACGGTAGGCTGTTAGGTTTCTATTGGGCATTTCTCATGCTATTACCACTGGTGGTATTAGCAGAGTGATAATAGTGCCGAAAATGGGCAGAAAGTGGCAAGATTTACCTCCAGCTGAAAGTCAGAGAGAAATCTGCAACCTTCTTGCAAAACTGTGGATTGGGCAGAGTGGTAATACAGAAGTAGTAGCATTACCACCACATTTTTACTGCTCCACCCAAACCGTGATGTGGCCCACAATGTCATACCCAAAGTGCTTTGTGTTAAAGGTAGTGGAGGGGACAGGAAGGAAGAGACAAAAAGAGAGAAAATGATATGGTGGAATATTCATCCAGCTGGTTTGAGCTCACCCTCTCTACATTATTTTATTTTATTTGTTTGTATTTGTAGAGCGCACTACAGCTCAAAGGCATCGAGGTCTATTACAGGAAATTGTACGTAAGCTTTATTTCAAGGGTTACATTGGAACACAGTAAGGTCTCTTGATTACAGATACAGTGGTCATAACAGAGGTGAAAAAAACAAGTTTCATTGTTAGCATATGATACATTAATGGGACAGATCCTTCCTAGATGGTGCTAGCATCCGGCCACAACACGGCAAGATGTGAAGGTGAGCGCCGGTGCAGAATCATACAATCAAACAAATAACCTTGTTTTAATAGCTTTGCGGAAGGCTACATGAGAGTCAATCATCCTAAGGTGTGTGGGAAGAGCATTCCAGTGTGAAGCGGCCATAGTGGGGAAGCTGGTGCTGCCGGCATGATCTCCCCGGGTATTGGGAGTGGCGATCATGTTAGTGTACGCCTTTCTCATAGGCCTGTAGGAGGTAGGCTTTGCTATTCCTTGGACCAGGTAGGGTGGTGTCAAATCATGGAGGCATTTGTGCCTGAGGGGGAGGGTTTTAAAGACAATTCTCTCTTTAACGGGAGGCCAATGAACCTGCCTCCTCAAATCAGAAATATGGTCCTACCTGGGAATTCCTGTGGCTGCCCTAAGGGCGTTGTTTTGAACCAGTTGGAGTTTTGCCAGGTTTTTACCTGAAGACCCTACAAGGACGGCATTGCAGTAGTCCAGTCTTGATCCGATTATTGCCCTAGCAATGGTGAGGTAGTTCTGTTGAGATAAGAAGGGTCTAGTTGCATTGAGTAATTTGTCATAATAGGCTGAGGTGGAGGCAATGACATTAACCTGTCTATTCATAGTCAGATTGGAGTCATGGTAGACGCCCAGGGTCTTTACTGTTTGGGATGCTGTGATAAGTATATTATCAATGGTGAAAGAGCTGTATTGTTTGTCCAAATTACACAGAGTGGTAGGTGATCCAATTAACAGAAGTTCGTTTTTTTCGCTGTTACGGCATAACCAGTTTTCTGCTTTCCAGGATTGGATCATGGAGTAGATGAAGTTGAGGGTGTTCAAGTCGGCCTTGTAGTCACCCATAAGGGGGATAAGAACCTTTGTGTCATCAGTATAGTTAGTGTATGAGATGCACTGGGCATCCAGAATTTTGAACAGGGGCCTCGTGAACAGGTTCTAAAGGGTGGGTGCAATGCAAGAGCCCTGAGGGGCGGCACATTTGATGTGACTTGGAGTGGCACAGGCTGAGTCAGAGAAGGCCTTCATGGCCCTTTCCTGTAGAAAAGAGGTGATCCAAGCACATGCCTTCGGGGAGAAATTAGCCGCAATGGAGAGATGGTGGCAGAGTGTGTTGTGATCCACCAAGTCAAATGCAGCCAATAAATCAAGGAGAAGAAGGAGCGCTGGTTTTCCTGCATCTCTAAGGTCATCCATTTCATTTTTCAGTTCTAGGAGAGCCGTCTCGGTGCAGTGTCGTGGACGGCAAACCAGACTGCCAAAGGGCGAGAAGACAGTTGTCTTCAAGGAATTTTTGGACTTGCTGGTAGGCTTCTTTGTCCAAATATTTACTAAAAAGGGGACAGTGGCAATGGGCCTATAATTCCCCGGTACCGTTGGGTCAAGGGAGTATTTCTTAACTCTGCCCTTCCCTTGTCAAAAGCCTAAAAGACCCTTTTAGTATGCAGCATGTGGGTATGAGGTTAGTCCTTTTGGAATGAAGTGCCCATTAACTTCCAATTCCCAGGCCAGCTCCTGCAGAAAAATACTGGCTCACAGGAGAGACGCGTTGCCCCTCTCCACAAAGTATAAGAGTGGGAGGCCTACCCGTCCAGTTTCTTGCCCTGCTAATTAATAGGGTCAGGCATTACGACCAGAATACACATAACCCTTCCACAGATGATGTGGGCTTACTGAGCTGATACAGGTGTGATGTCAAATGAATTTGGCTAGAATAAGTATAAGAGATGATAGCCACCATGCTCTAATTCAGGTATGGCGTATATTTAAATTTCCCAACTGCCACAAGAATGACATCTTTCATAGTTATGTTAGTTTGGGGCATGGGATAGATACATACTTTAAATGTAACCCCTGTGTTGCAATCGCTTGGCTATCAGTGCAGCTGTCAGAGGCACCTATGCTCACTATGCCTGTTCTATGGCACAGGGGATCAAGCACATCATATCAGGATACTGATTCAGCACAGCACAGGAGTACAATAAGTTTTTGGCATTGAGTTTGTGGAGGGGGTTTCTGAATAGATGATCACCCTCTCTGAAAGAGAATTGCACGCAACAGTTTTACATTTAATTTTTTAAAAAGCCAGGGCTTCTACACCATTGGCAGATGGCAATCCTTGACTCTCCTTCCTCCACAAAGGTGGAGACTCGCTCTTCTAAGGGTTGGGATTAGCCGCCTGGTGAAAACAACTTCTGAGCCTCTCTGCAGTGGAGTGCTGTGACCCAGATTTGTATTGAATGTCCATGTCTAGTCCCTGTGGGGATATTGCCCAACACAATAACTTGGGATTCTCTCCCTGCATGGCCATAAGGTACCTAAGATGCATGTGGACCATTTGGGCAATGAAGTGAGACACAATAATGTAAAGTATTTGCTTATGTACCAGCCAAACTAATGCAAACACCTCCTTCTCGATTGCGGCCCAGTTGCATGTTTGCTTGGTCAAGTACCTACGCAGGTATTCACCAGGTTGTCCTATCCCTTCAGAGTTCATTTTTCCTAACACTGCCCCAGTTCTGAATTTTCATGTGTCTGTCTGAATTATGAACTGGAAACTTGCACATGCCATCCTACAAGCTCTAAAAAGATATCGGGCAGGCAAGGCTCCGGGTGACCTTAATTGACACCTATTTAGATGTGACATCATTCAGGGGAAGTGCAAATGTCCCATACCCCTTGATAAAAAGGCATGCACTAACAAGTGAGGACCAGGACAGCTCTCACTTAAGTCTGGGTAGTGGGGATCTCCCAATCCACCACTTCTTGGACTCTGACTTGGAGAGATTGCTTCTTATCTCCAGCCACTTTGTGTACCAGGCAACTTACAGTTCATTGCGTTATCTGGCATTTGGGGGACTTGACTGTCAATGCAGCTTTCTGCATGGCTTAAAGCACCTGTTCTAAATGGGATTGGTGGTCTTCCTAGGTATTGCTGAAAACTGCAACAGCATCTAGGTAGAAAATGCTTAAATTCTCCATCCTTGAAAATATCTGGCTTTATATACTTAGATAGGGGACAGGGGCATTATTTAAATCAAAAGGCATAACAGTGAACTGCCATTGCCCTTCTGGAGGTGGACATGCTAACCTTTCCTTCACTTGATCAGCTGGTCAGACCTGCCAGTAAACTTCCATGAGATCAAAGGTCCTCATGAACCTGGCAGCACCTAATCTGTCATAACATATGTTTTCACTAGGTATGGGATGTGCATCTTTCTTGGTGACAGAATTTAGCCATCTCTAGTCCAAACAAAGTAGACTTTAGTCTTCCCACTACTGGATATTTTAGGGACCAGTACCACTGGCCTAGCCCAGGAGCTGCAGGATGGCTTAATAACCCATATGTCCAACATCTGGAGACTTCCTCCTTGATGGTGTCCATATCTTAGTCAGACATCCTGTGAATACTACTCTTCACTGGCTTATTGTCTCTAGCATTAATATAATGGATGTGCCAATCAATCTTTCCTGAAGTCAGGCAGAATATACCCATGAATTGACCCAGCAGCTGCTGGTAGTTTCAAAATTGCTGTTCAGTAAGATCTGGGGAGATCTGACTCCTCCTCAGTCTCATCATCAGGGACCAGATCCATCACTTACTCACCCTGGCTGTAATGGGACTTCTGCCAGTTGACATGTAAAGATCGGATGTATCTGCCTTGGGATTTTGTTGTCAATTAGGTAGTTAGCCTCCCTTATCTTTTCCAGCACCACATAAGGTCCAGTCCACTTATCATAAAGGGTGCTAGGCTTAACCTGTACCATGATCCAAACCATGTGACCTGGGCTGTACTAAGTCATGGCGGACTTCTGGTCATTACATTGCTTCATGAGCTCCTGGTTAGGGGTGAGCAAAAAATACCACAGTCAAACGGAATGGGTGACATTTGTCAAAAATTCCATTCCTCTGGCTGGGGAATTTTCCACCTTTTATGTCGCACATTTGGAAATTTTTGTGTTGCACCATAAATCTTGTTTTTCACCAATTTGTTTATTTTTGGTGTGTTGTCCGAAACACACAAGAAATGAAATTTTGGAGACAAACAAAATGTAAAGGGGTGACAGACCCATTTCCTGTATGAAATGTATATATTTTTTAAAATAGAATTTCAAAAAAGCTGAATTTTGGGCTGAATCAGAGCCTAAACAGCCAATTCCACCCCACAGTTGAAATTGGCAGATGAGGCAAATTTGCCAGGAATCTGACCATTTTCCAACAGAGCGAAATTATTTATTTTCTCTCACTCCTACTCCTGACTAGCCATCAGGTTCTGGGTTCTCTATTCCCTGTATTTGACCATTCTGGTTCCAAAGACAAGTATATAGTCCACTATGTTGTGGGAAGGAATTTGGGGATAGCCATCCCATACTTCCTGCAACAGACCTCGAGAGTCCCTATCAGGGAGGACAAACAGGAGTTTGAAGGATCCTGAACCGAACATTTCCTCTGTGGCACCCCTTGGTAGCATTGCAGCAGGCATGGCAGGAGAATATTCCACTTTCTCTTCAGGGGTCTTTTCCATGCATCCTATTATGCCCTTCAGGGCCTGGTTGAACCGCTCAACAAGCCCATTTGTCATTGGGTGAAAGGCTGTGGAGAACTAGTACATTACTCCACATTCAAGCCACTTGGATTTCATACACAAAGATAGAAATTACTTGTTAGGGACACCCCAAAATGAGTGAATGGGGCAAATGGTAATATTGCTGCTGGCACTCGGTCTGGCGGTATTACCGCCGGGTTACAAGTACTGGTAAGGGTTGTAAATCCCCATTCCACAGAGTACCACTAGACACCATGGGAAATGTTGCTGATATTACCAGCACCAGTAATACCAGTGCTGGTAATACGGACCATTTTTGCCAGTAAGGTGTCTGACACACCTCCAGCTCTTCTCTGGAGGTAAATCAGGCACCTCACTGGCCAACTAGTAGTTGGCCAGTGCGGAAACATGGCGGTATACGGAAATACCTAGGAGGGCCTTTACCACATATGCCTTTCAGGGCTTTCACCTCAATTGGGGCTTTGATGCTCCTGGGTACCAGGTGGCATGATAAACCACTGGTTCCCTGATGAGGTTTGGAGATCTAAAGGACCCACAATGTCCATACAATTCTAACAAAAGGCCTCCGAACCATGGGTAGTGGAATAAAGGGGGTCTTTGTGGCACCGCCAACCTTGCTGGATGGTTCAAAAGCGTAGCAGGACCAAGCAAACTCTTTTACTTTCATTCCCTTCTAGGGCAAGTAATGACGGTAAAACAGCCTGTCAGCTGTCTTGGGCATTCCTAAAGGATATGCCAAATAATGTTTTGAGGCCAGTCCAGTCAGAACCTCCAGTGGAATTGGGGGCCACTGACTGCTGGCTAGCACCTGAATCAGATTTCTTGGAGTCATTTTACAGTAGACAATTTTTCCGGTGCACCCTGAACATCTCTGGGACTTCGTCCTGAACCTGTTTCTCTTCCTGTTCGTACAGATCTGTCCGAGCCGGGCAGTCATGCTGTGCTTGGCAAAAGTAAGCCTGCCCGGGACCACCAGTTAACAACAAATCACTTTGTTCTGACAGACCATTGAGGTCTGAAATCACTGTGTCGAACACCCCAGGATGTGGTTCTATGCCTGCAGGAAAACCCTGGTACCATTATTTGCAACTAGTCAATTTGCTCTCTGACAAGTTTGTTTGAGGCCCATTTGTTCTTAGGTTTTGTACCACATTTCACTTCATATGTATATGAGGGTTGGATTGATTGATTGATATGTCATTTATAATGCACCTATAGACAATGTGTTACAAGTTGCAACCAGGCAAGGGATGAGGAGCAAGGGAGGACAAGACAAACAATGTTACTAGGCCTAGTATCATTTTAGATTGTGCAACTGTGCAGACAAGAAGTGCAGGAGAGCGGGTACGGGGAGAGGTGCACCCAGAGCAGCGGGCCCTGAGTTAGGTGCAAGGAAGAGTGGAACTCCAAGGGGAATCACAACCGGCAAGTGCAAGAGAGGCCCGGCAACAGTGCAGGAAGGCCTGCAGGCAAGTGCAGGGGGACTAATCAGTTGGGGGCTGGTGTCCTGTCAGACGCAGAGGAACACCAAGCAGCCAGTCAGCAGAAAGGTGCAGCAGCAAGATAAGGTTAGCAGGGAGGGAAAGAGAGAAAGAAGAGGAGAAAATAAGGGTCTTTTGGAGCTTTTGGAACATAAGGTGATCCAGCTCAAGGTGGAGAGAGGCAGGGAGGCCATTCCAGAGGGAGGCAGCTGCAGAGGAGAGGGATCTACCCCCCAATCTCTATTGGAGAAGTGACTCACCCCCAGAGAATTTGAAGAAGATGAGCAAGGGGTTTTAGCAGGAGGGTACTTAGGAAGATTGAGGTGGAAATAGTGAGGACCGCCCCCCCCATAAAGCCATGTGGATGATTCTGAGCTTCTTGAACTTGATTTTTGTAGTCAGAGAGAGCCAGTGGTGGGATTTCAGGGCCAGAGAGAAGTGGTCCCTGGGCTTGAGGCCAAGGATAAGTCTTGCTGTCCTGTTCTGGTTAAGTTGTAGAGGGCAAAGAATAGAGTTAGGCATATTGAAAAAGAGGCTGTTGCAGTAGTCCAGCCTAGAGAGAAGCAGGGATCTGGAGACAGTGAGCTTCTGGAGGTAGGCAAGAACATGGAGAATACCTCTAAGGAGATGCAGCTGGAAATGGGCCTTTCTGCCAAGATCTCTGATGTGTGGAGAGGAGAGAGTGGAGTTGAAGTTGACCCCAAGGTTTTTTGCCTCAGAAGAGGGTGAGGGCAGAGGGCCCTGGGAGGCCAGCCAGAGTGAGAAGGGAAAAGTGAGATCAAGGGTCCCAATGAGAAGTATCTCAGTCTTAGTGGCATTAAGGCAGAGATCATTAAAGGTGCATCATGGCAGAATAGCACATACACAGTAACGGATGAGCGAGGAGGAGGAAGCCACTTTGAAAGACTTCTGCTGAGGGCTACGGGGAAGAGAGGTACCCATCAGAAGTGGCAGAGGAGCCTGAGAGGTAAAGGGAGGAGGAGGCAGTGAGCAAGAGAGGTGGAGGCCTAGGGTGGCAAGGGAGCCATGAGAGAGGTAGCTGGTAAGGGGGGCAGAAAGGTGGCGACAGAGATGGGAAGGGAGCAAGAGGAGAGGTGAATAGCAAGGGAGCCAGACAGGGGTAGGGCAGAGGAGAATGGGGGGCCAGAGAGGTGTAGGGGGGAGGAGACTGGGGGGGCAGAGAGGTGGTAGATAGCAGAGGAGCCAGGATTGTAGAAGAAGGAGGTGGAGGCGGATCCAGAAAGGTGGTAGATGGCAGAGGAGCCGAAATGGTAGAAGAAGGAGGTAGAGGAGGAGCCAGTTAAGATATAAGCATTTAGAAAGGTGGGGGATGTGAGAGGGTTGCAGTGAAATGTGGTGAAAAGAGATTTGAGCAAATGGACGTCACGCAAATCACTGTGAGGAAACATTGTAGATTCCCATTCTTCCATAGACAGTTAAACCTAAAGGTCTTGTTACATCAACCGCAGTGAATTTGCAGTTCACGCATTGAGGTTAGGTTTTTTATATAGCCGTTTACACTGCCTTTCTTGGAGTACTAAGAATCATAAAGCACAGTGTTCAGTCATAACAGGACATATATTTCAGAGAAATTATGTGTGTTGGGGTTTAAGAGGCACATGTCAATTCCACTATCAGGTGGTCTACAATTGAACAAGAATGGTGTTGCAAGAATCTTAATTTGGAATGTATAGGTTACAACAGATACCTTATTGAAAGTTGGCTGAATGTATGCAGATGCTACAGAGGGACCAGTCCAGTCTGTTCTGGAAAGTGTGAGATTCAGCAGTGTAATCTGTGGCTTTGAAGACTTACAGGGTAATTCATAGAATTTCGCAGAAAAGTGTCGCAAGCGGCTGGCGCAGAGTGTCCGCGTGCGATTGTCTGCGCCAGGCACGTGCGCTAAAACCGATTTCCGCGCACAGCGTATTCATGGATTTTAGGCTCCCAAACCAGCCGTGGCGCAGAGTATCGCAGCGACCCTGCAGCAGCGCCAGTAACGCCCCCAAGAACGCCCTCGCGCAAGGAAAAGCCATCAAAATCGCAAAATCATCGCAAAGGGCTGCGCTATCCCTGGACCAGTTTACAGGGCTGCCAAACAAGGAACGCAAAGCGGGTAACGTGCATATCAGGGGTACACGTGAAGTTATACACGTGATTAGCCAGGGTACGTGTATTACAGGGGTACGCGGGAAGTTTAACAAGCGATTGGCCAGGGTACGTGTATTACAGGGGTACGCGGGAATTATCACACGCGATTTGGCTGGGTACGTGTATTACAGGGGTACACGGGAAGTTTAACACGCGATTAGCCAGGGCACGTGTATCACAGGGGTACGCGGGAATTATCACACGCGATTTGGCTGGGTACGTGTATTACAGGGGTACACGGGAAGTTTTACACGCGATTCGGCTGGGTACGTGTATTACAGGGGTGCGCGGGAATTCTCACATGCGATTTGGCCAGGTACGTGTATTACAGGGATACGCGGGAATTATCACACGCGATTTGGCTTGGTACGTGTATTACAGGGGTGCGTGGGAAGTTACACACGCGATTAGGCTGGGTGGGTCCTCACAGGTGTTCCCTGTACACCCTCCACGGCCCCTGCAGGCAGCCCACAAAACAGGGGCCTACCCTGCACACCTGCTCATGTCCCCCTGCACCCCCACCCCACAGCAGTGCAGGGGCAGCCTCCACCAGGCCCCCACTCATGTCTCCCACCACCCCCAACCCCCAGCCACCAGGGGCACCCTCCACCAGGCCCCCACCCATGTATCCCACCACCCCCACCCCCCAGCCACCAGGGGCACCCTCCACCAGGCCCCCACCCATGTCTCCCACCACCCCCACCCCCCAGCAGTGCAGGGGCAGCCTCCACCAGGCCCCCACTCATGTCCCCTATCACCCCCACCCCCCCGCCACCAGGGGCAGCCTCCACCAGGCCCCCACCTATGTCTCCCACCACCCCTACCCCCCAGCCACCAGGGGCACCCTCCACCAGGCCCCCACCCATGTCTCCCACCACCCCCACCCCCCAGCCACCAGGGGCACCCTCCACCAGGCCCCCACCCATGTCTCCCACCACCCCCACCCCCCAGCAGTGCAGGGGCACCCTCCACCAGGCCCCCACTCATGTCTACCACCACCCCCACCCCCCAGCCACCAGGGGCAGCCTCCACCAGGCCCCCACTCATGTCTCCCACCACCCCCACCCCCCAGCCACCAGGGGCACCCTCCACCAGGCCCCACTCATGTCTCCCACCACCCCCACCCCCCAGCAGTGCAGGGGCACCCTCCACCAGGCCCCCACCCATGTCTCCCACCACCCCCACCCCCCAGCAGTGCAGGGGCACCCTCCACCAGGCTCCCACCCATGTCTCCCACCACCCCCACGCCCCAGCCACCAGGGGCACCCTCCACCAGGCCCCCACCCATATCTCCCACCACCCCCACCCCCCAGCAGTGCAGGGGCACCCTCCACCAGGCCCCCACTCATGTCTCACACCACCCCCACCCCCCAGCCACCAGGGGCAGCCTCCACCAGGCCCCCACTCATGTCTCCCACCACCCCACCCCCCAGCAGTGCAGGGGCAGCCTCCACCAGGCCCCCACTCATGTCTACCACCACCCATACCCCCCAGCCACCAGGGGCACCCTCCACCAGGCCCCCACCCATGTATCCCACCACCCCCACCCACCAGCCACCAGGGGCACCCTCCACCAGGCCCTCACCCATGTCTCCCACCACCCCTTCCCCAGCAGTGCAGGGGCAGCCTCCACCAGGCCCCCACTCATGTCCCCTATCACCCCCACCCCCCCGCCACCAGGGGCAGCCTCCACCAGGCCCCCACTCATGTCTCCCACCACCCCCACCCCCCAGCAGTGCAGGGGCACCGTCCACCAGGCCCCCACTCATGTCTCCCACCACCCCCAGCACCCAGCAGTGCAGGGGCAGCCTCCACCAGGCCCCCACTCATGTCCCCTATCACCCCCACCCCCCCGCCACCAGGGGCAGCCTCCACCAGGCCCCCACCCATGTCTACCACCACCCCCACCCCCCAGCAGTGCAGGGGCACCCTCCACCAGGCCCCCACTCATGTCTCCCACCACCCCCACCCCCCAGCAGTGCAGGGGCACCCTCCACCAGGCCCCCACCCATGTATCCCACCACCCCCACCCCCCAGCCACCAGGGGCACCCTCCACCAGGCCCCCACCCATGTCTCCCACCACCCCCAGCCCCCAGCAGTGCAGGGGCAGCCTCCACCAGGCCCCCACGCATGTCCCCTATCGCCCCCACCCCCCCGCCACCAGGGGCAGCCTCCACCAGGCCCCCACCCATGTCTCCCACCACCCCCACCCCCCAGCAGTGCAGTGGCACCCTCCAACAGGCCCCCACTCATGTCTCCCACCACCCCCACCCCCCAGCAGTGCAGGGGCAGCCTCCACCAGGCCCCCACTCATGTCCCCTATCACCCCCACCCCCCCGCCACCAGGGGCAGCCTCCACCAGGCCCCCACCCATGTCTCCCACCACCCCTACCCCCCAGCCACCAGGGGCACCCTCCACCAGGCCCCCACCCATGTCTCCCACCACCCCCACCCCCCAGCCACCAGGGGCACCCTCCACCAGGCCCCCACTCATGTCTCCCACTACCCCCACCCCCCAGCAGTGCAGGGGCACCCTCCACCAGGCCCCCACTCATGTCTACCACCACCCCCACCCCCCAGCCACCAGGGGCAGCCTCCACCAGGCCCCCACTCATGTCTCCCACCACCCCCACCCCCCAGCCACCAGGGGCACCCTCCACCAGGCCCCCACTCATGTCTCCCACCACCCCCACCCCCCAGCAGTGCAGGGGCACCCTCCACCAGGCCCCCACCCATGTCTCCCACCACCCCCACCCCCCAGCAGTGCAGGGGCACCCTCCACCAGGCTCCCACCCATGTCTCCCACCAGCCCCACCCCCCAGCCACCAGGGCCACCCTCCACCAGGCCCCCACCCATGTCTCCCACCACCCCCACCCCCCAGCCACCAGGGGCAGCCTCCACCAGGCCCCCACTCATGTCTCCCACCACCCCCACCCCCCAGCCACCAGGGGCACCCTCCACCAGGCCCCCACTTATGTCTCCCACCACCCCCACCCCCCAGCAGTGCAGGGGCACCCTCCACCAGGCCCCCACCCATGTCTCCCACCACCCCCACCCCCCAGCAGTGCAGGGGCACCCTCCACCAGGCCCCCACTCATGTCTCCCACCACCCCCACCCCCCAGCCACCAGGGGCAGCCTCCACCAGGCCCCCACTCATGTCTCCCACCACCCCCACCCCCCAGCAGTGCAGGGGCAGCCTCCACCAGGCCCCCACTCATGTCTACCACCACCCCCACCCCCCAGCCACCAGGGGCACCCTCCACCAGGCACCCACCCATGTATCCCACTACCCCCACCCCCCAGCCACCAGGGGCACCCTCCACGAGGCCCCCACCCATGTCTCCCACCACCCCCACCCCCAGCAGTGCAGGGGCAGCCTCCAATAGGCCCCCACTCATGTCCCCTATCACCCCCACCCCCCCGCCACCAGGGGCAGCCTCCACCAGGCCCCCACTCATGTCTCCCACTACCCCCACCCCCCAGCAGTGCAGGGGCACCCTCCATCAGGCCCCCACTCATGTCTCCCACCACCCCCACCCCCCAGCAGTGCAGGGGCAGCCTCCACCAGGCCCCCACTCATGTCTCCCACCACCCCCACCCCCAGCAGTGCAGGGGCAACCTCCACCAGGCCCCCACTCATGTCCCCAATCACCCCCATCCCCCAGCCACCAGGGGCACCCTCCACCAGGCCCCCACCCATGTCTCCCACCACCCCCAGCCCCCAGCAGTGCAGGGGCACCCTCCACCAGGCCCCCTCTCATGTCTACCACCACCCCCACCCCCCAGCCACCAGGGGCAGCCTCCACCAGGCCCCCACTCATGTCTCCCACCACCCCCACCCCCCAGCAGTGCAGGGGCAGCCTCCACCAGGCCCCCACTCATGTCCCCTATCACCCCCACCCCCCCGCCACCAGGGGCACCCTCCACCAGGCCCCACCCATGTCTCCCACCACCCCCACCCCCCAGCAGTGCAGGGGCACCCTCCACCAGGCCCCCACTCATGTCCCCTATCACCCCCACCCCCCCGCCACCAGGGGCACCCTCCACCAGGCCCCCACCCATGTCTCACACCACCCCCACCCCCCAGCAGTGCAGGGGCACCCTCCACCAGGCCCCCACTCATGTCTCCCACCACCCCCACCCCCCAGCAGTGCAGGGGCAGCCTCCACCAGGCCCCCACTCATGTCTACCACCACCCCCACCACCCAGCCACCAGGGACACCCTCCACCAGGCCCCCACCCATGTCTCCCACCACCCCCACCCCCAGCAGTGCAGGGGCACCCTCCACCAGGCCCCCACTCATGTCTCCCACCACCCCCACCCCCCAGCCACCAGGGGCAGCCTCCACCAGGCCCCCACTCATGTCTCCCACCACCCCCACCCCCCAGCAGTGCAGGGGCACCCTCCACCAGGCCCCCACTCATGTCTCCCACCACCCCCACCCCCCAGCAGTGCAGGGGCAGCCTCCACCAGGCCCCCACTCATGTCCCCTATCACCCCACCCCCCCGCCACCAGGGGCAGCCTCCACCAGGCCCCCACCCATGTCTCCCACCACCCCCAGCCCCAGCAGTGCAGGGGCACCCTACACCAGGCCCCCACTCATGTCTCCCACCACCCCCACCCCCCAGCAGTGCAGGGGCACCCTCCACCAGGCCCCCACCCATGTATCCCACCACCCCCACCCCCCAGCCACCAGGGGCACCCTCCACCAGGCCCCCACCCATGTCTCCCACCACCCCCACCCCCCAGCAGTGCAGGGGCAGCCTCCACCAGGCCCCCACTCATGTCCCCTATCACCCCCACCCCCCCGCCACCAGGGGCAGCCTCCACCAGGCCCCCAATCATGTCTCCCACCACTCCCACGCCCCAGCAGTGCAGGGGCAGCCTCCACCAGGCCCCCACTCATGTCCCCTATCACCCCCACCCCCGCCACCAGGGGCAGCCTCCACCAGGCCCCCACCCATGTCTCCCACCACCCCCACCCCCCAGCCACCAGGGGCACCCTCCACCAGGCCCCCACCCATGTCTCCCACCACCCCCACCCCCCAGCAGTGCAGGGGCACCCTCCACCAGGCCCCCACTCATGTCTCCCACCACCCCCACCCCCCAGCAGTGCAGGGGCAGCCTCCACCAGGCCCCCACTCATGTCTCCCACCACCCCCACCCCCCAGCAGTGCAGGGGCACCCTCCACCAGGCCCCCACCCATGTATCCCACCACCCCCACCCCCCAGCCACCAGGGGCACCCTCCACCAGGCCCCCACCCATGTCTCCCACCACCCCCACCCCCCAGCAGTGCAGGGGCAGCCTCCACCAGGCCCCCACTCATGTCCCCTATCACCCCCACCCCCCCGCCACCAGGGGCAGCCTCCACCAGGCCCCCAATCATGTCTCCCACCACTCCCACGCCCCAGCAGTGCAGGGGCAGCCTCCACCAGGCCCCCACTCATGTCCCCTATCACCCCCACCCCCGCCACCAGGGGCAGCCTCCACCAGGCTCCCACCCATGTCTCCCACCACCCCCACCTCCCAGCCACCAGGGGCACCCTCCACCAGGCCCCCACCCATGTCTCCCACCACCCCCACCCCCCAGCAGTGCAGGGGCACCCTCCACCAGGCCCCCACTCATGTCTCCCACCACCCCCACCCCCCAGCAGTGCAGGGGCAGCCTCCACCAGGCCCCCACTCATGTCTCCCACCACCCCCACCCCCCAGCAGTGCAGGGGCAGCCTCCACCAGGCCCCCACTCATGTCCCTTATCACCCCAACCCCCCTGCCACCAGGAGCACCCTCCACCAGGCCTCCACCCATGTCTCCCACCACCCCCACCCCCCAGCAGTGCAGGGGCACCCTCCACCAGGCCCCCACTCATGTCTCCCACCACCCCCACCCCCCAGCCACCAGGGGCAGCCTCCACCAGGCCCCCACTCATGTCTCCCACCACCCCCACCCCCCAGCAGTGCAGGGGCAGCCTCCACCAGGCCCCCACTCATGTCTCCCACCACCCCCACCCCCCAGCAGTGCAGGGGCAGCCTCCACCAGGCCCCCACTCATGTCCCCTATCACCCCCACCCCCCGCCACCAGGGGCAGCCTCCACCAGGCCCCCACCCATGTCTACCACCACCCCCACCCCTCCGCCACCAGGAGCAGCCTCCACCAGGCCCCCACTCATGTCCCCCTGCCCACAGGCCCTGACAATCCTCAAGCATGTGCCTCATGGCCAGCCACCACAGCCCAAAGACACAACCAAGTATTACATGTGCCCATGATACTACTCCAATGGAAACAATGTAAATCAACACATGTGTCTCACACACACACAATGGTTGCAAGGGAACCGTGAAAACCCATATCATGACATGCATGAAAACAATGAGATGAAACCACACATTGAAGAATGAAAAAATCAAAATAATGTATTAAAAACAACAGCAATGGCTATCAAAATCAACCAAAATACACAAGTAAAATAATTAAAAAATTAAGCAGGCTGTCTCTTTTCAAAATGAAATCAACAAATGACAATACGAAAACATATCTTCCAAAGTTCAAGTCCATGAAAAGTAAATGAAGGTAAAAAAGAAATAGAAAACCATTGCTCCATGGCAAAAAATATTCATAGTTAAAAAATATCCTAATCCAAAGTCCAACTATGTACAAAGTATTCAGGGTCCATCATCCCAAGAGAAGAAATGAAACCTACCAAAAAACCTATCTAAAATGGAACTATATACAAAAGGTGGAGCAGTGTCCGTCGACTCCAAAGAAAAATAAACTGCAAAGGAAACCTATCACTAAATAACTATATACAATGGCGGAGGGCCAGTCCAGCGGCTCACTTAGTGGTGTTCCGGGCCAGGGCATCATCGAACTCCTCGTCTATGTCCCGGAGACGGTCCTGTTCCATGGCCCCGAGGGTCCGCAGGGACGCCGACATGTTCACCTCCAACTCCCTGCGGATTGCCTCGAGGCACTCGGCCCGCCTCAGGGCCCTCCGCATGGAGTTCTCCGCCCTGACCATCGTGAGCCGCGCCTCTTCTGCCTGCCGCCGCTCCGCATCTATGGCGTGGCCCAACCGCTGCCACACGGAAGACACTTCCCGTCCAGGGTCCTCCTGCCCTCCGGCCGATGCCTGCCCCTCCGATGTTGAAGGCCCCGAGCTATCGTGGCTCCCACCTACAGCCTCCTGCTGCTGCAGCTGCTGCTGTCCATGTGCCCTGTCCGATGGTGCCTGCTCATCCTCCTCCAGCTGGGGTGCAGTCGTTGACGTGGCCACCCCTGCTGGACGTCCGACTCCCGACTGTGGCAGGGATCTGTTGTCCACCAGCCTGGCCGCACGGTCGGAGGCAGCTCCACAGGGCACCCAGGTGACACATGGGTGGGAAGATGGCATGGAGGACGACTGGGGCATAGGGAGTTCTGTGGAGAAGGGGGTCGGAACAAGGTCCAGGAAACGGAGGAATCCAGCCCTGGTGAGCTGTCACAGTGGGTCAACGCGGTCAACGAGTCATGCGAGAAGACGTGCAGACTCATCATGAAAAGACTGCAGGTCAGCTCGCATGGCCCGTTGACGCAACACCACCCCACCCTTGACAGGCACTACCTGGTGCAGGATAGCCACATCCGCAGGGAGTGGAAGGCCAGGTGTCGTAAGCCAATCCTCTCCCTGAGAACGGGTCTGGAGGTAGGCATCCCCGCTGGTGCAAGATGATGCAGTGACAGGAGCAGGGACAGGATTGCACACAGGCACCTCCGCGGCGGCCTGTGCTGCCTCCTGTCCCTGATCCTGCACTGCACCACTAGCACCAGTGGAATCCCCACCTCCAGACCCCGCCACTGTCGCTTGCACGGCCTCCTCCTCCACCAAACCCCCCACCAACCTGGATGACTCCGTGCCATCTTCCCCCGTTGGGCCCTGTGGGGTCCCAGCTGCCCCTTCTGCTGCCGAGGAGTCCAACTCCAACCTCCGCCTCTTGGACCTCCCCTCGGCAGCTGCGGCCTGGGACGCGGCACCGGGCTCCTCACTCCCCGACGAGATCACAACCTGGGAGGGGATCCGGGCCTTGCGTCTCCGGCTGGTGGTGCGACCCCTGCCGCTGTGCTCCACAGCACCTTCTCCGCCTTCTTCATCAGTTGACGCTGCAGACAGGGAGAAAGAAAACACAGGCATCAGGGCACTGTAAAATGGACTCATACACACATGACAGTTAAACATGAGTGGCATTGGTAAACCTCAGACATGGCATCACAATCCCCAACACACATGTCATTTCAACTTGCACACATGAGCCATACCACAGCCATAATGCAACAGCCAGCACCATCCATTCACATACAACAGCATGAGCAGCCAAAGGTCATCCACACATCACATGCAACATAGGGAGTACACTACACATGCACACACAACACCAAACTTGCATGCATGTGTACACCTCCGCCAACTGTTGCAGTGTTTTGATCGACATCCATGTCACACCTGACAATCATTCCTCCACATCCTGTGCCATGCAAGCCCACACACACAAGCACCATCCATGTGTCACACATGAGACCCCTCGCATGTGTCACCCTCACGGCCCTGTACACCCCCCCTACTTGGCCACATAAAAATACATGTTCAACCTGCACACTCCTGGCACACCACCACACGCACAGCTTACAATCAGTATGCATGTACACTTACCGCTCGACTCCAGACGGGTCTGCTTCTCAAGGACCTGGATGTGGAGCGCTGGGGATATGCGTTCCAGGACCCTCATCTGATCTTCCGACAAGTGGCCCCGGCGCCCCTTAGCATCCGCTGCCTTCAGAAGGCGCCGGGCCTTGTTGAGGGTCCTGGACCTGAAGTCCTCCCAGCGCTTCCTGACACGTTCGTAGTCGCGGACTGCCACCTCCTCCGCGTTGATGGCAGTCACGATGTCCATCCAGATCCGAGTCCGTCCTTCCTTGTCGGCGCGCAACCTTCCGAAGAGGGCATCATACTGCCCCAGGACATGCTCCACCAGGACACCAACTTCGGTGGCAGTGAAGCTGGTGCCCCTCTGCCTCCTTGGCCGGGGGTTGCCACTGGTGCCAGATGTTGCAGTGCCCGACATGGCAACCCCAGAGGCAGGAGTGGGTGGGCAACTGGGTCCTGGGGCTGGGCTGTGGGGCGATGGAAAATCAGTCGGGAGTCTTCGGTTCCAGCAGGGGTGGTCACAGCAACAGCACCCCTGGCTGATGTGCAGGCAGCAAATGGCAGGGCACGTGGACAGCAGGCAGTCAGGCAGCAGCAGATGGCAGGTGGGAGCGTGCTCAGGGCTCTGGGGGGCAGTAATTTGGCCTTCTGGGCAGGAGCGTGGTCTTCCGTGTGTGAACGCGTGGCCAGCTTGATACGGAGTGATTTGGCACGTGAAAATCCAACACGTCTGCGTGTAATTCGAGGAAAGGCCCTTAGCGCGTAAATGCGTCGCCAGCGTATGCGCGTCTATGAAGTCACGTGCACGTTGAATTGGGCACACGTTGGAAAATGTTGCGTGTGAAAAAAATGAAAGACACGTCCGAGTGTCAAAGCGTGTAATTGGTGGGAATGGGCCTAGCGCGTACACGCGGCAGTGACAAAGCGTGTAATTGGTGGAAATGGCCCTACACGCAGAAGTGACAAAGCGTGTAATTGGTGGAAATGGCCCTAGCGCGTACACGCCGCGTAAGTGACGCTGGACGTGTGGGCCTGCATAAAAGGTACGTGTAGAACACCATTTCTTTGTACATGCTTTTCGTGGAGAGCGAGTGGGTGAATTCTGTACTTCTTGTCGTTTCACACGCGATTTACTTCACGGCGTTTCAAGTTCGTACTCCCTGTTACCTCTGACAGCTTTTTCTCTTTTTTCTCTTTTACTGGTTTACCTGGGCCTGTTCCTCAAACAGTGTTCCCTTCTACTGTTGTCCTGTCTCCTCAGACAGCGTACAAATCTTCTTTTGGCGGGGGTGTTGCCAACCAAACGCGCTCCTTTTTCACGCTCTTTTACCTGGCAGACGGTGAGTCACGCACGTATCTAACATCTGTGCTTGCCCCGTGTGTAGCCTACCCCTTCAGAGGTCATTCTAGGCTGCGTGTGACACGCATACGTTCATTCTTGTGTTACTGGGTGCCACAGCGTAGTGCAGGTTTTTCTTTCTGCACACGTGGTCTAGGAGGGGTTGCATGCACGTCATCTCCCTTTTTTGGGCCTCCTGTGCGTAGCGTGACCCGTCATCTTTCCCCAGGGGTTACATTCAGCCTTGCTAGAGCACTAGGGTACAATTACCATCTGGTACCCAACCCCTTTGACCCCCAATTGCCCAGGACAATAGTTTACAGCCACTCCCATATGCACATTAACATCAGTGCCATGGCTGGGAGGCGAGGATTCCGTAAGGGTGGCAAAGGTGGAAGAGCCACAAGTGGTGGCCGTGGTGGATCCGGTAGGGGACGTGGTCATTACTTGCAGGGTGAGCCTGTCCCCCCATGTGTGGAGGACCAGTCAAGGGCACCCATAATCCCCCCCACCCCCCTCCCGTTGAGGCTGATGTGGCTGACACCATCCATGCTCAGCCCTTGTTGGACCAGCCCATTGTGGCACCAGACCTGGCTGACTCCATGGCTGACTTTCAGGTCAGCAGGCCTATGACACGTGCGCTGGTGCACGTTGATGTCATCATGCCACGTGGATCTGGGGCAGCAAGGTCATCTGCTGCCCCAAGTAGGCAGGGCGGAGAGGCTGCAGGGGCAGCTGCGGCTCCATCCACCCCAGCTCTCACACACCCAGCCAGGACAGTGTCGGTCCTAGTCCATCCTGCTGACATTCCCCCTGACACCATTACACTTGAGCCAATGCCTGCACCAACTCCCATGCTGAGTGTGCAATCCCACACTCCTGATACAGAGTCCACTAGGGCTCCTGCCCCTAGTGTCCAGAGCGGCGCAGGACACTCAGGATCACCACCACCTTCCAAGCGGAAGAGGAAGAGTGCTCGTCCGGCACAGGCTGATGCCCCAGACACGGCTACACAGTCCGGCCCGTCGAGGAAGCCCAGCTTCACGGATGACGAACTGAATGCACTTGTCGAGTATGTGTCCGGACATGATAACGAGATGGTCATTGTTGCAGGATCCAAGACCACACCTGCACAACGCCAGGCACACTGGCAGACCGTTGCGGACATCGTAAGTGCCCTTGGAATCGTGAGGCGCACAGCCAATGATTGCTATAAGCGCTGGAATGACCTAAAGCGCAGGGCAAAGAATAAGCTGGCCTCAAGTCATGCCGCAACTCTAGTGACTGGAGGTGGGTCTCCAGTAGTGGACATGGAACTCACTCCACATGAGTCAGTCGCTGGGACCTACGTCACGGAGGAACAGATCCAAGGCGTGGGAGATCTGCCTGATTACGAGGCATTGTCCGGTGAGTGCACATGCATGTGTGTGTCATCCATGTGCATGGTGTGTGTGTGAGGGCTTCTGTTTGTCTGCCAGGTGAGAGTGTGTGCGCCTGAGTCGTATGGGTCAGCCATGTGCTTCATGCAATACATCCTGCGCAGCTGCATTTGGCCATAGCAGTATCCCTTCTGCCAACAGTAGACATCTAGCCCAACAGCACGCCAGTTGCCCTTGAAGTGTCACCTTGCCACAACATTGTTGCTTATTTTTCTCTGTTCATTCAGGAAGATTGTTTGCATTCCACCACTTTTACTAGGCATTTCTCAGTCCTCTAGTCATCATTTGTTCACACATGTCCCTGTGCAATTGGACCATTTTGGACTGGCAGCTCCCGGTGAAAAATCTGACCTGTTTGAATTAGAAAAGCTATTACATGCGGGAACTGGACTGAATGAATAGGTGCTGCCCTCCTCTCCATCTTCACTCAATAGCAATGGTACATGCCATCTGTGTGATGGCATGTGTGTTTCACCTGGCAATCACAGGCCAATGTGTGATGCCACTGCCAGGCAGCATGCAGAAAGTGTGTTCATCTTCCATCTTGGTGTCATCAGTGTGTGCCATTTGCCTGCCCTTCATATGCAGTGAGGGTGCATGCATGGGAGGGTTTTAGTCATGTGTGACATGTGTCAATCAAGTACTGGTTCTCTTGCTTCTCAGCCCTCATTGTGTGCCATGGTGCTAATGCCTGTTTCCATTTCTTTGTTTTTATGTCTTTGCAGGGGAAGACGCACCTGATACTGCTGGGGTTGTGGAGATGGTGCAGACCCAGGAGGGGTCCGAGGGCCGACCAACCACCAGTGAGGGACGTGGTGTGGTGGTGGGTGAGAACCCACAAGTGCTGCAGGTCGTGCTCTCAAGGGGTGTCTCTGGCTACACCTCCCCCGAGCTGTACTCAGGTGTTGATTCGGATGATGAGACCTACGTGCCGTCGCAGGTGAGTGTTCCAGGGAGGGATTCTGTTCTGTCCCACCCACCTGCACCAGGCTCAGAACCCTCAATGGGGATGTCAGTGTTGGCAGCTACGCCTTTGGTGGTTACGGATGCAGGGTCACACTCCGCGACATCTGATCCTGTTCCTGGGCCAGCAGATCAGAGGGGGAATGCAGTCCTGCAGCCTCAGGCAGTGCCGGCACAGCAAGGCGCAGTTCGCCTTGCCCCAGACAGGTGTGGTGCCCGCCGACGTGGTGGCCGTACGCTACCTGGCAATACCGCATGGGAGCAATCCATTTACGGTATGGCAACCCAACAGGCAGCATCATCCGAGATGATGGCTCAGGCCATGGATAGGGTGGCCACTTCCATTGTCCCCCCTGAAAGGCTGATGGAGCGACTTCAGCAGGCAACCGACTCCATCTGCCAGTCACACAGGGAGGACATGTTGGCGTCCAACAGGGACAGGCGGGCGGCACTGGCAACTCTGCAGGAGGCCATCTCCATAGAGTCCCAGGGTCACAGGGAAGCCCTGAGGCAGGAGCTCCTTCACCTCAGGACGACTCTTGTTGAGCTTGAGGCTTCAACACACCAAAGGACAGAACAGCAGCTGGAGCGTCTCACCCGTACGCTCTCAGCTGAGATGCAGGCAACGAGGGCGGAGGTCCGGGCATCCCGTGAGTTGTTGCATGGGGACCTCTTCACACTCATCCTCCAGAACGAGACCTACCACACCCGCATGCTTGCAGCCATGGAGGAGCAGACTAGGGCCTTGCGTTGGCTGCCTCCCATAGTGCAACCACCTCCGGATGCAGCTGCACAGGGTGATAATAGCGACAGCAGTGATACTCCCACAATAGGGTAGCCGTGTGGGCCATGAGCCCATGGAGGTGTTTTTTTTTTTCCCAGGATCCACACAGGTGGGTTTTGGTGTGCACCCTGTCCTCGGACCTCCTGGGTGGCCACCCCAACCCCCCCCCCCCGGGCCCATCAATGGCCATTTTTTATTTATTTTTATTTTTATTTTTATTTTTCCCAAATTTTTTGGGACAATTTGTTGCCTTCCGTGGTTCCTGTGGGCATACGCTGCATTGTGGCTGGGCACATGCAGGCTTGTCATGTATTTGGTTCAGATGCTTGGGTTTGAGTCACACACACCCCTCCTGCTTCCCGTTTCCATGGGCTTGCAAAGGGTGTGCCCAAGTGACATTGACGTACATGGTGACATTGGACTCCCACTACATGTGTGGGTAGTCTAGTCAATACTGTGTATACATTCCTAGTGCATATTGCTGTTGTGTTGTACACTGCATGTTGCATTGATGTGTAACTCATCATCTGTGTCTACCTCCCAATTTGCAGGTCCCTTCCTCATGTCTACACAAGGCCCTCTAGTTTGGAGATGGGGTCCATGTTGGCAGCAGTGCACCTACAACTCTACATGGCGCCAACACTGTACAGTTGGAAGTGGTGGGAGTGCAGGCATTTCCAGGTGGTGAGACTACTAATTTATTACATTTGTGATGTCATGTTAATGGTAGTACCTGTTCAAGTTTGTTGTTGGTCCTGCATTACTGTGAGCATTTCAGGTGTTGCAAGTTTCAATTAGGGACACTGTACATTGTGACACTTGTGTCATGTTGTGGGGATTACTTTGTTTACCTGCAAATAGCATGACATGGCACGGTGTGTCGTGTGGCGGTGCTGGGGATGGGTTGGCTGACATGGCACTGTCCTCTTGTTGCATTTTGCAAGTGGGTATTCATTTTAGCTGCTTGAATGTGTTTCTTCACAAAACTGCCTTGGTGGTGTCTGTGTGGGTAGGGATGCACACATTGTAACACTTCCAGGTGAACAATCTCAGGCTGATATGGTTTTCACGGTTGATTCTCCAGACATTCAGGATCAGTGTCAGGTTGAGTCATCATTGATTGTCAGATGGAATGTGCCAGGGCAGTGTGCACTCCACAGGGGTGTGATTTCTATGTGAAGTAATTAGCCACTAGCTGTGTACGGGCTGCCTCCCCCCGTGCCCTTTCCCCTCCCATGCGCAGCGGCTGTGCATGTGGTTGGGGATGTGGGGCCACCACCATGTCCACGGCCAGGCCCCGGCGTGTTGCAACGTTGTGCAGGACACATGCTGCCACTATGATCCTGCACACTACTGGGGGAGAGTATAACAGCTGCCCACCAGAACGGTCAAGGGAGCGAAAGCGTGACTTTAGCACTCCGAATGTGCGCTCCACTATGCCCCGGGTTGTAATGTGGGCTGTGTTATATCTTACCTCGGGTGGCGTGGTGGGGTTCCGAATTGGAGAGGGTAGGCACTGTCCCCTGTGGAGGTGGTGATTGGTATCATTGGTGGGGTTGTGACCTTGCTCAGTATCTGACATGCATGCATGTGCAGTGGCATTCATATTCACCAAGCAGCCATGTATCGCCATGCCGCCCAGCTTCTAGGTCCCGGTTTAGGGTGGACATTCGGTAAATGAAGCTGTCGTGGGTGGACCCGGGATAGTTGGCATATACTGAGGTGATGATTCCCTTGGCATTACATACTACCTGCACGTTGATGGAATGCCAGTGCTTGCGGTTCCTATAGATGTGCTCTGATGCCCTGGGGGGACGTAGAGCCACATGGGTGCAGTCGATGGCACCTAGCACTTTGGGGAATCGTGCCACACCGTAAAAATCCAGGGCGGCAGCATGCCTTTCTGCAGTTGTTCTGGCCAGGTATATGTGCCTGCGGACTGATGGGTGTGCAGTGATGATGTTCAAGACCTGATGTAGGCAGCGTGACTGGGTGGCCTGTGATACCCCACCCACTATGGCACTTGTCCGCTGAAATGATCCAGTGGCTAAGAAGTGCAGTACATTGAGGACCTTCTCCAGGGGGCTGAGTGCTTGGGAGCACAGGGTGGGTGATGTGAGGTCATCCTCCCACTCACTCACCAGGTCCAGTATTATGTGTGGTGGAAACCTGTACCTCCCATACACCTGGTCATCAGGCATCCCGAAAAGGCTGGTTCTGGGTGTGAATATTCTGGCCCTGACTATCCTCCTCCTCCTCCTTTGGTAGCCCACGGCCACTGCTGCTAGAAACGGTATGCTCATCCTGGGTCTGAGCTTGTTATTTTGTTAGCGCGCAAATTCATGCGTTGCGCGTGTTGTAGGCGAGCGTGTGACCCGCGCACCCCTGAAATCCAGTACCCAGTCCAATAGCGTGTGGAAATTCCCGCGCACCCTGGGATACGGGTGCGCTGACGTACTTGCGTGTGTAAGTGCCCGCGCACCCCTGAAATACACGTACATAGGCCAATTGCGTGTACGCGCACTTTTGTCCAATTACACGCGATGACACTCTGACGTGCTGTCCAATTACACGCGATGACACTCTGACGTGCAGTCTTTCCACGTGTGCTCCGTCATCACGTGCTGTGTGGGAAACACCCGTGCGGGTCACGTCACAGACGCGCTTACGCGCTGAGGGCCTTTGGTCCAATAGAATCGCGTATGCGGGCTGACGCGCTTACGCGCTAAGGGCCTTTCCTCGAATTTCACGCTGACGTGCAGGATTTTCACGTGCCAAATCACTCCGTATCAAGCTGGCCACGCGAAAACACACGGAAGACCACACTCCTGCCCAGAAGGCCGAATTACTGCCCCCCAGTGCCCCGAGCAGCCTCCCACGTGCCATCTGCTGCTGCCTGCCTGCCTGCCTGCTGCCACCGTGCCCTGCCATTTGGTGCCTGCACATCAGCCATCTGCAGGGGTCCAGTTGCTGTGTCCACCCCTGCTGGAACTGAAGAGTCCCGACTGGGATTACATCGCTCCACAGCCCAGCCCCAGGACCCAGTTGCCCACCCACACCTGCCTCTGGGGTTGCCATGTCGGGCACTTCCACATCTGGCACCAGTGGCAACCCCAGGCCAGAGGGGCAGAGGGGCACCAGCTTCACTGCCACCGAAGTTGGTGTCCTGGTGGAGCATGTCCTGGGGCAGTATGATGCCCTCTTTGGATCGTCCCACGCCAGCAAGGAAGGACGGGAGAGGATCTGGGCCGACTGTGTGGTTGCCATTAACGGGGAGGGGGTGGCAACCCGCGACGTCCAGAAGATCAAGAAGCGCTGGGAGGACTTGAGGTCCAGGACCCTCGTGAAGGTCCGGCGCCTCGTGGAGGGGGGCCGGGGCCGCATGAGTTCCATCCAGATGAGGGTCCTGGAACGCGTACGCCCAGCGCTCCACGCCCAGATCCTTGAGAGGGAGACCCGTCTGGAGTTGAGCGGTAAGTGTCCAAGCATAGCTGTGTGAGACAGGGCATGTTGCGGTGTGCTGGTTCTCTGATACTTGCCTGTATGTGTGACATAGGCCATGTATGCATGTATGTGTGCAGGGACATCATGGTAATGCATGTGCGACCAGTGATGTGTGAACCACATGGTTGTTGCATGTGTTTAAATGCCACATGGGGAGCCCTATGCAGATTTTAAACATGAGAGCATGCCAGTCTCTGTTCCTGGACATGGGTGGGGGTGAGGGATGGGTGCTGATGCCAGGTACATATATGGTAGCCATGTCTGTGTGCCTGACCTGCGTGTCTGTGACTTGTGCATGCCATGGATGCATGACACATGTGTGTGACAATGCACAGATTCACTGATGCAGCCTAGTTACCCTTGTATCCGCTGTGTTTGGGGTGTATGGGGCCAGATGGATGTGACTGAGGTGAAGTGTGTGCATGTGATAGGCATGACCCATGATGCCTGTGAGTTCCATATCATTGTATGTTTCAAGAGTCCATTGGACATGTATGGAAATGTCCATGGCATGCACCATGCCTGTTACTGTGTGTGTTTTGCCTGGACTGACCCATGTGTTGTGGAGGGACATGATGGAAGTGTACTTTGACAGTGGTACTCATCTGCTATTGCTTCCTGTCTAGGGGACCATTGTACAGTACCCTGATGCTTGTGTTCTTTGTCTCCCTCTACGCAGCGGCTAGTGAAGAAGAGGGCGGAGACGGCGCTGTGGAGCAAGGCGGCGGGGATGCCCCCACGGCTGCAGCGGAAGGGGTGGGTGAGCCCCCACAGGGGCCTGCTACGGTGGAAGACGGTGAGGAGCCATCCAGGTTGGTGGTTTCCAAAGAGGAGGAGGAGGCCGCCACAGGGGCACACATGGGGCCTGGTGGGGGCATCCCTGCTGGTGCAAGTGGCGCAGTCCAGGGCCTGGGGCAGGAGGCAGCACAGGTCACCGTGGAGGGGCCTGTGCATGTCGCTGTCCCTGAGCCTGTGAATGCACCACCATGCACCAGCAGGGATGCCCCGTCCCAGGCCCGTCCGCAGGTAGAGCGGATGTCCATGTCACCTGACTCCCCTCCACCTGCGGACGAGGGGACCCGTGTCTGTATGGAGAAGGTCCTGATTGGGGTTGCGATGCGCGCGGGTGCAATTCGTGATGACGTGCGTGCTTCCCGGGAGGAGCACGCACATCATCACGAAGAGCACCGTGCCGACGTGGCCCAATTGGGATCTTCCATGTTCGGGGGTTTCCTGCAGGTGTCGGCCAATCCGGCGGCCCTCTCCTCCTCTGTGGAGGCTATACACCGGTCGTTCTCCTTGCCGTCTTCCGGCCCAGATGCCACCAGGGCCCCCTGTGGACCTGCCCTGACCTATGCAGCCAGCTTGGTGGGGATCCCATCACTGCCACAGTCGGGAGTCGGAGGTCAAGCAGGGGTGGACACCACAGAAACTGTACCCCAGCAGATGGAGGATGTGCCGGCATCATCAGGCAGGGCACGTGCACGACGGCGTCGGTGGATTCCATCAGCCTGGATGCCGTCGTGCTGGCAGAGGCAGTTGCGTCGGAGGCAGCAGCAGAGTCAACGTGGGAGGCATCATGGCTCGGGGCCATCAACATCGGAGGGGCAGGCATCGGCCGGTGGGCAGGAGGACCCAGGACAGGAAGTGTCTTCCGTGTGGCTGCGGTTGGGCCAGCAGATAGGTGCGGAGCGGCGGCGGGCGGAAGAGGAGCGGCTCACGATGGTCAGGGCGGAGAACTCCATGCGGAGGGCCCTGAGGCGGGCCGAGTGCCTCGAGGCAATCCGCAGGGGGTTGGAGGAGCAGATGGCGTCGTCCCTGCGGACCCTCGGGGCCATGGAAAAGGACCGCCTCCGGGACATAGACGAGGAGTTTGATGATGCCCTGGCCCGGAACACTACGGAGTGAGCCGCTGGACTTGCCCGCCGCCTTTGTATATAGTTCTTTAGTTTTAGGTTTCATTTGTTTATTCTTATGATTTGGAGTCGACGGACACAGCTCCACTTTTTGTATATAGTTGCATTTTTGTTAGTGTTTTTTGTAGGTTTCCTTTGTTCACTCGGGCTCATGGCCCTTGGATATTTTGTACATAGTTCTTCATTGGATTGTTTTATTTTTTAATTTTTTATTTCTTCTCCATGGAGCAATGGTGTTTGGATTTATTTTTTTTCTGTCGGATTGATTTCATTTTTAATGTGACTTTGAAGTACATATTTTTTGGATTTGGTGTTTTTAATTTTTTTGGACGGACATGCACCTTTTCTTTTTTTCATTGGCATTGTAGTTTGTTTCATTTCATTTGCATTCATATTTTTTTAATACAATTTTGTTTTCATACTTCACTGTGTGGTATCATCTCATTGGTTTCATGCATGTCATGTTGGGTGTTTTCCAATTCATTTGCAACCATTGTGTGTGACAGACATGGGTTCATTTGCTTTATGTACGTTGGGGGTGTAACATGTAATTTCCATTTCCATGTGGGTGAATGGGTTACTTGGTAGGGCCTTTTGGCTGTGGAGGCTGACCATTACGCACATGGTTGGTGATTGTGAGGACCTGGGTGCAGGGAGACATGAGTGGGGGCCTGGTGGAGGCTGCACCTGGTGGCTAGGGGGTGGGGGTGATAGGGGACATGGGTGGGGGCCTGGTGGAGGGTGCCCCTGCACTGCTGCGGGGTGGGGGTGGTGGGAGACATGAGTGGGGGCCTGGTGGAGGCTGCCCCTGGTGGCTGGGGGGTGGGGGTGGTGGGAGACATGGGTGGGGGCCTGGTGGAGGGTGCCCCTGGATGCTGGGGGGTGGGGGTGATAGGGGACATGAGTGGGGGCCTGGTGGAGGCTGCCCCTGCACTGCTGGGGGGTGGGGGTGGTGGGAGACATGAGTGGGGGCCTGGTGTAGGCTGCCCCTGGTGGCTGGGGGGTGGGGGGGTTGGGAGACATGGGTGGGGGCCTGGTGGAGGGTGCCCCTGCACTGCTGGGGGGTGGGGGTGATAGGATACATGAGTGGGGGCCTGGTGGAGGCTGCCCCTGCACTGCTGGGGGGTGGGGGTGGTGGGAGACATGAGTGGGGGCCTGGTGGAGGGTGCCCCTGCACTGCTGGGGGGTGGGGGTGATAGGGGACATGGGTGGGGGCCTGGTGGAGGGTGCCCCTGGTGGCTGGGGGGTGGGGGTGGTGGGAGACATGAGTGGGGGCCTGGTGGAGGCTGCTCCTGGTGGCTGGGGGGTGGGGGTGGTGGGAGACATGAGTGGGGGCCTGGTGGAGGGTGCCCCTGGATGCTGGGGGGTGGGGGTGGTGGGAGACATGGGTGGGGGCCTGGTGGAGGCTGCCCCTGCACTGCTGGCGGGTGGGGGTGGTGGGAGACATGAGTGGGGGCCTGGTGGAGGCTGCCCCTGGTGGCTGGGGGGTGGGGGTGGTGGGAGACATGAGTGGGGGCCTGGTGGAGGGTGCCCCTGGATGCTGGGGGGTGGGGGTGGTGGGAGACATGGGTGGGGGCCTGGTGGAGGCTGCCCCTGCACTGCTGGGGGGTGGGGGTGGTGGGAGACATGAGTGGGGGCCTGGTGGAGGCTGCCCCTGGTGGCTGGGGGGTGGGGGTGGTGGGAGACATGAGTGGGGGCCTGGTGGAGGGTGCCCCTGCACTGCTGGGGGGTGGGGGTGATAGGGGACATGGGTGGGGGCCTGGTGGAGGGTGCCCCTGCACTGCTGGGGGGTGGGGGTGATAGGGGACATGAGTGGGGGCCTGGTGGAGGCTGCCCCTGCACTGCTGGGGGGTGGGGGTGGTGGGAGACATGAGTGGGGGCCTGGTGGAGGGTGCCCCTGCACTGCTGGGGGGTGGGGGTGATAGGGGACATGGGTGGGGGCCTGGTGGAGGGTGCCCCTGGTGGCTGGGGGGTGGGGGGGTTGGGAGACATGGGTGGGGGCCTGGTGGAGGGTGCCCCTGGTGGCTGGGGGGTGGGGGGGTTGGGAGACATGGGTGGGGGCCTGGTGGAGGGTGCCCCTGGTGGCTGGGGGGTGGGGGTGGTGGGAGACATGAGTGGGGGCCTGGTGGAGGCTGCTCCTGGTGGCTGGGGGGTGGGGGTGGTGGGAGACATGAGTGGGGGCCTGGTGGAGGGTGCCCCTGGATGCTGGGGGGTGGGGGTGGTGGGAGACATGGGTGGGGGCCTGGTGGAGGCTGCCCCTGCACTGCTGGCGGGTGGGGGTGGTGGGAGACATGAGTGGGGGCCTGGTGGAGGCTGCCCCTGGTGGCTGGGGGGTGGGGGTGGTGGGAGACATGAGTGGGGGCCTGGTGGAGGGTGCCCCTGGATGCTGGGGGGTGGGGGTGGTGGGAGACATGGGTGGGGGCCTGGTGGAGGCTGCCCCTGCACTGCTGGGGGGTGGGGGTGGTGGGAGACATGAATGGGGGCCTGGTGGAGGCTGCCCCTGGTGGCTGGGGGGTGGGGGTGGTGGGAGACATGAGTGGGGGCCTGGTGGAGGCTGCCCCTGGTGGCTGGGGGGTGTGGGTGGTGGGAGACATGAGTGGGGGCCTGGTGGAGGCTGCCCCTGGTGGCTGGGGGGTGGGGGTGGTGGGAGACATGGGTGGGGGCCTGGTGGAGGGTGCCCCTGGTGGCTGGGGGGTGGGGGTGGTGGGAGACATGAGTGGGGGCCTGGTGGAGGCTGCCCCTGGTGGCTGGGGGGTGGGGGTGGTGGGAGACATGAGTGGGGGCCTGGTGGAGGGTTCCCCTGGATGCTGGGGGGTGGGGGTGGTGGGAGACATGAGTGGGGGCCTGGTGGAGGCTGCCCCTGGAGGCTGGGGGGTGGGGGTGGTGGGAGACATGGGTGGGGGCCTGGTGGAGGGTGCCCCTGGATGCTGGGGGGTGGGGGTGGTGGGAGACATGGGTGGGGGCCTGGTGGAGGCTGCCCCTGCACTGCTGGGGGGTGGGGGTGGTGGGAGACAAGAGTGGGGGCCTGGTGGAGGCTGCCCCTGGTGGCTGGGGGGTGGGGGTGGTGGGAGACATGAGTGGGGGCCTGGTGGAGGGTGCCCCTGCACTGCTGGGGGGTGGGGGTGATAGGGGACATGGGTGGGGGCCTGGTGGAGGGTGCCCCTGCACTGCTGGGGGGTGGGGGTGGTGGGAGACATGAGTGGGGGCCTGGTGGAGGCTGCCCCTGGTGGCTGGCGGGTGGGGGTGGTGGGAGACATGGGTGGGGGCCTGGTGGAGGGTGCCCCTGGATGCTGGGGGGTGGGGGTGATAGGGGACATGGGTGAGGGCCTGGTGGAGGGTGCCCCTGCACTGCTGGGGGGTGGGGGTGGTGGGAGACATGAGTGGGGGCCTGGTGGAGGGTGCCCCTGCACTGCTGGGGGGTGGGGGTGGTGGGAGACATGAGTGGGGGCCTGGTGTAGGCTGCCCCTGGTGGCTGGGGGGTGGGGGTGGTGGGAGACATGGGTGGGGGCCTGGTGGAGGGTGCCCCTGCATTGCTGGGGGGTGGGGGTGATAGGGGACATGAGTGGGGGCCTGGTGGAGGCTGCCCGTGCACTGCTGGGGGGTGGGGGTGGTGGGAGACATGAGTGGGGGCCTGGTGGAGGGTGCCCCTGCACTGCTGGGGGGTGGGGGTGATAGGGGACATGGGTGGGGGCCTGGTGGAAGGTGCCCCTGGTGGCTGGGGGGTGGGGGAGGTGGGAGACATGAGTGGGGGCCTGGTGGAGGCTGCCCCTGGTGGCTGGGGGGTGGGGGTG